>NW_015164182.1:858153-953939 GCF_001447785.1 Gekko japonicus
ACTAACGAGGAGGAGGAACCATAAATATTTGAACATTATTAGCCCCAGAACATGACCCTGAGTTACCAAGCAGGACATGCCTCCCTCACTTCCATCAGCATCCATCAATCTCCCTTGCCTCTTGCTCCACCCCCGCCATGCTTTGGCAATCTCTTTTCCTAAGACAAGAAAGAGAGCTCAGAATCTAACCCCTTGCCTGCATTGCCCAGGGTTGATTGCTCTTAAGTTCTTTAAACGATTAATATATTGCCTTTTCAAAGATCAAACACATTCAAATAAAACCAACACAAACCTCTTTAGAACAGCCATGGCAGGCATAGCCTCATTTCAGCCACACATTCTCTGAAACAGGTGGGCTTTACAACTTTTATGAGAGAGCCACTGTCTCAGGGCAGGTTCTGGAGAGTGCAGGTCAGGTCAAGACACAAATCTTTTAAATAAAGAAAAAAGAGCAGTCCTACGTCTCCCCAAGGAGATCATTTCATAGCTTTGAGGTAATCATCACAAAAGCCCAGCTCCTTACTACCAATAGTCTCGTGCTCTGCAAAGAAGGGATGCTTTAATGGTACTGATTTCCTCTAAATCCTGTCATGATCCTGTCACCTCTCCCTGTGTGACACCATGTGCAAGGCACACTTTTTGTAGCTCTCTGCTTGCCCTGTCTTTCCAAGTGGTGCATGCTTCTGCAGCTCACTCTTGAGCACTCTCCACCCCCCACCCCCCGAATGGTTTGCCTGAAGTAGTACACAGCTCTCCTCCCCTACCTTCTCAGGAAAGCCTGTAAGGGAGTGCTCTTCCACACAGCTTTTTGCTGCCTTGGGAGCACACTATGTTGCTTGTATCTGATTCTGATTTTTGGTTTGTAGGAAAATTTTACAGTGACTTCTTCCTGCTATAACACTGTCTTCCCTGTTAACATTGGGGCTATTTTACTGCATTTTAACAAACCTGTTTAAAGTTGTTAGTCATCTTGAACTTCATGGGAAGGCGGGATACCAATAGTTTGTGCTTTATGGAAAGGCAGGATATAAATATTTTATACATTACATAAAATTAAAAGGAGTCAGTGAAGGGCTCACCCCATAAAATGCAGGGATTCGTATGAGAAAGGCCATCCTTGACAGAGTTATTTCCTGTGCTTTTTTGAGTGCCCTATCTACATGGCAAAAATTGCCTCTGTAACCTGAATAGCAACTTGTAGGTCCAGACAGTATTATCCTCCCCATATTGAAAATAGCAGCTGAAGGATTAACAATATCCTTGAGGCTACTGCTGATGTTGTGGTGGGGCAAACATGAACTGGAAAACTCAGCTCATACCTGCAGCCACTGCACTGCAAGGGCCAGATGAAAAAACTGACATTTGGTAACGAAGCAGGCAAGCTGGTAAATTTTACTGGGGCAATTCAGACAAGTCTCAGAACAGGGGAAAAAAACCCTTCCAGAGTGGTGGAATCCTACCTGAAGCAGGATCACCCAACAGATCTGTGCCATACACCCACCTGGTACGGGAACGCACACTGGTGACTGAGGAGCTGGTGGAATGGCCAGCGCTCCCTGCAGCTCCAGTTTCACAGAGGGGATTACGGCAGTAGGATGTCCGGTTAGGCCCCCTCCTTCCCCCAGCCATAACCCCCAACGATCCAGAAGCTGGGCAAACGACAATGCCTCTCCTCAAACGATCCCTGTGGCTCTTCAGACTGCAAAGGAAAGATTGGTTAAGCACTGATGGACTGAACAGTCCTATAAAACAGAATCATGCATTCCCACTATCTCTTACACACTGCCACCACAACCATAATAATGCAAGGGATTATACAGGACATCACATTCCAAAGGCTTCAAGATGCAACAGTGATGGCAGTGGTGTCACAATGCCCCTATTGCAGACTGGAAAGGGAGAACTGAGAAGCAGTAACTCACCCATTACAATGCTGCCTCTCTAAGCTGTGGAGTCTTGTGAGCAAAAATTCTACTTTGTGAGCTACTGGCATTAAAGTTGTGAGTGAGCAATTTGGCGACTGCATAAATTAGTTGCTCTGGAGCCATCCTTCCTATGCTAAGACAAAAATGTGCGAGCCGGAGACTAAAAAACTGTGATCTAGCTCACATTAACTCAGTTTAGAGGAAACACTATTTACAGGGCAATCCTATGCAGCATTTCTCCAGCCTAAACCCACTAATTTCAAGTCTGCATGGGCCTGCACTTTTAGTGTGCTTGAGAGGCAAGATCTGAACTGGAATCTTTCCGATTCAAAGTTTACTCTCTTAACTACAGAACATACCAGCATCCTTCACAGCAAACTACGGTGGTTAGCATCAAACTAAGATCTGGGAGATCCAGGCTTGAATCCCCGCTCTGCCATGGAAGCTTGCTGGACGGCTGTGGGCCAGTCACACATGCTCAAGCCTAACCTACCTCACAAGGTTGTTGTGGAGATAAAATGTATAACAAGAGAACAATGGAAACCACTTTGGGCCCCCAGTGGGAAGAAAGGTAGGGTAGAAATGAAGTAAAATAAATAAAATTCAAGTCCAGTAGCACTTCAGAGACTGACATGTTTCCAGGATATAAGCTTTTGTGAGTTAAAGCTCATTCTGTCAGATACAAGACAGAATGAACACCCATCACATCTTACATCCACATTGAGGGGGTGGGGTACCAAGAAGGGCCACATGGAGTCAGGATACATAGAGACATGAAGTGCAGAAAATTAACATCTAAATCTTGTTGGTCTCTCAGGTGCTACTGGACTGAAATTTTGTTCTGCTACTGTAGACCAACATGACTATCCATCTGAAACTAAAATCAAATAGATATTAGTTTCAAAGGTAAGTTTTGACATAAACAAATCCTTCATAAGTCTTTACCTATGACATATGTAAATGTTTCCCCCCAGGCAGGTGAAAACCACAAGAAGCCAGGATGAGCCTAGTAGGAACTCTCCACTGGTGTGCTAGTCCCACAAATCCGCCCAAGAGCTTTGGGCCAGGACTACCTTTTTAGAGTCCACCATACCAAGTGACTATAAATGTTACACCTCTACTTAACCACTGGCTGCCTGCACCAGTTTGTCTTGAAAAATTCGATTTTGGTTCCCAGGGATCTAATTCCAACTGCCTTGGGTATATGGGGCCTGGAAAGGTAAAGTGATGTGCGAATAAGTCCCCAACTGGTCTGGAGGAGAAAAATAACCACTGTCACTTTAATACAAACACAATGTATGGAAATAGGCAGCTGAAGCTTTTCAGGGCAGAGAGGAAAATCTTATCACCTGGGAAATAACATCCCATTCAGTTTCTGTTAAAGGCGCAAGGCCTTTGTTTCCACCAGGCAGGTGGCAGCCCCAAGGGCCAAATTAAGCAAAAGGGATGCAGACAGGATACCCCTCAAAGCGAGCGCTTCGGGTCAAAATCCCTACTCAGTGGCTCTGGAAACTAAGCCTACCTAACAGGTTTGCTGTGAGACTGAAGCGGAGGGGAAAAGAAGCTCTGCCTAGGAAGCCAGCGGAGCACAAACGTGACCCTGAACAACCAGCCAAACACCTATAAGGATGCCCCAAGGCCTTTCTTTCGCCCCCCCCCCCCACTATCGAAAAGAAGGCGAGTGGAGCCCTACCCCGATCCGCCCCCGCTGTCTCCCCGAGGCTGACTTCTCTTTCTTGCACAGGGCCGGGGAACCAAAGTCTCCCTATACAGCGCCTGGCACGCCCCCGCCGCGGCACCGACTAGCAGGAGGGCGGGAGACCGACGGGGGAGGGGCCGCGCCCGTTGCCGCTACCGCCACTCCTCACCCATCTCAGGCGGGCTGAAGCTCGATTCCGGCGACAGCTCCAGGAGCCGCGGGGGGCAAGATGGCGGGCGTGGCCAGACTTCTTGCCTTGACTCGACTAAACACGGAGCGGCTCCGAGGACGGCAGCCGGCAGAGGACAAAGCGGCGCCGAACGCGCTCGCGGGAAGGTAGCGACGCCAGGCAACAAAGAAGCGGCTGCGAAGACGGAGGAGGAGCTTCGGCTCTTTGAAGAACACGTGCTCCGCTTTTTTCAAGCGGAAGGACCAAAGATGCGGCCTCCGGAAGGATCGGCTAGGAATCGAGTATGCCCCCATTCCCTAAGGCAGACTGTCTCTTAGGGAAGTTTCATTGAATGAGCATGACTAATTGGAGGTTCACCGTCAAGTACCGGTTTCTACTGTTAAAAGTCTAACATTCTCCCCTCGACTGTTATGGCTTGATTGGCAGTCCCCTTCAAACTTCTGCACTATTTTAACCACATCCTCCCTTCTTCCATAGGAAGACTTGCCGGCCAACCATGTCTACTAATAGGTGACCAGCTGCAAAGGAACATCACGCAGAACTCTAGTCACAAGGGAGAGGCACTTCAGGGAGTAGACCCAGCAAACCTATTGGCTAAGGGTGTGCTGTAACAAACACTTAATGATAAACACATTTGCTGAAACAGGTGAGTTAGGCATTATAAGCCCAAGTTCAGACACCCACAAACCAAACCACTTGCAGAGCACAACCTGTTTGTCTCCATACATGGGTGTGCATAACCATCCTCAAGCCATTTCTCAACTTGCCACCTCATTGTGCAACTGATATGTACTACTTGTCAGCCAGCTTCAAAATAGGCTGGCTCAGCAACATGTTCACTCTTTGATGCTTATTGCTAGCACACACAATTTCCATTGAACATAAAAAGGATCCTGACATATTGAGGAGACAGATTGGAAATCTTCATAACCGCAAGGGAGAAACAGTCTTGGCATGTGCTTAAAAGCATTCCCCATTGCATGTTCCAGAGCTGATTGCTGCTGTTAAACAAGTTTCAGGACTGGGCTCAGCTAAACAAACTCAATCTTCATTTTTTTCCAGAGATTTCTACTTGCCTTTGGATGACTGTTTCCAGGCCGTTGCTCAAAGTTCTCAGCTAAAATACTCTAAACCAAAATTGATCCAACTTCTAGGACATAGATAACAAGGTCAAACACAACTTGTGTTTTCCACACATACAACTGTTTTCTTGCCCAGTATTTCACAGCTTGTGAAAAAATAGCCCTGAAGGCTGAAAATTGCATTCCCATAGAGTATACATGGAAGGGATTTTTGATCTGCAACATACAGTATGGTTAGTCAACCTAATTTTGTAACTTAGCCTCTGCTTTATATGTTAAAAGTGTGGAGAAGTGACATATGCAAAACAATAAAGGAATGGTGTTCAATTTGTGTTCCATGTGAAGTCTATGACCCTAAAATTTCTGCTTCCTCTGTTGCTTTACAGCAGCATGATTCTAGCCATTAAGACTAGGGAGGAAATCCAAGCAGATTTCCTTTTGTTCCTAGTTTAATGGCTAGTGTGCTGAGCAATGAAGTCTTTAGCAGGGGATTCTGGCCCAGCTCTTCTCTTTCAGAATTACTTGAATATTAAAAGCATGTATTTCACCTGACCTGGATAGCCCAGGCAAGCCCGATCCCATCAGATCTTGGAAGCTAAGCAGGGTTGACTCTGGCAAGTACTTGGATGGGAGACCTCCATGGAATACCAGAGCCAGGAGACACGCTTTATTTAGCTACCTCTCTGAATATCCTCCATGCCCCGAGTAGGAGTCAGTCACCAGAGGTCACCATGACTTCCAGGTGTGCACCCAGACACACACAAAAATACCCCCCAAACCCCATGGACTTCAGAAAATATGAAAATAATAATAATTAAGCCTCAGTTATTCGGCAGTAATTGCAAACTCAGAACTTTGGTGTAAAAGCTGAAGAACCTTATCTCGATTTTCAAATTATTAATACCATCCGTAGAGCCATCCCAGCAGTTGAAGATCTGAGGATGCCAGTGAGAAAAAGTGATGCAGCATGAATCAAGTGATTAACATACAATTAGATATTTTTTAAAAGGAATATCTTTATTAACACACTCAATGGCATTCTAGTATACAGAAAACTTGTAGAAAGTCAGTCCAATCATGTTACTCCATAAGAGAAGCACAAACAATGAATGAATTATTGAGGAAACAGCTCAACCACTTGCAATGCACTGCACTGTGTTAAATTATGCCAGCATAAAAGTATGCTGCATTCCAGACAGTAAACTACTGGCACATCCATCTTGAGGAAACTGAACTGAGTATGGAAATGACACCAGACCCAAAATGCAGATCTGGTGAAAATCTTCAAAGCCTCTGCTCAGCTGTGATTTACAGAAACTTGTAAGACTCCAAAAGATCACCTCTTGGTAAGAATATGCCCTGTAACAGGCAACTTCCAACTCATTTTTCTGGGAACTGACGACTCGCCTAGTGAGGGAAAGGAAGAAAGTTACTGCAACACAGCAGGCTATTACACCGCAACACAGCAGGCTATTACATCTATTACACCGCAAAAGTTATGTGCCAGTTTCTTAAAGTGTGACCCATGGACCACAGATGGAACATGCAACCATGATGAAATTAAGAGGGCAATGCTGAAAAGCCAGGGGATTCTTCAAAGTTTCCACTATACGCCAAAGAGGTAACTCACTTTTACACTTAATTTGTGAAACTGGAAGGCAGGTTGCCTCTGCAGGTGTGCAAAGATCCTCCTGGCTGGCCATGCACTGCCCCGTATGTACCATATGAGGACAAATACCAAACTAAGCTGCTTTAGAAAGCCTTTTGAGAGAAGAAAACGTACTGAAAGACTAAACGTAGTGGTCCTCTACATCATAAAGTTTAAGAACCACTGACATATATTTCATATCTGCATGTCCCACATTAAGGGACAACCAACTCACTAAGCCCTTCCCCTTCCTATTTAACCTCCCCCTCATTTCCTGTCACAAAATTTAAAAATCCCATCAATCTACTGAAAGCAGAACAAGGGAAACAAACAAATAAAATACCAAGGGAAACACAAAATCTTGGAATACCTTAAGCAAGTTTAAAATATATAACCATTCTTCATGCACCCATGAAATTTATTTGAATGGTAAAACTTCAGTTTTCTTGGCACAGAACTGCCTTTTTCTTCCTGTGATGCAGGCCTAGGTATAACCAAATTGGGGCTAGCATTTCATATTTTAGAACTGGAATGTTTTTCTACACCTGCTGTACAAGCTTGGTCAGAAGAGTTCAGGGCAGGCCTACTGTGCTCCTGCTTATTTGACCTAATGATACCTTCTATAACTAGTTGCTGCCAAACTTGTCCACCCTAACTTACTTGGGCCTGAAGATTGGAAACAAGTCCTAAAAACCCAGAGAAAAACCATCATTTTGGTAACCAGCAGAGGAAGCTCCTCCATTATTCAATGGTTAAAATGCTAACAAAGGCACCACTTGTCCCAGACAATAGCCTCTTTTCCAGCAAATCAACAATAACTGATTTATGTAACATTTTTAGTATCTGAAGTGGTTTACTATCTTCAGCTTTCAGGTCATTACTGGCTTCATTTCAGAAAGGCACAAACCAATTAATCCTCATTAATTCCCCCCAAACCTTTAAGACAACCAAGCAGCTGGACAGAGGCAGAATGGAATGGAAAGGGTGGACTGGACAGTACCACATGCTCGTAATAGTAACACAAGCAATTCAGGAGTAAGAGAACAGACTTCCCTCTAAAGGAGACTATATATTCATCAGAGGTCTCTCTTTGCCAGAAAACAAGTGGAACGCAGTATGAAATACAGAATTCATTCTGACATATTTTTTTAAAGTAATTCTAGTCCTTATGACTGCAATAATGTTTGAAAAGTACATGAAGAAGCTTGTCTATTATGATTTCCAATGGGCTGGGCTTCAGTGCTGTTCATAGCTTTACCCCACCCCGAGCCTAGTGAAGCCAGAACCATGCAAATATCTATTATGTAGAACTGTTATAGAAAACTCAAGTTTTCCTTGGCACAGAAACCAAGTTAACAGAATTTATGGTTCAGCTGAGTTTGAGTTTCTTGTCTTGCTTCCCCCTCACAAACTCTTCTTAGTAAGAACAATACCAAAATTATGCACCAGGGTTTGTGGGCTAGTTATGCCAATTTAGCTGAAGAGAATTACAGGAGTCTTTGGTTCCGTAAACCAGAAACTGTTGAATTGCATACCCAACTCGTCCTCAGCAAAAGCCGCTTCCATCCCAACTAACAGCAGACCACCTCCTGCAAATAGGAGAAGGAAAGCATAAGCTTCCTCAGAATGACACAGATTGAAACAAAATGTATAGTGCTCTTGCATGCAATTTACACACTCCAGAAAAGAAAACATGCAACTTAAACATCTAAGTAGTGGATGCTTTAATTTCGTGAACAGCAATATTGGGTAAAGTAGGGCCAGTGTTTTACTTTTTACAACTGTACAGATTTGGTGGGCAAAAACAAAGGACTCACTACATCCAGTTTTGATATTTAAGGCTTGATTCTTTTTGGCTTGTTTTGCCCACAGTTACGGTCCATTGCATTGATAAAGGGCACAATTATTAAACATTATCGCTAATTTATGCAGAAGCAAGTGGATGTATTTTAAATATCTATTTTTAAGCCATCTTTTTGTTGCAAAATTTTACATTAAAATTAACATGTGAAAAATTTCTTCAGTAATAATAAAGTTTATGCAAGTTCCCGTCACAGTTTATGTAAAAGAAATGCGCTATTAAAATCAGACATTTATGTTACCTTTTGAGTTTTTCGGTGCATGTTAGCTTTAAGACATCCTGAATTCTCCTGCGATAATTTTCCTTTAAAAGGGGGGTTTTGGGCGATCTTTTCATCAAGCAAGACATTAAGCCCTGAAAGCTGACTCCAAACCGTTGCGGAAAATTCAGTTATTTACATTTTTTAAAATAACAATCTACAAATACAACTCTTTTTTTGGCTTTTAAAAGTAGTTTCCCTCAACCACGCACTGCTATGAGCAGCTTGACAATAACAGAGGATTCTTTTTCACCCCCAAGCAGTTCTTTACCAGTGAATATCTTGATTTTAAATTTTGCCAAGAAAGGAAAACAACAAAGCTGTTCTTCCTATGCAGCAGTTAATTCTGCCACTGTGCCAGGTTTGTATCTTAATACTCTTGCCTCCAGACAAACAGGCAGAGAAGTTTTAGAAAGGCTGATTTATTTTTCCCCCTTTTGAGCAACAGTCATTAATACATATGATGTGTGTGTGGGCAGGTGGGCTACTGGTAAAATGGAATTAAGCACCTTTCCCTATAGGCTACTGTCAACAACATGCCTGCAGAACCACCATGTGTGTTTTGTAATTAATTTGCAACCCCCCAATGGAAAGCCACTCTGAGAACAGGCAGCCATCTGACGAGAGGGATGTGGGGTACAAGGAAAAACTGCTTTTTCTCCCAACATTAAAGGCTTTGTGAATTTCCCCAAATATCACACTACGTACTGGCTCTGGTCTTTTGGTCTCTGTACAGAGAGCAGTCTGCTTGGAATGGGGGCAAAAACGTTGCCATCTTTTTGCTTATCCCTATTCATTTGGAAGGGGCTGGTGCAGAAGCAGCTTCCCACAGGCTCTGTGTGTAAGCCCCAGCAGGAAGAAGAACAAATGCCAGCACACTGCCAGTTTTCAGTTGAAGGAAACAGGGGCACATCTCCTTGAGGCTCAGTTTCAGGGGCAACGGCTCAACTTCCAAGGGGTGAAAAACAAAATTTTTTTTTGAAAAAAGAATAAAACTTATTCGATGTTGGCAAAGATTTTAAAAGTTTCGGAACACATTTTAAAAACCATCTTTGGATTTTAAATGTTTGTTTTAAAACAGACCATGAAATTTAGCATTAATTTAAATTTATTGAAAAGAAGAAAAGTTTTTACTGCTTGACCATACTTAAAAGAAAATGACAATTCATCACATTTACTTTGATTAAAAAAAGGACTAAACTTTATTGACAAACTGCTGCAGACATCTCAACAATTTTTAGCTACCTATTTAGGCAGGCTTACACACGTAGTAGTAGGCATTTAATCTTCCAAGAACAAAATGGGACAGTGTACAAATCCAGGTAGGACTTAGATCTATGTACAAAATGAAGTTCACTTTCTCCATGGTGGCTTTTTTCAGCTGCAGTGTCCCTTTTTAAACATAATGCTCGTGCTGAGATACACTTGAACATGTCATTGGAATGGCTACGTTGACAGTTTTGCCAATTTTAAGCATGACCTCCATTATAGACTACGAACATGGTCAAGTGTTTAGCTCTTCATTTAAAAAAAAGAAAAGAAAAAAAGACACAATGCACAGCTACTGTTCATTTAATACTTCCTAATATCAAAACACTGGGCAGTTATAGAGCAATAAAAAATTACAGAGCAGCTTGATGTCCACTTCTCTTAAAAGTTTCTCACACAGAATTAATCTAAGAACAATTTTTTTGGGTGGAAACCTTCTTCCACTACATCTCAGCTAGATTTCAAAACCCATAAGGGAAACGTCACCATTATAAACCTAATTTTTTTTAGTTATACTAAATGAAAGCAACAACAAAAATTACTGTTTAATTTGTTAAGAAGGATTTTCTCTATTAACATTTAAACTTAAGATTAATCAAGCAATCTGCTTTTAAGGGCAAAGTTTTGATGTGAGGTTGCTTTTAAACTGCGGCAGTCATTACTATTACATTATAGTTTTAATTCATAAAAAAAAACACCTCTGAATTTTGAAATGTAGCCTACTTTGGGGATTCTGTCACTACAGCTTTCATGGGTTGCCTAAAAACCCAGCAAAATACTTAAAGATTAACAGACTTTAGTTTCATAACTGGTAAGCAAGCATGTCACTTTTGAAACTAACAATTTAACTCAACTTTTTAAAAAGGTACAGTTGTGTTATATATCTAAACAGAAAGAAAAGCAATCTACACACTTAAAAATTGAATTCGGTCTTCTATATCTAACCCATTTTAAAATACTACGTACAGCAGCTAGAATGCAGGGTCGGTGGTGGCAGGGATGGAGGTGGGAGAAAAAGGGATTCAGAGAAAAATCAGGGAGACAATTACTTGTCTGTTGTGGGTAAAGCAACAGGAATCCTGGGAGATACAAGAATCAGAAACAACTGTTTGCTCATATGTGATATTTTCCCCTCATGAATGCTTTAATAGCGGCCGTATGGGTGTTCTCTGTATGCTCCCTTCACTGGCCTAGCCGGGGGGGCCTTGAGTGAGGGCCTGGTTCCATTCCAATCATCTTGACCTGCAGAAAGGAAAAAAGTACCTTAATATGCTGGGCTGAGACAAAAAGGCTGTCACAACCCCATTGTTAGATCTCCCTGAAAAGCCTTGAGGTAGGGATTTCAGAATACCGCCAAACTGTGTATATTTGGGGTGTCAAATACACCATGTCCTGGACCAGCCCAAGATAGCTCGTTCTGGACAGATCTCGGAAGCGAAGCAGGGTTGGCCCTGGTTAGTACTCTGATACTGTTACATGCACATTCACAGTTCTTAATGCTGTTTCCTTTTAAAGTGCCGCCTTTTCCTCTGTAAAGCCAGACGAAAATTTGGCAGCAGGATTTTGCTGTCTCTTTTCATGCTCCATTGCCCTAACCTTTAGTTGCTCTGAGAAACTGCAAGTGTGCAAGAAAAGATGACATAATCCTTGGAGGGAGAATCAATTGTTCTTCCCAAACGTAACACTTGAAATAACAAACAGATTCAGAGTAACAGTTTGGGGAAAACTGAGCATACAGGAAGCTCCTTTCAAGACAAAAGGAAATTGGTTCTGTTGATTTCCATCCTCTTTTGACTAGATAAGGCCTCAAAGAAACAGGCTTTCAATTCAGCCTGGTTGGTTCCCAATAGGTAACCAATTTCAGCAAAATAAATGTGCCAAATCCCCACAGGTACACTAGTTGTGCTATGGACCATACAATGCTGTTCCCTGCAGTGGCACATACAATTTATTTTTCGCATTTTGTCTGCGGGAAAGCAGACACCAAAGAAAATTGCTGTGACTGAACTAATTAACAGCAGCAAAGTCATGCCTAGTGTACCAGAGCTTTTGTTCTGTGCAACACAGTCAGACCAGAGGAGTCACAGTAATTATGAAGAGGCAAAAAACTGCACCCCTTACTGGCCAAAGGACAAGGAGGCAAGGGGTATTGTGATGAATGACCAAGCCTGCCATTTCTGCACCCTTCTGGGATGAAGGGTGGCCTCCGGGTGTACAGCTCTATCTATTCACATTTAACAGAGAATCCTCATTCTATTCCATATTCAAAATTCCATGACTGCACTGTACCAACGTAGGATTCAGCATCCTGAAGAACAGCTTGCAAATGCAAATATAAAAGTTTCTATCCCTTTATATTTGGGTATGGGCTGCAAACTTCCTCAGAGGAGAAGAGCCTCCCTTGAGCTTTAGGTCCTCATAACAGCCTTCTTCCCTCCCCACAACTAGTAGAATTATGCAAATCTGCATAAATTATATGGCTATAAGAAGATGCCTTTCTTGTCAACCTAATGACAATTTAGGACAAATGCCACTGGCACTTGGGATTTCCAGGACAGAATCCTAAAACCTGTATTGATGGCACTCTTCTACAATCAGAATATTCCTAATATCACCCCTGAAAGCACCAGACGAGAGCAACAGAAAGTGAGATGCCATCTGAGCAGGCTGGTTCTCAGTTGGAGAAAAAGACCCCCCCCCCTTCTCAAAAAACTATCAGTGCGGGCTGTCTTTTGCATTTGTGTTAAATGCAGAAAACAACAAGAAGCCAGTACAGACACAGAGCTAAACAGTTTCCAAGTGAACTTTTGCCTGCCTTTGCCAGAGCCATAAAGTTTGAGGACATACCATATGCTTCATAGGATTCTTGTGCCTCACCATGCCCGTAATCATAATATTCAGTTTCCCTGCAAAAAAGAGAGAGAGAGAGAGAGAGAGACAGGGAACAATTACGGCTTGAGACAGTGATAGTGGTTTCTTTCCAAACATCTCTACCATTTCTATTCAGTGTATCCCACCATCCGAGGGGTCATCACGTGCTCCAACCACCCAGCTAACATTTCCCTAGCCATGAGAATCATGCTTTCTTGTGATGCTGTGTACTAGGTACATATCAGCATAACTCAGGGGCAGCTTCCAGTGTCCACAATTGGACAAGGAGGAGGCTGGTGACAATTAGGGGTGTGCATTTAGATTTACCGACCAGAACCCACCCACCCACCCCCCGGAAAGAAAATCCTTTTCAGCATTCCGAAACAGCTTCCCTGAGCTGTTTCGGAAAGCCAAAAAAAAAATGCCGGATTTTTTTTGGGTTCCCCCCCAAAAAACGGCTCAGGGTGTGTGTGTGTTAAAGTTTAAAGGGCGCCAGTCTCTTGTTTTTCCTGCTGGTTTTAGCCTCTTGCTGTGATTTCCAGGAGGGAGGGGGAAGAGGGACCTACCAGACAGCCAATCACTGCAATGCATTTCCAAATGCCATTGCAGCTTGCAACTTTTTGCAAGGATGTTGTTGCTGCTGGAAGCCCAAGTACTAGCTTTCCCAGGGAAGGAGAACTGGCCAATAGGATTTGGCATACTGCTCTCTGGCCAATCACAGAACTTTGTTCCTTTTTGAAATCCTTCTGTGTATGCCCAGAGAGTATAAAAGCAGGGGTCTCTGCAGCCTGAATCCATTCTGTTCCTGCTGCTGCTGAGAGAGAGCCTTGGAGATTGAGTGGCTGGCTTGCTTCTGCTGCTTCACGCACTGCTCTGAGCCGGCGTTCCTCAGTTTCCTGCTGCTGCGCTGCTGGCTTCGGATCAAAACAACAGAAGAAGACTGAAGATATCACTGGTTTGAAATTATATTAGGGCCACTTTTAAAAACTTTTCTTTATTTCTTGTGGGTTGGGCCTGGGGTTAGTGTGGTGGTGGATAGGCCTCTACTTGCATTTTTTTTGGGGGGAGGGTTCTTCTAGTTTGTGGTTTTGCCAGCCCGTTTGTTTTTTCAATTCAATTTTTTTTTTTTTTTACTGTGCTTCATTTTTTTATTGGCTTGTTGTTGGAGCTTTTTCTGGGAGGGGGGGTTTAGTGAGTAGGCCTTCTGCCTGGGGCCTAGGCTATCTGGTTTTGGTTCCTGTTTGTCCTTTGGTTCTGTTGCTTTTGCAGGTTTAATTTTTTAAAGTTCCTTGTATTGTTTGTGTTTGTTCTTTGCTGGGCTTGTTGGTGAGTGGTTTTTTTTTTTTTGGGGGGGGGGTTACTAGGCCTTCTCAGGGCCTAGTCTCTGTTACCTTTTAGTGGTTCTTCTGTCACTGTGCCTTTTAGCAGGTTTTGTTGTTTTGTGGAGGGGATTTTTGGCTTTCAGTTTCTTAGGCGTAGGGGTCACTGCTCTGTGTGTGCTTCTGGTTTAGCTGCTGCACCACTGTTAAGTAGGCTTTTAATAAAGGTTTCAGGTTTATTTTTAACTAATATTTTAAAACAAATCTCAGTATAGGGCTTTAGCTGTTCTACCTTTAACTAGGCCAGTGCTAGGAGGACAAAGAGGCCAGATTTGTCTTCACCTCATAAAACAGAGGTTTAAGTAGCATATAACTTTTTAAAAAGTAGTGTGCTGTGTTTGTGCTCTGACTGAACTTCGGTGAAGCCAGGCACTTTTCCCCTTTAGCTTGTGTGTTTCAATTAGGGAGCACCTCCTGCATTCCACAGGGAATCAGGCTGGTTCCAGCAGAATCTAGATAGGAGTAGTTTAAAACCCTAACACTTTTTAAAAGGTTTCCAAGCCACATCTCAATAATAGTCTTTAAACCATAGTCAGGGTCAGTGTAGGAATTCACTAGTTCTAAAAAAAACCAAGAAAAAAAGCAAAAATCCAAACTGCAGCAAGGTTAGGCTCTACTGAAAGAAACAAAAACCTAGTTTTTGGGTGGGAGGGTTTATGAAAAGGTGAGAGGCTGCTTTAGGATCAAGTGATAGTGCAGGTAAGTTAGGTGCCTAATACCCTCCCCACAAGTTAGGCTGAGTTTGGCCAGGGGCAACATGAGTGACAGGAGGGGAACGCAGAGGGGCCCTGGGGGCAAGGCTAAGCAGAAGACTAGAGGGGTGGAGGGAAGGGGGACAGCCTCGCTCCCCCCCCCCCTCAGCGCAGGACTACAACAGAGCATCCTGGCACCACTCCAACCTTAGGCCGGAGTGGTGCCATGAAGGAGCCATGCCTGGTTCTCTTCCCTGAGAATGCTTCTGGGATGGCCCCAGCAGAGGTGCCTGCAGGTGCTGGCACTGGGCAGGGGTCTGCTGCTCAGGCAGTCCCTCCTCAAGCTGTTGCTGCTGAGCCTCAGTGGCAGGAGGAGGTACAGCCAGAGCTGTCTTTGGGGTTGAGCTTTGGAGACAATTTTCAGAGCTCACTCCACGGACTAAGAGGGTTCTAGAGGCACTGGAGGAGGAGCTGGCTGGCCAGTCCACAGCTCCGGTTTCTCTAGGCTCCAGCAGGCCTCCTGAGGGACAGGAGAAGAGCCTGGGAGAGGAGAAAGAGATGGTGATGTACCCCAAGCACCTATCTCAACCCCTTCCCTCTGCTCAGCCATCTCTTCCTGCCCTCCAAAGTCACGGTGTATCTGGCCCGAGCTCCTCACAGGATGCAGCTCCGGGGATGCCCATGGCTACTGGTCAGCGTGGGTGCCCCTTCACCTCTGAAGACTGGAACCACGTCCGGGTGACAGAGGATCCCCGCTTTGCACAGTGGCAGTTGTGTAGGGCCCAGGTAAATCGAGGGAACGACATTGGCCATCTCTCGACCTCCAGGCTGTGGAACCATCTGAAGAAGCACCACCAGGCGGTGCTTCTTTAGGGGGAGAGACAGGCTGCTGCTGGGGTGCCCAAGTGGCCGCCGCCAGCCAGGAAGTGAGTCATCCTGCTACCACCTCCAGTGCTCTCTCTGCGCATTCTGTGGTAGGGACAGGGCAGGGACGCCAAGCATCTCTGACGGAGATGTTTGGCGACGTTGGCACTAGTGCCTAAGGGGGGGAAGCAGCAGGCTAGCAAGAGGGTCACTTGCCTCATTGCTGAGATGCTTGCTCTAGACGGTTGCCTCTTCTCCACGACTGAAGACATCGGTTTCCTCAGGCTGCTCCAGGATGCCTATCCCTGGAACACACCCCCTGCTCGCACCACACTGAGCAGGACCGTGATGCACAGGGCTGCCAGGGACCACGTGAAGGCACAGTTGTCCCGCGCTCGTGGGAGATATGTGCACTTCATGTCTGACATCTGGACCTCCTGTCAGGCGCACGATTCTTATCTTTCATTGACTGCAAACTGGTGGCAACCAAGCAATGTTTTGGGTGGGGGAGGGGAAACTAGTGTCAGGCAGGGTTAGGGGCACCGGGCCGGCTACTGCCAGGCTCTGCTCCACATCAAGAAACTCGATGGGTCGCACACAGTGGACACAGTGGACAACATCAAGGCCACCATCGAGAGACAGTGGGGTGGGTAGGCAGGGACATCACCAGGGGCTTCATGGTGACCAATGGTGGTATTAGGGCAGCGACAAAGTGACTCGTCCTGATGCACATTTACTGTGTGGCCCACCTTCTCCAGGACGAGCAGACATGGCTCCAGCGGTGTGGACGCTGGGGAGAAGGCTGCAAAGTGGACTTGAGGAATGCTTTTGGTCTATCCTCCGGCAGAAGGTCTACATAATGGTGACCATGTGTGACCCGCGCATCAAGGGCAGGATCGCGGAGAGGGCCAATGAGTTCACTCAATGGCGAGACAAGCTCTCCTGGTGAGTTGAGCGCATGTGGGCCACGTTGCCACAAGCTGGGGGGGGGGGGGGGCCAGCTCCACTGCTGTTCACCCCCCACCTCCCCTGCTAGCCAGTGTCTCCCCCCCCCCATGGCTCCCGATACGACAAGTGTTGAGATGGCAGTCATCAGGCGGATCTTTGGCCCCTCTCCTGGGAGCGGCAGGTGCACAAGAGAGGACACAGCAGCTGCAATGGTGAGGGAGTACCTTGTGGAACCCTACGAGTCGCAGGCAACCTGTCCACTGAGTTACTGAGCCATGAAGGCAGTGGTCTGGCTGGACGTCTATCCCGTGGCCCAGAAGCTCCTCTCATGCCCTCTGACAAGCGTGCAGAGTGAGTGCGTTTCCCCCCAATGCAGGCGACATTGTCTGCTCGCATCACTCACACCTGCTCCCCTGGTCAGTTGAGCAGTTGGTCTTCCTGAAGGTCAACTTGCCACTGTTTGGTTTCCCGGTCCTAGACTTTGAGAGTGATTGAAGTGAGCACGCATACTTGTGCCTGCATCCCCTCTTGGCCCGTGCTGGGAAGCTGGGTTACAACACTCTTCCCTAGAGAGGCTAGGGAGAAGTAGCAGCCAGGGCCATTACCAGTTTGATTGGCACAGAAATGCCCCACCAATCTCCCCACTTCCATCCATCCCACCTGCAGCAAAAATACCTCCACAGAACCCTGGTAGCCGTGCAGTGGAGGGTGATGTTGAAGGTGGTGCCTGTATGCACCTAAATTACACTGCCAACCACCCCAAAACAAAATTGCATGCTGAAATTGAAACAGCAGCACAAAAACTGTTTTCCATTTGAACAACGTAGAGTAAGGCCAAGCAGCCAGAAACCAGCAGAACCCACAGGAGCACCATAAATAATGAATGTAAATGAATGTTGTTTATTGAAAAATAATTTTCTTTTGCAAGGGTGAGGTAGGAAAGGGAGGGAGAGCCTGTGATGAAGGGTAGCTGCCGCACCTAAGCTAAACCTCCTCCGAGGCAGGCAGTGATGGTTGGTGTTGGGTGTACTGCTGCGAGAAAGGAGGATCAGTGGACAGATAGACACTAACCCCTCCCTCTCACTTTCTGAGGCATTAGTGGACAAGGCTTCTTGTGGTGATTACTAACTTGCACAGGTTCTGCCCCCTCAGGTTCTGCTGCAGAGATTCTCCTATTTGACCTGTGTTCTGTTGGGTTTGGCACTGGTTCTGGGGGCCACATTGCACCAGTTCTGCTGCTGCTGGTCTGGCAAACATGCTCCCTCAGTTTATGCTGCAGAGGTCCTCTGTTTTGTCTTGAGTTGTACTGGGTTTAGGCACTGACTGCCACAGTGGCACAGGTTCTGGGGGCTGCCACATTGCACTGGTTCTGCTGCTGATGGCCTGGCAAACATGCTCCCTCAGTTTATATGGCAGAGATTCTCTGATCTGAACTGAGTCCAGTTGGGATTGGGCACTGACTGGCACAGTGGCACTGGTTCTGGGGGGCACATTGCACAGGTTATGCTGCTGGCATGGGAAACATGCCCCCTCACACCATCACCACACCTCACTTGCTTTCTTACAGAGAGACTCTTGGGGAGACAATGGCCCCATAGAATATAATAGACCTGAATTCTTTCAGATATCCGAAATTTTTTAAATACCTATACAATACTGGTATTGGTATTCGGGGTTTTTCGGATTTCCCGAAAAAAACCGAGTTCAATATATCCGAATTCGGAAAAAAACCAAACAATTTTTCCCCCCTGCACACCCCTAGTGACAATGGTACTGGGAAGAAAATACAACAGAAGTTCAGTGGCACCCTAGAGACTAACAACATTCATTTCAATGTGAGCTTTTGTGAGTCACAGCCCACTTTCTCAGACAGGTACATGAAAGGAAAAATTGTACAGCAAATTTTTATGGGAAAGGTTGTGGGTGGTTGGGGGAAGTCAATGCTTGGGATGGATTACACTATGAGTCTTTCAAGTGTAAATCTCAAAGCAACGGGACAAGGGAGATGCTGTAGAAAGGCTAGCTGTGAGTCTCATCAGGAAGAGACACAAAGGCTCAGTGGAGCAGATGGAGCTCAGTGGCTGCTCAGTGACAGTGAGAAGTCCCTCTGCTGCAGTTCTCCAAGCACCATTTGATGTTGCCTTCCCTGGTCCAGGGAAAACCGGCTATTCCATCATGGTGCACACAACCCTGCAGCAGAGACCAAAATGCTCTGTGCATCTCAAATATTTGTTAGCATGAAGACATCAGGCCCTCCACTGGATCACTTACTGTTGACCCTGACTGTAGTAGCCTTCATACCCTTCATAGCTTTGCTCCGCGTAAGCATCGTCATAGCCCTGAAACGAACAAAGAGGTTAGGAGGAAGTCACTACCCTAAAGGCATAACAGCAAAGAAGAATACAATCTGGAAGGACAGGGTGACTTTTCTACATAGCGTAAGCCAAGAAATTTGGGGGAAGGTGGCAACCCCCCCCTACTGTTCTATCTTGCATGTAGATGGCTGTCCAAGTAACAGCTTTAAGAATGTTTCACACATTTAAATACACACACACAAAATATTAAGTGTACATATAACCCCCCCCCCATGTGTGAATGTAATAAACTATGGTACAGAAACACCTTTCAGAATCACGGGGGGGGGGGAGAGAATAACTGTATTGGTGCCAAAAAATGTAAGACTTCCCTGCACCCATCCAATCTTTCTCCTTTTTTTGTGGTTTACCTTGGGGTGTAGACCTGTTTTTTACAACTGTCACAACATCTTGACTGATGGTGTTTTTGCCACTCAATATATGAAATGGCTCTTCTGTTTACAAATTGTGGACCCATGACAAACTGTGCAGTTGTCACCATAAGACAGAATTTAGAAACTGTCTCTAACCCTTTGAAACTTCCCTTCCAGTATTCTTCTAAGCTTTCAAGGGCTTGAGCAGACAGGATGATGTCCTGAACATTTTGTCCTGTCTGGTACTACTTCTCCTTTGGGTCAATTTACAAACCTATTTTGCTGCAAACCTGGGGAGTCCTTGGAGTATGCTGACACCCCTAGCTTTTGGATGGCCCCATTGTGTTGTTTTTGTCATCTGCAAATGGGCCAGCCTTAAGCAGTCTTTTCCTAGAGCTTTCATCTAATCTTACTGCAGTAATTTTTTAGCAGGAAAATGTCAAATGAAGTCTGCTCTTCTCTCCCTTGCTTCAGTTTAATACTGCCAGCAAGGCAGCAAGTAAGCCCAATCCATTCTCAAGGGCAGTTACTTTTTACAGCAGGCAGATCCAAAGGTATCAATTACAAGAAGTAGCTGTAGGTTATCAACGGTAAATACAACCATACAGGGTTTTAATGGAATTTTTCAATCAAATGCCATCCTTCTGATTTGTTTGATGTTTTGTGTTTCTGTCGGACTGGTCAAGGGAACTTTTCATGCACTCGGGGTCCTGCCATGTTCTGAAACATGCATTACATAATTGCTTACATAATCTTCGTAAGCCTCTGGTGCAGGAGGGGGAGGAAGAGGTATTCTTTGAATGCCTGCTGCACGAGCTCTTGGGGTAGGGGCGCCTCTCACCGCTGGAAGAGGAGGAACACCACGGGCAACAGCTGCTCCTCTCGCAATGGCACCCCTCACTGGGGCCCCTCGTACCAGGGCTCCACGTGGAGGTGGTGGCGGAGGTCCCACGCCACGTCCCCTACAAATTTGAGGCAGGGGAGAGAGTAATCTGGCACACAAGTTAGCCCACATTAATGCTCTGACCAACAGAGGTTTAATCAGCAGAGATGCCTGACAAAATTCACTCTGAGCAACCTTGCTCTTTAAGGGACTAAAGCAGAGTCAGAAATGGCCACACAGGACACTCAGAATAAGCAGGAAAGATTATGCACCCACTAGGGTCACTCTAGACAGCTGACAGACTCCCCAGAATAGATATGGATAAAATAATGAACTTCACTGCTTTTAAATTTATCCCAAGTATTTATGGGAGTGACATTTCTGCTGAAGCAGCATCGCTCTGTGCCCAACACAAGGGCCAAATTCCATAATCAGTGCAATGAAACCCTACCTAATGGAGTCTGCTTTCAAGATTTAAGCACTAAAAGAAGTTGAACAAGGGAAAAGGCATGAACACAGTGCCTGGACAGTAAAGCAGATGAGAGATTTTATGGCCCCAGCAGGGATTAGTGCAGAACACTTAAAACCACTTTCTTCTGGGTCAGGGGAAACTATAGGTTGTATCTAGAATAACTGTTCAATGGCAGAATGGGAGTTTCCTCCCTTCTCCCTACCAAATGCTGTTCTTGTGGGATAGGGGACCCAGAGAAACTGCATGGGGGGGGGGTCTGTGGTGTAAAGGGGGAATTGTTGCAAACTGCCAACTTGAATCCAACCTCATGCCTCACATAAACAGGTTGCTTCAAGTGGTCTTCTCTGCAGTACCACACATGGGGTTGGGTGCCTGTGCACGACCTCACCGGAGAAACTTCCAGAGCTTGCCTCAGAATCCTTTTGGCGGGCTCCCTTCCCCCTCTGGGGAGGAGGCATGCACTGCGCATGCTTGGAGCGGGGAAGAGAGCCACCTCCCACTCAGTTCCTTCGACCACTACTGGTAAATCTCAACAAAAATCCCGGTAAGTGATTGAGAGATGCCAGGAGAGGGGTAGACTGGATGGGATTGTGGTACTGCACAGAAGACCACTCAAAGATCATCAGTTACAAGTAAGCAACCTGTTTATCTCCTTTGTGATCTCTGTGCAGTCCCACACATGGGTAGCTGAACCAGGCGGAAGAGGGAGCTGGCAGCTTGAAGAAAAGAGAGTTAGTGTGAGATGACCAAACAGAGATCCTACCTAAAGAGAAGGAAGGCGCACAAGAAAAGAGATCGAAGAACCATGTAGCCAAAAACCGCATCCTGGCGGGCTCAAACACTGACGGCTTAGTGAGACACAAAAGTCGATGGGGAGGACCATGTGGCGGCTGCACAAACTTTCTCCAACAGGACACTGCCCAGAAAGGCTGTTGATGTCGATACTGCCCTTGTTGAATGAACAGTGATACAGGTGGGTAGGGGTTGCTTTGCAAGCTCATAACAGAAGGAGATCGTAGAGATCACCCACTTGGATAGTCTCTGGGAAGAGATGTGTTCCCCCTTCCGTGGCATTCCGTAAGCAACAAACAGTCTTTGGGACTTACGGAACAGTCTGGTCCTGTGAAGACAGAAAGTAAGGGCCCTTCAGACATCGAGGGAGTACAGGGCTCACTGAACATTGTCCACTGAATTGGGGGGAGATGTAGGAAGGGTAGAGGAATTTGAAAAGTGAAAAGCCGAAACCACCATAGGTAAAAAAGTGGGTTCGGTTCGGAGAACAACTTTGTTCTTGTGGAAAATCGTATACGGGGGATCAGCCCAAAAGGCAGCCATTTCTCCCATCCAGCAAGCCGTAGTAATGGCAACAAGGAAAGCCATCTTCCATGAAAGTAGACGAAGATGGATGGAGGCCAAGGATTTGAAGGGGCAATCCATCAGTTCGGAAAGGACCAGACTCCACGTCAGGACCAAAGGCTTCCGTGGAGGGCACATATGGAGAACGCCCTTCAAAAAAGATCTGGTGAGAGGATAAGAGAGTAGTGCCATCTACCAGGGGGTGATGCGCCGAAATAGGTGCCAGGTGAACCTTCAGTGAAGACTAGGTAAGACCAGAGTCCTTCAAGGAAAACAATGTAAGAAAAAGCATCCAAGAAAACAGCAGCAGAAGGACTGGAAGAGTTCCAAAAGGCATAAGCTGTGAATTGAGACCACTTTGCCCAGTATGTATGTCAAGTAGATAGCTTATGGGCATTTAACAGCACCTCTGAAACAGTAAGGGGGAACACTATTGTAGGATCCTCCAAGCTGTAAGTTTGTAGAATCCAGGATTGTGATGGAGAATCTGACTGCAATGTCAGGAAAGAAGGTCCAGAACTGGAAGCAGTCAGAGGACAACTTTCCTCGATAGGCAGACCAGGTGAGGAAACCAGGATTGGTGAGGCCACCACGTGGTGATGAGGATGCATGAAGTGGCATCCGCCAGGATCTTGTGCAGCACCCTGGGAATCAGTGGAAATGGAGGTGGCTGGTCCACTGCTGTAGGAATGTGTGCTCTGGAGACCTCATAGACGGCTGACCCTGAGTGAAGTATCGGGGACACTGGGTGTTGCGCTCTGTTGCAAACCCATCTATCGCCAGGTGTCCAAATGCCCAGAAAACAGGACAAAGGTACTTGGGATGGAGAGACCATTACGTTTTGGAGGTCATCATGTGACTGAGACGATCCCCGTTGACATTGGAGGCACCCAGTACATGAACTGCAGATATGGAGACAGCATGAAGAAGGCACCATTCCCATAAAGAGATTGCAAGGCGGCATAATTGCCTGGAAGCTGTCCCCCCTTGCTTGTTGATACAGAATACTGTAGCAACATTGTTGGAGGCTATTTGCGCAGTCCTGCTGACCACTGCCTGATGAAAAGACTTGAGGGCCCAATGGACAGCAATGAGCTCGAGGCAGTTGATGTGGAAATGAATCTCTCAACCAAGTAGCCTGAGCAGTCAGAGTCCGGCACTGGGCTCCCCAACCCCAGAGCAAGGCCTCTGTGGATACACGGACCTCTGGAGAAGGATGTCAAATGGGCATGCTGCAGAAGAGATTTGTCTGAAGGGACCACCATCGAAGGGAAAAGAGAACATCCGGAGGAATGAGGAGAATTCTCTCCAAGGAATGGTGTTGCAATTTGAAGGAGAGAAGAAACCATAACTGTAGATGTCTCATTCAAAGACAGGCATTCAGGACAATAAAAATAATTGAGGCGAAGAAGCCCAAAAGCTTCATTATCGATCAAGCGGATTGGGGAGGACGATGGATGAAAGCCAAAGCAAGGGTGACGATGGAACTTGCATGAGTCTGTGGGAGGAGCGCCATCTTCTGTCTGGGATCAAGAAGAGCCCCCAGGAACTGCATTGGCTCCAATAAAGACTTTGGGAAGGTGACACAAAGACCGAGGCAGTGAAGAAGGATAAGAGAATTGTGGAGATGTGTGAGGAACTGTGTCCTCAAAGATGCCACCAAAAGCCAGTCGTCTATAGATGGATAAAGAATGATTCTCTGTTGGTGTAGTTCCCCTGCCACAACAGCCATCGTCTTGGTAAAAACTCGAGGAGCAGTGGAAAGGCTGAAGGGACGAACCCAATATTGGTAATGATATGTACCAATTGCAAACCGAAGAAATTTTCGATGCTGAGGTCGGATGGCAATGTGGAAATAAGCATTGTGAAGGTCGATGGCTGCTAACCATCCATCCTTCAGTAGGAGAGGAAGAATAGATTGAAGGGTGATCATGTGGAATTTTTTGTAGCAGACGAATGGGTTCAAGTCTTGGAGATCCATAATCACTTGAACGTCTCCATCTCTTTTGGGGATGGTGAAGTATCGGGAGTAGAACCCGAGAGGCTGCTGCGCTTCTGGAACAGTCTTGATAGCTCCCTTGAGGAGAAGAGTGCTGACTTCTGCCAGCAGCGATGGTGAAGGTGGAGTGGCGATGAAATGATGGAAGGCTGGAAGCAAAATGAACTTTATGGCGTATCCCACCAAGATGATGGTCAGGACCCAATTATCGGTGGTAAACTCTTCCCAGGCAGCAAAATGGGGAAGAAGGCAGATGCCGATCGGTGGGGTGAAAGAAAGAGGAGGAGGAGGCATTCTGTGAGTGAGATGGTCAAACAGACTGTTTGGGTTGATGGGACTGTTTAGGTGCCTGAGTTTTCAATTTCAAAGAGAATGGTTGGCGAGAATCAAAGGATTTGCGCTTCCATGTAGTAAGTGTTGCAGGAGAAGGCTGATCTTTGGAGTAGTAAGGCTTCCATTGACGAGACTGAGGACGCTGCAGGGTTGAGTAAAAGACTCTCAGATTCTGTGCCTTCTTGCAGCCATCGTCAACCATCTTCAAGGTGTCATCGGTGGAAGCATGGAAGAGACCTTCTCCATCCAAAGGCAAGTCTTCAATTATAGACTTGATATCAGGTTGCAGGGAAGTTGATCGCAGCCAAGTGTGGCGACAAAGAGCGATAGAAGAAGCCAAAGTCTTGGAGGAGCAGGTGGCAGCATGATGTAATGAGGTAATTTGCTGTTTGGAAACTGCACAGATTTCAGAAAGCACAGCAGAAAGAGTAGGCCAAGCATCTTCTGGCACCGCATCTAAGACAGGTCTCACAGCGGAGGCCACATTGAAAGCATAGACAGCCAGGTAGGAAAGGTAAGTATCGATGCGTGCATTAATAGAAGAGACGGCATAGATCTTCTTAGCAAGGGAGTCAACCTTGCGGCCTTCCCGATCTGGGGGAACCAACTGTCGGGGTAATTTCGATTTCGAAGAAGAGTGGACAATCATCGAATTCAGTGGGGGATGATTGAATAAGAATTTACCCTAAGATTTCTGAACCTTATACAGTGCCTCGTAGCATTTGGAGACAAGAGAAATCAAGGCAGAAGGTCCCAGGAATCCTTCAACACTGACAAATGCACAGGAAGAAGGGGAAGGATGGTAAATGGAGGTAGCTCAGCTCGCACCAACTTGTGGACAATGTCTGTAACCGTGGACATATCAGTAGCACCCTGCACCTGAATAGTAGACAACCTGGTGATGAGTTCTAAGTAAGCCTTGGGACCCTTGGTGGGAGAAAGGGACTCCGTACACATGAGATCATCATCTTGAGGGATCACCTTAGTGTCCATGCCGCTAGCGTCAGAGTGACCAGAATCAGTATCCGAAGAGATTGATAAGGGCAGTGGAGCAAGCTGAGCAAAAATCTTAGACTGATCATGAATTGTAGAAATCGACTGATCTGGAAGACCAGAAGGAGCCTTAGGGCCTGGATCCCAAGCATTTGAAGCATCTGGAATTGGAGCATGTAAGTCCAAAGAATGTACAGATGCATAAGAGGGCGAGTGGGCACTACAAGATCAAAGGCTGGCATGACGAGGAGGTGTGCACTCACTGTGAACAGAGTGGCGATAATAGCGTGGCGTCAGCGATCTAGAGTAGGAGGGGTGAAGAGTAGAGTGTTGAGCCCTCCAAGGAGACCAGAATTCCCAAGATTGGGACTGGGATCTTGAGGTAGAATGATAGCGCCTACGCTCCCTGCGGTCCCTAGTGTGAGCGAGGAGAGCATGACTGGCTCCACAAGAACTGTTTCCTGTCATCCAACAGGTGGAGAGGAGAACAGGAGTCTCTGGAGACAGACCAGCATTTCCAGACTGAGATTGAAATATAATGGGAAGGCAGAGATTTAGAGAGCCAGAGTCAACACAGGTGGGTCTTTGGAGGCACTGTAGACGCCGGGCGAGCTACCAGGGTCAATGTTGAGATACCTGAAATGATGACGGGTTCGAGTGTAGGAGCTGGAGCCGAACCTGACCTTTCGATTTCGAGGTTGAAGCTTCAGCAGTCTCCATTTTCTTGGATTTATACGGCTTGTTCAGTGGCTTAGACAGAACTACTGGGTCAGAAGGCTTCTGAGCAGGCACTGAAGAGGAATAAGAGGCCACTAAAGACATTCCTGGGCGAAGCGCTGCTTTTAAAAGCACAGCTTCGAGGCATGCCACTCGATTATGTCGGACCTGCTTAGTGAACTTGGCAGTGAGGGTAGGTGTCAGCTTGGTGCTGTTTCCCAAGACAAATTAGACAAATTGTGCCCATTGTTTGAGGGGAGCTTAGCAGGACGGCGGCAAGACTCCTTAAAAAAGAGAGTTCGGCCCATACGCACAACTCCCTGACCAAAAGGGAAGGGATGAGGAAAAAGAGAAGTGAAGTAAATTTTTTCTTTAGGGTGAAGACGAAGAAGGAAAAGTCCGAAGAGGAAAAGAGAAAGGAAAAGTTAGGACAAAGTAAGGGACTTAGCCAAGGTGAAGCGAAGAGACAACAAGGAGAGGAATGAACACAAAGGTGGTTGAAGAAGAACTGAGTGGGAGGCGGCTCTCTTCCCCGCTCCAGGCATGCGCAGTGCGTGCCTGCTCCTCAGAGTGGGAAGGGAACCCGGCAAAAGGATTTTGAGGAGTTTCTCTGGTCAGCTCATGCGCAGGTGCCCAACCCCATGTGTGGGACTGCACAGAGACCACAAAGAAGATCCTCTGGTTTCTGGGAAGCTTGAAAACATGAAGCTGATATTCAAGTCCCTCTCTTGAGACAATGAGGACAATTTTCTTTTCTTTTTTTTGTTCATTGTTTTTTATTATTTTTCAAAATAACTTTCACAAAGCAGTTTTCAAATATAGAAATACAATAACAAACATATGCCTTTCCAGTACATAGATCGAAAACAATCGATAAAACTGACCCACCTAAGAGGACAATTTTCTTAAACGAAAGGCAATATTTTGAAGGTCAGATTTTGCACTTTCATGGTGCAGAATACCCAGACCATATGATTATAGGATGAGAACAACTAAAGCTGATCTGTAGTTAATGAGAACCCATGGTGGGCAGCAGCATCATGTTGAACCCCTCCCCCCCACCAGGTAGCCAGCTGCATGGCAAGGGGAATGTGGCCTTCCAGTACAAGAAGGTATCAAGACTAAAAAAAACATATTTATGTTATTTATTGTCCTCCTTTCTCACAGGGACTCTATGTGGATTACATATAGTGAGTTATGACAATAAACAAAATGGGACATTCTAGCCAATGCACTAGGATTTTTCTATTGCCTCACCATTTTAGAGAGGCTACCCCAACTGTACATGCTAATTAAAGTCAGTTTGATGTAGTGGTTAAGTGCGCGGGTTTGATTCCCCACTCCTCCACTTGCACCTGCTGGATGACCTTGGGCAAGCCATAGTTCTGGCACAGCTGTTCTTGAAAAAGAGCAGTTTCTGTCAGAGCTCTCTCAGCCCCACCTACCTCACAGGGTGTCTGTTGTGGGGAGGGGAAGGGCAGGGTATAAATCCAATCTCTTCTTCTTCTCTTCTAAAAAAACCCTTTCAAGTCTGTACTGCAAATCTCACCTCTTCGAACTAGCACAGATGTAATGCTTCAAGACTGACTGCCACCCTCTTATCTCCAACAAGATTTGCACTTGTTTACCTTGGAACAGGAGGAGGGGGAGGCACAGCCCCTCTTCCTCGCACAGGAAGCCCCCGGCCACGTGTTGGTTCTGGCACTCCGTTAAGATAGGACAGCTCTAAAAACTGTTCCTGGCAGATGTCATCCATCATATCCTAAGGAACAAAGAGGGAATTCACTTCCAAGGCAAGGAAAACTTTTCTCTCATTTGCAGCAGTATTTTGTTCTGCTAGCTACAGGTGGGGGGGGGGGGAGAAGAAGTGACTGCTATGTACAGGGGCTCCCTAAGACACAAAAGCCACCACAAAACATTTTTTGTGGTCTTTCAGAGCAAGCAAACTCCCTGCTAATCAAAAACTTGGCCTCCCTTGACAGTACGAACTTATTCTTCCTACTCACTGGAGACAGGAACTGGATTCAGTCCAAAGACAACCACCACCAGTCAACCCAAATTGCCCCTCTCTATCTCTGCTCCATACATTTTGCTCTCCCCAGGGGGTGCCACTTCAGGCAGTGAGAACAATGTTCCAACAACTGAGGAGCAAGCATTCTGCCCCACACTTGCTAGGAGCTAACACAGCTAGCAATACCAATTGCTCCAAGGGGATTCTTCAGGATTGAAACAGCAACACTACTAAGGCAGGTTTCCTGCCAAAGGGGCTTTCGCTGACCAGGAGACACAGGTGGCTTTGCAAGGACTACTTTTGCAAGCATTGCTACACAGCAATATAATTAAAACATGAACCATTTTAAACACACACACAAAGGCTAGCAAAGTTTACAAGTTTTACAAAGCCAGTGCATACCCCTTCTTCAGAAGCCTCCCTGTGCCAGACATCAGGCTGGAAGAGACAATGAGCTCCCACTCTTCCTGCTACATAGGACTGGTAATTAAGATAACTTTCCTGCCAATACAAGTTTCACACATATGTACTAACATGTATATTGGAAACTTTAGTGGCAGAATGGACCCCCCCACCCCACCCTGTGGAATGACCGGTATGTGTCTGCAGTGGGCAGTGGAAATTGGAAACTGCCCATTTTGTCTTTATACAACACATAATCTGCATTATCAGAACCCTCCTCAAACTATCAGACCGTGGACCTAATAGCTCTTATCTTTCAAAACAGTGCAAAGCCTAGTTTCTCTCTGAAGCCTCTTTTCCAAAGAGAATAACTACGTAGCTCTCATTCAGCACATTCAATAAACACAGAGGTCTGCAGTTTAGAGTAGATATTCTGATCCAGTAATCAGGGGAGGCCAGGCACTGAAACTGGTTCAGAATCTTTCAGGTGACCATTATCAGATAATTCTTTGTAGGATGTGAACTTACACCAACCAACTCTAGTTCTGAAGCCTTCTTTCCAATCCTGGTGTGTGACTGGTGGTGAGATTTAATATTTAGTCAAAATACTTAACAGCTACTATTCTATCAAAAGTATCAAGACAGCTAGTATGAATAAAAAAATAAAATACCATAACTGGAAACTAAAAATATCCAAGCTGAGGGTGTATTCTGACATGACAATAATGTCTTGTCTTAAGCAATTTATTGTACAAGCACTGGTTAGTCTACTAGAGGTCCGGTTTGCTGCCTGTCTCCTTTCTCAACTCCTATCAAAATCCCAAAATGCTGTTTGGAGCATCTTCATATTGACTGACTACTGGCAACATATTGCTATATCTGCATATATCTGAGCCGGCCTTGCAGGGAGGGCGGAGTAAAAAATCTAATAAATAAATAAAATATAAATAAACAAACTCACTATTTGCTGGAGATTTTGGGGGCACTCTTGGCAAAGCTACCTGCCAGCCACATTCCAATTTTGTCTGCTTTCATCCTTCCCCCTTCCTGTCTACTCAATCTCATAGCATTCCTTAAACATTTTCCTTCTTTGAAATAACAATAACAATAATAACAACAACAATAATAAAATAACAATAATAAATAAGAAAAAAGAAGAAGTAAAAAAAATTAAGAGGGGGAAAACAAAGATGGAAATAGGCAGTTTCAACTGAGCAGCAGTTGTTTGGGTTAGTTGGTTTAGATAGTGAGTTGGCATTGCTTCTATAATTGAATTGGTTTAGTGTTTAAAGTTCATGGTTTATTGTTCTCTGTTTCTTCACTCTCTTTAAGTGATATATAGATAAAGATACATAGATATACCCAAGTGTACTAGTTATACAAAATACATAGAGGCACCCTAACTTTGGAAAACAAAAAGTAAGAACCTTGGAACTGCATAACCATGTCTGTCCTCAAACTAAGTCAACATCAAGAGTTTGAACAACAATATTAAAAGAGCTAGAGTAATATCTCACATGAAATGGCTGAAACCAGATCTTGTGTTTATATTAGAAACACATGCCAAATCTAAAGATATCCCTTTCTTCAAATCAAACTGGTTCTCTCATCAATATCAAGCCACGGGTTCCTCCAAAGCCCGGGGCGTGGCAATCTTGATCTCTAAACAAGTCAAATTTGTACATGAGGACATGATTTCTGATGACAGGGGACGCTTCCTTTTTGTGAAGGGAATCCTCGGCACTACAAAAATGACACTAGCATCAGTGTACGCCCCAAATACAGCACAAATTTCATTTCTGGAGGACACTTTCAAAAGACTTCATATTTTTCAGGATGGAGAATTAATTCTTGGAGGGGACCTGAATTATATCTCAGAAAAAACCCTAGATAGACCCTCCCATAAAAAATTAGGCCTAAAGGGGAGCAAAAATTCCAAAAATTCGTTAGCTGGCTTGCTTGACAAATTTCAATTAATGGACGTGTGGAGGGTAAAAAACCAATCCACTAAGGATTTCACATTTTATTCAGCCCCACATCAAACATACTCCAGGATTGATTACATCCTAACCTCCCCATCTCTCTTAGATCAACTCAACTCAATAGAAATAGGTCCTAAAATACTAACAGACCACGCATGGCTGCACGGCTCAATAAATGTTAAACAGGAAAAAACTTCAGAATACAGATGGTCTTTTAACAAGTTATTTCTAATAAGGGAATCTACTAAAGAGAAGATAAACAAAGAAATTCAGGAATATTTTCTCAACAACATGCCAGAGGTAGCAACTCATATAATCTGGGATGCCATGAAGTCGGTGCTCAGATGCAAGATAATTGCTCTGTCAACACACCTAAAAAAAAGGGGGGGGGGGGGGGGGAAAGATTATAGCAGAATCCATGGCAAAAACCAAACAGCTTGAACAAGACTATAAGAGGACCGGAAGTAAGAAAGTCTACAAAGAGTTATTAGCTGAAAGAAAGTTACTTGAATCAGCAGAGATCTCCCAAATCCAAAAAAAATCTTCTTTACACCAAGCAATAGTATTGGCAGAACTCCCCAAAATCTCTAAAACTGCTTGCTTGGAGAGTAAAGGATAAAAGGTTAAAATCAAACATTACCCAAATGAGAGACAAGACGGGTGCACTAAGATCTTCCCCTAGGAAGATCGCTGAAATTATGCTCTCTTTTTAAATCTGTACTCGTCCACTAACCCAAGCCCTGATAATATCCAAAGCTTTTTAACCTCCTCACAGCAACTTTCAGAACAACATAAAACAAATGCTACACAACCCAATCTCTGAACAAGAAATGAGAGACACCGTCAAAGGGCTAAAAAATAACATGGCCCTGGGGAATGACGGTTTCACCTCTGATTTTTATAAAGCCTTCATCCCGGTCCTAGCCAAACCTCTGACAGAAGTCTGCAACATCATAATGAGCGGGATAATGCCACCTTCTTGGTCCCCTGCTTTGTCAATCCCTATCCCAAAAGAAAACAAAGATCCATCTCAACCATCCTCATACAGACCTATCGCCCTGTTAAACCAAGATTACAAGGTGTTTACGTCAGTGCTAGCTAACAGGCTGAAAAAAATAGTGGCCTACTATGTCAAGGGAGACCAAACTGGGTTTATACCCAAAGAAATATAGCTGATAACATCTGAAGAACGCTCAACATAGTTAACTACTGTAAGGGTAAACAGAAAGAAGCCTTGATCCTCAGCTTAGACATGGCAAAGGCCTTTGACTCCGTGGAACCGCTATACAAACACAGGGGAAACCGCCAGGGATGCCCACTCTCCCCAACTCCTATTTGCTATTGCGATAGAGCCACTAGCAGAAGCAATAAGAAAATATAAAAACATATCCAGAATAAGAATTGGGGAATCTGAACATAAAATCGCCCTTTATGCTGACGGCCTGGTTCTTTATCTCTCAAACCCAACAAGTTCTCTAAATTTTTTGCACAACAAATTAAAACAATTTAGTCAGATCTCTGGACTGAAAGTCAACCAAAGTAAGTTTGACATATACCCAACAAATCTCTCCTCTGAGCCCACACAAAAAAGTTTAACTGGATTACAACAGTTTGGCGTCACCTGGGAGCCTTCATTCTTCTTGACTTAAACACACTCCACAAGCATAATTTCGGCAAAGTATACAAGGAAGTAAGTGCTCAACTGCAGGAATGGAATAAACTCAAACTGTCTTGGTCAGATAGATCGCATCTAATCAAAAGCTTTATTCTACCCAAATTCACATTTCTATTTAGAACTCTGCCAATAGAGATAATGGATGCATCGTTCAGAACATGGCAAAAAACAATCAATAGTTTTTTTTCTGGGCCTATAGAAAACCCAGGGTAAGCAAGATTCTCCTGAGCAGATCTCCAAAGTTTGGTGGGTTAGCTTTCCCTGATCACGCAGCAAATCTAGCCCAAATATTAAAAATGCTACACAAAGATTCAGAGGAAAAATGGATACAAATAGAGCAATCAAATTTGTCTCCCTTCACAATACAAGAAACTATCTGGGCAAGAACAGCCAACAGACCCCCCCCCCCCCAATATTAAAAACAATTCCTTCTACCTCTCTGAAAATTTGGGATCGTAGGAAAACACATCTACAGAAAAACTCTCCAGTAGCAGTCTTGACAAACAAGGACTGGTCTGTATCAGGAAAAGATCACCATTCCACGTGAGAATGGCTTAATGCGGGAATAGCCCGTCCAACAGACTGGATGCATAAAGGGAAAATTATGGAGAAGGATCTCCTGGAGAGAAAAGCTCAAATCGGAGTTCACTGGTTTAGGTATTTTCAAGCTAGAGACCTCATAGAGAAACTTATCTGAACAGGCAAATCTTTTACTCAATTGACTGAGTTCAAAAACTATGATGGTGAATCAAAGGGTTTGGGTTCCTTGTTACAGCAAATCTTGCTCAAAAATCTAAATATTGGAAGATTAAATTGACAAAAAAAAAATGGCAAGAGGATCTTGATAGAGAACTTCCAGACTCATTTTGGCAACAGGTCTGGCAAGCCCCTTCGAGCAAATCAAAGGTTTTCAATATTAACTTCCAATTTTTTAAAAATAAAATAAGTGGTTTCAAATAATTCAGTTTCTCTCAGAAAAAGAGGTGGTCCCCTCCTTTGTTAAAGATCATCACTGGCTCTGTTTCTGAATGCTCATCGGTTAATATTGCTACTAACCTGGCTATACTGCCTCCCTTGTGATACACTCTTTGTTAATTGGTGTTCATTGTCTCTTTGTGTCTGTATGCATTGAGGTTACTTAAGTGACTTACCTGTCAAAAGCACAGAAAGACTAGTTCTTGTGCAAATTAATGCCCTCTATGTTATTTGAATATTAAGTGGTGTTTGTTGTAACATTTGCTTTTTATCTCATCATTGCTATATTCTGGTTTGTATATTGCTAAATATAAAATAAAAATGAAAAAAGGGAAAAAACACATGATCACAGCTAGTTCAGGCAGGCAGCTGTGTTGGTATGAAGCAGTAGAACAAAGTTTGAGTCCAGTGGCACCTTTAAGACCAACGAAGTTTTATTCAAGGTATGAGCTTGCATGCACATGAAAGCTCATACCTTCAATAAAACTCTGTTGGTCTTAAAGGTGCCACTGGACTCAAACTTTGTTCTACAGTCACTCAAGGGAGAAAGGTGTGGAATGTTTTTGGAAACAAGCTGCAGTGTCTATGATGGCAAACTCGGCAAAAGCACAGAAATGAGTTCCTTTTGTCCCACAGGAAAAGGCTTGAGCCACACAGTAATGGTTTCTGAGTCAGTGCTAACAGAGAAGTGGGCACAGTGATAAGGCTTGGAGGCAAGTTGGGGAAGCAGTAGCCAATGCCTCAGAAGCAGCCAGGGGTCGACCACTCTAAGCCACCAACTCTATTCCTGGATCCATAAAAATCTGTTTGTTCCAAATTTAGATAAAACAATGTCCCAGTTAGTACAAGGTACAGTTAAATCAATTAAGAATTCCAATTTATCACTCCAAAGCAAAGAGTTGTTGGAAGGGGGGCATTTGAACATCCCAGCTAACTGCACTTTAAATCAAGCCACTGTTTGCAAGATCTAAGCGCTGCCTAAACAGGAACTAAAATCAAACCCACATCCTTCCCCATTCCTACTTATGTAAATAAACCAAGTTGAACTAGATGTTAGGAGAAGAGTCCTTCACATGCTATGTTCTCAGTCTCCTTTACTTTACCACCACTTTGCATGCATGTAACAAAACTTGTCTGGACCAAACCTATTTCTCAGATTGATCAGAAAGAGGGTTACATACTGGAACAAGGAACTTCTTGACCTCTTCCATGGCATGGGCCATTAGAGCATAGGCCTCGCAAGGTGGCCCAAAGACTTCAATGAAGACATGCAGGTCCATATTTAAGTGAGCATACTTCGGATCACCTCCTTTGCGCAATTCCTCTTCCTGAAACACAATTTAATAATGGCAAGAGCTTTTTTTAAAAAAAGACATCATTTTTATCCACATATGATTCTTAGATGGCCAAATTTATGTTTCAGATTTAAAGCTGCAATTATCAGCCTTTCAGAATTTCTGTCAAGCAAATGCAGAAATTCAATACTTTGTACTAGTTGAAAGACTAAACTTTAAAAATATGACCTGGATTATGTTTCACAAATGCTGAAACTATTTTTTATTTAGCTTCACTTCCTTCTGCCTTGAATGATCAAGGAAAATTTTTGCTTTTACTGTCATACAATGAAACAATTCTAATTTTTAGATGGACAGAATGACTCATCTATGGCCACTCAGAAGTCCACAGCTGTCCTAAGATCTGAAGCTGCTGCCCTGTTAGAGATGTAAAACTTCAAGAAATTTTGAAGCCATGGGGGAAAAGGGGGGGGGGGTTTCCCTCAGAAAACAATGGAAGCTTTTGGAAAAGCTGAAATAGAATATTTATTTTGCAACCAAACCTATTATTTTACTAATTTACCAACATAAAATGCTTAAATATTAATAAGCTATAAATCAAGTTGTACTGTTTGGCATATTTATGGAATTTAAAAGTATAAATATCTTAAATTTCTATAATAAAAATTCCAAACATATTTTAATTTTTACCACCTGAGAGATGGAAAAGATGAAGATTGAAAGCAGACACAGTAAACAAAATAAAATATATTATTTGGACAGAAACACTCTCATACTGTCTCGATATCTAGGACTACCAGCATTATTTTTGGATATCAAGTTAAACTTTATAGCACTCAAATGATAAACTCTTTAATAATGTATTACCATTGAACACATTATAGCATATTTATACCAAAATCCACATTTAAAAAATAAACATATTATTAATGATATGTTACGTCAAAAGTATTTCAGGAATTTCTATTATATAAAGCTGTAGTCTACCTTATAGAATTTTTTTTCATGCTCCACATTTAGAGTAATATCATGCCTTAAAAATATTTCATTCATTCCAAAAAGGCAGAAAAGGCGCATCTGTTCAGAGCTTGCCAGTAAATACAGCCATGTGCCAAGTCTACAGCTCCCTCAACAGAAGATTAACTTAAAACTGGGACAGGGTATTTAAATGTTCTTCAAACTAGCAGGTAGAAGCACAGCTCTCACCCCTGAAACAGACTTCAGAGAAAGCTGAGGCAGCCAAGAGCCCTTCACATCGTAAACATTTTTACTGGGCTTTTACAGCTTTTACAACTGTTTGGCCAAGGTAAGCTTTACTGCTGTTTGTGACACAACATGAAGTTGTGGCAGAACTTGCTCTACAAGACCCTTTTGCGCTGGCCATTCACTGAGCCACACACTCTCAGCCTAATTCACTTCACTGGCTTGCGAGATAGGCACGATATAAATGGGAAAATAAATAAAATAAGGTGCTTTGATGGTGTTATACCAAAGGTGGGACATAAATAAGCAATTCTCAAAAAAGGATGGAGGTAAAGCAGCAAGAACTTAACAGAGAAATGGTTCTCTGAAGACTTCAGTTCACAGGTGTCTGAACACAATGTATAAAACGTCAGTCCTTGATGTTATGGACTGGAACCTACAATTCCATTCTAACAGCAGAGTCTTCTTGCAGTGCAATGCAGAGCAGAGTAATAAGATACAATCTTTGTTGTGATAAGAATCAGAAGTTCTGCAAACTATGAAGTCTTTACTAGCTTTTCTGAGAGGGAAACCACATTTTCACTATGTCATGGTATAATGTACCTGAAGGCTATGTACCATCTAGTGCAGATTCATACTGAGAAAAACATTCACAGGAACAGTTTACCATTCATCCTCAGGTGCCTTACCTTTGCCTTGTCTCTCATTGACCCCTTCCCAAGAACAGAGATCTTTGCTCCAGTTTCTTCCTGCAGCCGCTTGATAGTGTTGCCCTGGGGTCCCAGTATCTTCCCAACAAAGTTAAACTAAACGAGAATATAAACAGAGGTTTATTTTCCTACTTTTGAGACCTGCTAATAAAGTCACCACAATAATTATATGCAATGACAAGTAACAGCAACTATAAACTTAAACCAAGCTCACTCGAGCCTCCTGAAAATGGTTGACTGTTTAGGATTTGGGTATAACATGCAAGTGGCTTGAAAAAAAAGTCTGAGAACACTATTGCTTTGCTTCCTTATTATACTACAGAAAATCTTGTCTCAATCCTGACAAACAAGAATGATGCCTTTGCCAGAAATGAACGTTCTCAAGAATGCAGTGTGTAGTGCCGACCTGGATAGCCTAGAGAAGCCTGTTCTCGTCAGATCTTGGAAGCTAAGCAGGACCAACCCTGGCAAGTATTTGGATGGGAGACCGCCAAAGAATACTAGGGCTGGGAGGCAGAGGCAGGCTATCAAGCTGCTTCTCTGAAAGTCCTCCATGCCCCAATAGGAGTTGCCAGAGGTTGCCATGAGCTCCAGGCATGGGCACACACACACAAAATGCAAAAATATGAAAGAAAAAAGAATGTAGCGTGTAGCAATTATGAAACTAATAATATAGCTACAAAGAGACTAGTTAGGAAGTTTGAAATGTAAAATGATGAATATAAATGTACCCCATCAGAAGTAAATATCAATGTACGTTATAAACAAAGTCCCCAACATTTTTCAAAGAACAAAGGGGGCACTGGAGAGAAATATGTTCTGTCTTTTAGACTTTGATATACATATTTATGTCATGTAACCTTTTCTCCCTTTCTGTATATCCTTTATATTATTTCTTTGTTTCTTCAAAAATATAAAAAGAGAAAAAAGGGGAAAGGGGGGGGGGGGTAGAATGCAGTGTATCTTACAAATCTATTCTCAGACATGGTCGAAATGCAGAAAGGACACTGAAGAGAAATGCTCTGAAAAAATTTCATAACAGCAATAAAGAAATTAGGTGAAGATAAAAGTAGACAGTTATAGAACTGGACATAAACATCCATTTTAGAATCTCTTGCAGGCTTCACCTTTGGATACTGCTTGACTGGTATCAGAACTCGTTCCTTCAGCTTCATGTTCTTGTGGGAAAACAAGTCCAAATAGGTCTCTTCCTCATCCTTCTTTGGATCATCTTTCTGAATTTTGTCAATTTCTAAACAAACAAAGCATACATTAGTTGAGACACCAGTTTAAATTAATCTTTCAGAGATAAGGCACAAACACCATGTTTTGCGGGCGGGAGAAGCACCTGGATGGTGCTGGCTCCCCCAGCCAATTATTTTGCCTTGACTCAAGGTCCAATGACCCCCCCCATATACACACACTAGTTTTTACAGCAATCGTACAGAACAGGTCCACAAAAGTTAACAATAAAGCGAACAACAAAAAACTTCCACTAGCCTACTGTCAGCCATTGTGGCCTAAAAGGAAAAAGAAGCAACCTTTTGTAAAAATTTCCTACTTTGTAGCATTTCTTATTCAACAGAGATAAGCAAATACATCACACATAATAAACTTAGATGCTAAAAAGGTTTTTTAATGACCACTATTCATAAAAACAGGTTGCTTACTTGGAACTGATGATCTTCAAGTGGTCATTGTTGCAGCCACACAATGGGTTTCTCGCCTATGTTAAACCTTCACCAGGAAGCCTAAAAAAGCCTTAGAAGCAGCTTACCAGATGCGGGGTCTGTCTCTGTCTTGTGAAGCCCGCTCCCAATGAGGCAGACTCCGCCCCCACTCAGTTCCATACTACACCGTCGACAAGTCCCATGCCCTTTGGCTTATACAAAGACTATGCCAGCAGTGGGGATGGCTGCTTGGGCGTGTGTGGCTGCACAGACGACCACTCGAAGATCATCAGTTACAGGTAAGCCATCTGTTTATCTTCTTCGTGGTCTCTGTGCAGGCCACACACCATAGGTGACTTGCAAGCTGAATTTCACGTTGGATGGTGGGTGCTGGTATCCACTACTGCTACAGGTCAACAACCCAGAAGGAAAAAATTAGAGGTCACCATCCAATTTTTAATTTTTTAAACACTTAATGCTTTATTATTAATTTTTAACCTTTGTAAGTACTAACCAAAGGAACAATTACTGATCACCTACAAATATCAGAACCACTTCTTACTTATCTGCATAACTGCACATTTCAAACTGTGAACATTTTGAAGTTTCAACTACAACCATCTAAAGTAAACATCTAACTCAATGGTTACATTCTGTTGTTTAACTCTAACTATCCTCTTTGTTAACAGAAGATTGATTTTAGAACCGCCTGACCAAAGCAAGCGCCCTTTCTAGCCCTGACGTCCATGACATAGTGTGTTATGAAAGTTGATGGGGAAGCCCACATAGCTGCAGCACAAATACCTTGTAACAAAACTCCGGCCATAAATGCCGTGGAGGTTGCCACAGCCCTAGCTGAGTGCGCCTAAGGTACTGTCGGTAGGGGTACGTCAGCAAGTTTATAGCATAAGGTGATTGCTGAGAAGACCCATTAATAGTTGTTGACAAAAAACAGGTTGGCCCTTCCTAGGTTTAGAGTAACATACAAATAGCCTTTTGTCCTTTCTAAAATCTTGAGTTCTCGATAAGTAGAAAGCCAGGGCTCGATGAACGTCCAACATGTGAAGCGCGCTCTGGCCTTCATCCTTTGGTTCACAAAAAATGGAGGCAGTGTGATCGTTTGAAACAAATAGAACGGCAACACGACTTTCAGTAGGAAAGAAGGATCTGGCCTCAGTACTACCTGGTCAGCATGGAAAAGCGTGTAAGGTGAGTCTGACCTCAGTGCACAAATCTCAATTGCCCTTCTCGCTGAGGTGAGCGCTACTAATAACGCTGCCTTCCAGGAGACTAGGTGTATAGGGGCCGTTGCTAATGGCTCAAACGGTCGTCCCATAAGTTTCGAGAGGACCAGTGATGGTACGAATGGTCTCCGTGGGGGATTCAAGTTCAAGAGGCCTCTCAGGGATACCTTGACCATCTGCTGGGAGAATACTTGCCTGGTGCGAAGGTAGCAGACATTACGCGTGTTTTAGATAGGCTGGTAGACAGTGCTGGGGAGGAGCCAGTGGTCATGGTGCATGTCGGTACCAACAATGTGGGGAAATACAGTTGTGAGCAATGTTCCCTCTAAGCTGTAGAGTCTCGTGAGCAAAAATTCCACTTTGTGAGCTATTGGCATTAAAGCTATGAGCAGTAATTTGGCTACTGCAGAAATTAGTTTGCTCTGGAGCTATTCTTCCTGAGCTAAGAGAAAAATGTGTGAGCCGGAGGCTTAAAAACTGTGAGCTAGCTCACACTAACTCAGCTTAGAGGGAACACTGGTTGTGAGGTCCTGGAGGAGAAATTTAGGCTGCTGGGCAGGAAACTTAGGTCCAGGACCTCCAAGGTAGCCTTCTCAGAAGTGCTATCTGTTCCACGCGCAGGGCCGGAGAGACAGGCACAGATCAGGAGTCTCAATGCGTGGATGAGACGATGGTGTAGGGGGGAAGGTTTCAAGTTTGTTAGGCACTGGGATGCTTTTTGGAGCAAGAGGGAGTTGTACAGATGAGACGGTCTCCACTTCTCCTGAGAAGGAACCAGGCTGCTGGCGCTTAAAATCAAAAAGGTGGCGGAGCAGTTTTTAAACTGAATATTGGGGGGAAGCCAACAGGAGATGAAAAGTCTCTGGTTCGGGTTGGCTCATCTCAGAGAAATGAGGAGGTACCTGTTGCTTCTCTATAGGGAGGTGGATTGAAATTGTCCACCAGTTTTTAAACTGAATATTGGGGGGAAGCCAACAGGAGATGAAAAGTCTCTGGTTCGGGTTGGCTCATCTCAGAGAAATGAGGAGGTACCTGTTGCTTCTCTATAGGGAGGTGGATTGAAATTGTCCACTGAGACCATGGCTAGTGACATGGACTGCCTGACAAGGTCTCGAGATAGCAAGAGGAAGGTGGCAGGCTTAACCAGTATGGGAAATTACAGCTGTTTCTATACAAATGCTCGAAGTGTCCGAGGTAAAATCGGGGAGTTGGAGTGCTTGGTGTCAGAGGGAAAAATAGACATTGTGGGTATTTCAGAAACTTGGTGGGATGAGGAAAATCAGTGGGATACAGTGATTCCCGGTTATATATTATAACGGAAGGATAGGGGGGAAGGGTTGGAGGTGGGGTGGCTCTGTATGTCAGAGAGGGTATAAAGTCCAGAAAGATTGAGAGGCTAAGAGAATTGGATTCGCTTCTGGATATTCTATGGGTTGAAATAGGGGGGCCAAAAGGAAACTTAACACTGGGAGTTTGTTATCGCCCACCGGATCAAAAGATAGAGGAGGATTATAAAATGATGAATGAATTAAAGATAGCAGCTAGACAAAAACACTGGATAGCAGCTAGACAAAAAAACTGTGTCGTAATAGGTGATTTTAACTATCCACACATTGATTGGGTCAATATGTGTTCTAGTCGAGAAAAAGAGTTTGAGTTTCTAGACTCTCTAAATGACCGTGCTATGGAGCAGATGGTCACAGAACCTACCAGGGAGAGGCGATCCTGGATTTGGTCCTAAGTAACACTCAAGACCTGGTGAGAGATGTAAAAGTGATTGCACCGCTTGGGAACAGTGATCATAATGTTGTTGAGTTCAACATTTGTACAAATAGGGAATTGGCCAAAAAGACTCACACAACCACTTTTAACTTTAAAAGGGGTAATTTTTCTGATATGAGGGGACATGTGGGGAGGAAACTGAAGGGAAAAGTAGAAAGGGTCAAAACCATTGGGGAAGCTTGGAAACTGTTTAAAACTACAATTCTAGAAGCTCAAATAAAATATATTCCGCAGGTTAGGAAAGGCACAAACAGGTATAAGAAAAAGCCTACATGGTTAACAAACAAAGTAATGGAAGCTGTAAAAGGTAAAAAGGATTCCTTTAAGCGGTGGAAAGCTAGTCACAGTGAGGCTGATAAAACAGAACACAGGCTATGGCAAATAAAATGCAAGTCTGTGGTCAGGCATGCAAAAAGGGAATATGAGGAGCATATAGCAAAAAATGTAAAGACCAACAATAAAACTTTCTTCAAATACATTAGAAACAGGAAACCAGCCAGGGAGGCAGTGGGGCCCTTGGATGACCAAGGGGTAAAAGGAGTACTGAAGGATGATAGGGAAATGGCTGAGAAGCTAAATGCATTTTTTGCCTCCGTCTTCACTGTGGAAGATGAGAGGTGCTTGCCCACTCCAGAGCCGCTGAGTTCGGGAGGGGTGTTGAAAGACCTGAGTCAGATTGAGGTGACGAGAGAGGAGGTCCTAAAACTGATAAACAACTTAAAAACTGATAAATCACCAGGCCCAGATGGCATACATCCAAGAGTTCTGAAAGAACTCAATTGTGAACTTGTGGATCTCCTGACAAAGATATGTAATCTTTCCTTAAAATCTGCCTCCATTCCTGAGGATTGGAAGGTAGCTAATGTCACTCCCATCTTTAAAAAGGGTTCCAGAGGAGATCCGGGAAATTACAGGCCAGTCAGTCTGACGTCGATACCGGGTAAATTGGTGGAAACCATTATTAAGGAAAGAATTAGTAGGCACATAGATGAACAAAACCTATTGAGGCAGACTCAGCATGGATTCTGTAAGGGAAGATCTTGTCTTACTAACCTGTTAGTGTTCTTTGAGGGGGTTAACAAACATGTGGACAAGGGGGATCCAATAGATGTTGTTTACCTTGACTTCCAGAAATCTTTTGATAAAGTTTCTCATCAAAGGCTCCTAAGTAAGCTCAAAAATCATGGGATAGAAGGACAAGTCCTTTTATGGATCAAAAACTGGCTTATTAATAGAAAACAGAGAGTGAGTATAAATGGGCAGCTTTCTCAGTGGAGGATGGTAAGCAGTGGGGTACCGCAGGGATCAGTACTTGGTCCACTGCTTTTTAACTTGTTCATTAATGATTTGGAGTTGGGAGTAAAAACCAGTGAGGATTGTGAGGCACTCCAAAGGGATCTGTCAAGGATGGGCAAGTGGGTGTCAACATGGCAAATGGGGCCAAGTGCAAGGTGATGCACATTGGTGCCAAAAATCCTAAATATAAATATACATTGATGGGGTCTGAACTGTACTCAGGAAATGAGTGGAATCGGTGAACATATAAAATAGATGACCCTTCCACTGATGTAGAAAGGCGTTCCCCAGTCAATTGCCCAATGGGCGGTTCCTCAAGTAGAAAAGTGGGAATTTAGCATTCTCCAGTGACGCTAAGGCATCTAGAGTCAGCCATCCGAAGCGGCAGAACATGTCTTCCAAGCAATCCCACTTTAGGGACCATTTGTGAGGATTCTTTGCCCTCCGGCTCAGATCGTCTGCTCGGGCGTTGTCTGTACCTGGGACATGTATTGCTTGTAATTGGATGTTCTTCTTCAGACACCGGTCCCATAATTCTGTGGCTAATTTGCACAGTTTCACTGAAGCCACTTGCTTCAAGATATAGTACATTGCTGTTGTGTTGTCCATAGCCACTTGTACTGTTTTGTTCTTCAGAACTGGTGCGAGGGAACAAATCGCATGCTTGACTGCCGAGAGCTCCAAATAGTTGATATGGCATTGTCTGTACTTTCTGGGCCACTGACCCTGAACAGACAGGTCTCCGCAGTGTGCTCCCCCATCCCCATAGGGAGACATCGGTATAGACTGTCACTTCTGCACCTTTTGGTTGAAAGGGCATTCCTTGCAGTAGGTTGTCTAGGTTGGTACACCAAAGAAGAGATCTTGCAACCGTGGCCGGAATAGTAAGTATGAGCGCAGGCCGGACCGTCACCGGGTTGTAGTGACGGAGGAACCACAATTGGAGGTTTCGTATTCTCGGCTTTGCCATTGGCACAACGCCAGTCGTCGCTGCCATTAATCCCAGTAGTCTCTGTACAACTTTTGCCGTTCGTGTGAGGCAAATAGTGCAGTCTAATGCAAGTCTTTGAATGGTTTCGGCCCTGTCCCTCAGAAGGAAGGCCGTTGTTACTGTTGAGTTGAGATAAGCCCCTATAAAATCAACCTTCTGTGATGGTGTTAGGAGCAACTTTTTTTAATTCATGCAGAGACCCATGTGTTCGAGCAAGTTCAGAGTCTTTGCGATGTGGTCTCGTAAACTCTCTGGTGAAGGAGCTACCATAAGCCAATCAGTGATATATGGGAATATTAACAAACCTTGTATCCGTAAATATGCTACTACCACAGCCATGCACTTCGTGAATACTCTCGGTGCTGTGGATAGTCAGAAAGGAAGTGCTCTGTACTGATAGCGGGTCCGGCCCACTTGAAAGCGGAGGTAACGACAGCATTGTGGGCGTATTGTCACATGGAAACACATGTCTTTTAGGACTATCGATGCCATCAAAGCGCCAGGAGGGATCAATGGCAGGATGGATTGGAGCGTCACCATCCGAAACTTCTTTTTTTAAAAAAAAGTATTTGTTTAGGCCCCAGAGATCCAAAATGCGTCTCTTGGTTCTGTCCCTTTTTGGGACCAAAAAATATCTGGAATAGTAACCTAGGTGTTGTTGAGTCTGTGGTACTATTTCTATTGCACCCTTTCCCAGGAGATTTTTGATTTCTTCCCACAGTAGATGTGATGGTGACATAGCCACTACATGGGGAGTCCTGGGTCGTGATTCAAACTCTATCGCATAGCCCACCCTGATGATGGTTAGAACCCAATGATTGGTAGTGATCTCCTCCCAGGTGCTGATGTAAGGTAATAGATGAGTCCCAGTGCTTGGGGTGCTGGTGATGACAGTGTTTCCGGCATGGCCCTCCACACCAACAAAAAGACTGCTTTGCCTGTTGTGGGGCTTTCTTTACAGGAGCAGCCTTTGACCTTGGATGGTAATGCTGTTTAGTAGTATACTGGCGCCGTTTCCATGGTTCTGATTGGCCGGGCAATCAAGGGCAGCCACACTCTTTGTTTTTGCAGTCGCTGTGGGTATTGCGTATGCACTCCCAGTTTCCTAGCACGCTTGTGTCAGACTCGGACTCTTGCCTTTGGAGTTAAGGCACTGGATCTCTGTAATTGCAATCATGGGTTACTGATGTACATAGCTTTCCTTGTTACCATCTATGCTTCTGCTATTCCGTTCTCATGCCTATTGTTTCCCTATTTCATTTAACACCTGCTGGCATGTTATCAATCTGTTTGCAAGTGCCATTCTTGCAGGGGAGGTTGAGACATGTCTGAGTGATCACAGATTAGCTGCGCTATGGAAACGCTTATCAATGTGAACCTCCTCCATGGGCCGATGGGAAGCTTTCACTTTTCATCCTTCTCACGGCCTTCGAGAAAGTCTGTAATGATAAACATTCTCACCATTATAATTGTCTTGTTTTACTGCACCTGTTGACTATGTAATGCTGACGTATGAATGAGGGCTGAACAAAAGTTCTTGTAATTTCCAGCTTTGTAATATTCTTCAGTTCGGGCAAAGAGCTTTAGCTTGAAGCAACTTTTCTGATCTCTAAAATAAAGCCTACTTTAAAAGGACTTATTTTGTCTGAGAGTTACTTGGGCGAGCGGACAGCTTGCGGCTCTCATCTACATCCTTGAGAGCATCATCTGTAGTTCTGAGGAATAAACCGCAGCGGTCAAAAGGGAGATCCTCAATCCTTGGTTTAATATCAGTCTGGAGTGACATTGACCTGAGCCAAGCATGTCTGCAGAGTGCCAACGCTATAGACCTGATTCGAGAGAAACAAGATATAGTATGTCTAACAGTTGCAACCTGTTGTTTTGCGGCTCTTCGAGATTCCTGTCCATAGGTAAGTAATTCAGGTGAGTTTCTATCCTATTTGACAGGTTAAATAAGTACCCTGAAAGGTAGGAGACACACGTTTGCATCTTTGAGGCAATCGTCGAAGCAGCATAATTTTCTTTGCCACTGAGTCCACCTTCCACCCCTCCCTGTTGGGTGGGGCCAGATACCGTGACTGCTTCATCTTGGTCAAGTAATGTACCACCACAGAGTTTGGTTCAGGTTGAGACTGTAGAAAGGTGTTGTTATCCCCTAGCACCTTGTCATTGTCTCATAACGTTTAGGAAGAGGTGCAGGTTTGTTCCAGGCTTCCTGTAGGGTCGTCAGGTGTACAGGTAATGCCGGCAACACGAAGGGTGTAGGTCTGCCTGCCTGGAGCATATCGTGTACTATGTCTGTCACAGGCATCATACCTGATGTTGATTGTATACTAAGTGCTTTTGCCATGTTCTGCATCAGGTCTATAAAGCCCTTGATCACATCGAGAAAGTATGGCCTGCTGCCTGATTAGTGAATTTCAGACTGTGTATACAGGAGCCGGTTCTCTGATCTTCCCCCAGGCAGCACAAACAGCGTTCATGGCCGTCAGTTGGGGGGGATTTTCGCTTCACAGTGCAGGCACCGTTTAAAGAAAGGCTTTGGTCCCATAGACTGCCCGTTAAACAGTGAAAAAAACGACAGCCGATTTGTTGGTACGGAGAGATCGATCACTAACTCTCAGTAATTTCTCTGTGCTCTTCTTGCCTTATTATTATTATTATTTTTTTAGTTGTCAGTTTAAGGAGGCTTTCCCGGAGCGACGAAAAGACATCTTGGTAGGATGCGGTTAAAAACGAACTGAGTGGGGGCGGAGTCTGCCTTGGCTACTGAGCATGCTCAGTGGGAGCGGGCTTCACGAGATGGAGACAGACCCCGCATCTGGTAAGCTGCCTCTAAAGCTTTTTTAGGCTTCCCGGCGAAGGTTTAACGTAGGTGAGAAACCCATGGTGCGTGGCCTGCACAGAGACCACGAAGAAGATACCTGCTTTACAACACCCCATTTAAGCAAGGTGGCAGCCATTTTGGAATCAGTTACATTTTTATAATTCTAATTGGGTAGATTATAATTCTAATCTACCCAACAATCATTTTGATTTCTAGAACCATCTACTGAATTGTGACTTGCAAATTAAAGTAATTATGTAACTGATGTTATGACAAGAATCCAAGCATTTATGAGAAAGCCCAGGTCACCACGATCTCCATCTCTGCACCCTTCCTTCTGCTAATGGATATTTAAAAAGGAGATTTCTAATAGAACTCAAACATTCTAATCTGTCTTGCTTGCCCTTTTTTGTGGCAATTTTGTTACTGGATGATTCTTTCTACCTCTGGCATTAAAGAATTAAAGTTATGTGCCTGTGTTACAAGCCAGCCTAAAGAAGGAATTGGCAAGTACACAGTTTGTAAGTTCTTTCTGGTTCTCTAAGTGAACACCTAATGATTATAAAACAGAAGCAGATCTCTAGCTCTCTCCTATCTCTTTTAGTACAAATGTAGTACAAATTCAAGAATAAATGATTTTTTCCTGCACACAGTATGGAGATTTAAACTACAAGCTGTTAAACACTGCCAAGAGATTTGATCATGCATAGAAACTATTTCTGGTCAAGTGCTATATATTTCGGGGGAGGGGGGCACTGTCATCTCCAGGAGAAGCAGGGTTTTATGAACTGACATACATAGGAATAAATTCCATTTTAAGAGATGGCCTGTTTCTCCATAACACTCTAACTTCAGAACAGACAGAACTTATGGATGGATGAAACTGTCTAACTTAGGGGTTATACTTGATATTAACAGCCTGTAGACTGGGTAGGCTGGGTGTGACCACAGTCTGTTACTCCCTTCCACAGACATGCAGATTCAGGCAGGCACTTTCCCCCTCAAGCTCGCTTGGAAGGCAGTCAGAGCAACTCAAAGAGAAGCCTCCAAGGGCATTCTCCTGTTCTCCCACACTTTCTGGGGCAGGAGTTATCCTGGCCTTGCTGCTGAAGATGGCCAAAGAGTAGCTGCTCACTTGTATCTCTGAAGCATGCACCAGCAGCTGCGAGGAACCAATGAAATGGGGAAACTGTTATACCAGCACTTCAAACATAATAATCTCCTTACATGGAAAGGGCTTTAGTAGAGACAGGGGTATACAAGTTGGTTAGAAACATCACACATGCATCAATTCCCTGCATTTAGGTACAACAGTGCCCAAGAAATCTAAGTTTGGAAAAGACATTTTCTCAGCCATACAAATTAATTGAGCTAGAAGAAATTCTTACAAAAAGTAAACAGACTAATGCTTTTATGTGCTTATATCATTTCATAAATGAATGCCTATTATGTCATTTCTAAGCTGCTTTGAGGGGCCCATCACCAAATCTATACCTGAACCTCTCATTGACATTAGCTGACTAGCCCTGTTCACAAGTTACAGTGAACACACATACTCCCTTCAAGCCCCCCCCCCCCCCCGGCCCCGGCGGGACACACCTTTTCATGTTATATTCAGCTCATGTAAATTCCACATTTATCCAGGTACTTGCTTCCAGTTTCATTTACTTCCTTACCTAGAGATGTATGCACTTACATGCAGGATAGATTCCTAATTAAACTAATCAAAAAGCAGAAACACTACCTGATAACCCTTCTTTTGTATGGGATGGGAAACCTGTCTGTGTTAGGGGATGCTTTTGTGAGGGAAATGTGGGTGGAAGGCAGATGGTGTAGGGTTTATATGATTAACAACCCAGGTGGATAGTGCTAGCTCTGGAGCAAAGCAAGTCTATTGTTCCAGCGTATGCAGCCCTTAAGGTGACGGGAGGGGTAGCAGCATGGTCAGGCTCAGATCTTACACCTTCCCAAGGTTCCTGCATAGACATGTCTGTGATGCTTGCCATTTGGCATCCATCCCGTATAGTATACATTCAATCAAAACTGGCTGGCATATGGACTCCTGAGATGCTATCATTGAAGGGGGCTCATTTCCAAAAAAAAACTACCCTCAGAAAAAAGGGTGTGCCTGCTTACAGAACCTTGATGTCACTGTGGCATGGATCAAGTTGTTACCTAGTGAACTTGTAATGAGGAAACGGATGGAGGAGAAAAGATTAAGCAATATACAGGCGGTCGTAGGACTATGGGAAGCCATGTGGGGGGGGGGAAGGGAGGTGGGTAGGATGTAACGGGTATAAATGTAAAACTAATGTTGACTTTGATTGATTATATCCTGAATAAAAATTTTGTTACAAAAAAAAAAAGTTGGCCAGATCAGCCAAGTCAAAGTAAGGGTCCATCTTCTGGGCTATAAGTTGGGAAAAAATTTTTTTGTGTGGCTGCATTAACTTGCTACTCCAGTAGTAATGCTGGATCCAGTATAACCCCATGGCTCTGAATCAACTCAGCAAGGGACAGCTGAACCCCATCAAAGTGAGGAGCATGATATAGTTTAATCCCAACCAGCATCACTTCCATCTTGTCTGGGTTCAGTTTCAAATTGTTCACTTAGCCACAGCAGGTATATTGATAAATTAACTGTGCATCTTCAGGGCTCTGGGTGAATTATTGTAGAGCCTGCAACTCTCTTCTCTGGAAGTTTGTGATTAATGCAAGGACATCTCTGGTGATAAAACAAAACAGAGGTTCAATGGCATCTTAAAGGTTAACATTTATTCCTGCACTTGAGATAGAATAGTTTCTGTAAAAGTGATGTAAAAGGGCTTATTTCTCCTATTGTATCCAAATAAGTGAGGTGTCTCACAAAAGCTCATCCTCAAGCGCTAAGTCTTTAAAGTGCCACTAGACTTCTGTTTTTATTTGCTACAAGCTATGCCACTGAAATTATCTTTGGTGACAGACTTTATTGGTGGACTTTTTCTCAATTATAAATGCAACAACAGAAACTGTACTTCTGCAGGATTGATTTGTTTACAGACCACAACCCCACTTGAAACCACCCCCCTCTTCCCCTTTGTTCTAAATTCTAGTTATTTCCAGGCAGTTGGGATCACTTGATATAGCAAGAGCTTGAAAACACAGCAGCTGCACTGTGGTGATACAGCTGGGAGGCGATTAGACGCTGTCAAGATGAGGAAGGAGGGTGCTAGGGAGACAAAGGCTGCCATTTCCACACTGTTTTGTTCCAGTGGAACGACGACTAATGCAGATATTAAGAGTCATGAACGAAAGGGTGATGACAAAGCCCTTTTCTGTCTTTGCAAAAGGAGATGAGGGTAGATACATGGAAAGCTGTGGTTTGAAAATCAACCCACTAGACTCCTTTCTTAGAATTAAAAACAAAATGAAACAGGAATTACCTTTTGAACAAATCCCTGTGCACGGTTCTTTTAATTCTTCTCTAACCATGGGGAAAAAATGGGCATTTCTGTAAACCACTAACATGCTAGAAAAGCATGGCCCAGACACAGTAGTGCCACTGTCATTACAGGCTTGGCTGGGCTTAAGAGATGTGACAGCCTGGGTGCCCAGTGGAAAAACATGTACATTTGGGGGGAAGCTAAAAAAACTCCACACAAGTATTTTCTTGGGTGAGTGAAATGCTTTTAGGACAAGATTTTGGTCAAAATGTGTAATATGATGATTTGTATTATCATGCAGCTACAGCATTAGTGTATACGGCAGACAATTTATTTAAATGAGACTGATCTTACCCACAATTAATATGGTACATCTAGTCATACTGCAATTGTATGAGACAAATAACACTTTCCCTTTTGTTTTTTATTTTCAACTTTCACTTTTTTCTCACCACTTAGATGACAGAAACTAAGATACATGCACTAAGGACATAGCAATTTCTCTCTAGTATTGCTTTATTTGCTTTTCTCATAGAAAACTCTAGCATCTACAATTTGTAAAAATATCAAATAAATGCTGGAGTTCAGGATTAATAACTGTTACTCAGATAAATTTACATTTGTTTTCTCAAACGAAACCAATCCTTTTTATGGTTTCAAAAATTTCCAGAAAGCAACTACGAATGCTTCAGCTTGCCCAGTTAATCTCACAACAGAAAATATACTGCTTTGGAAGCCTCAGGGGAAAAAAATCAGGGAAAAACCCCACAGACTCCTCATGTTGGAAATCCCAAATGAATAAATTAAGATGATGACTCCACAAGAGCAGCCTAATATCAAACTACTCAGAACAGACCAGTCTCTCTCTCACACACACTGCTTGCCCTACCACTTCCAAATTCAAAGTAAGATTTAGGAGAACACTGTTCCCAATACCTGATCTATGCTATTAAAGAAAAAAAAGAATTTAAATACATACAATCCTTTACCAAACCTGAAGTTATTTTACTGCTTTAACAGTATACATTACTGCAATGAACTCCTCAACAGAGTATTGTCATAACACACATTATAGCAAACTGCAGCCCAAATCAGAAAGTTTAAACTATAAATGTATCTTTGAGAATATGTTGTATATGTTTACAAAGCACAGCCACGAATTCCCATTAGCCAGTGCTATAGATTATATTACATAAATCTACATATTTGGAGTAATACCCTGTCTTAAAAAGCATTTTAGTCATACAGAAAATATTCTGCAAGCTCCTTTTTTCCATACTCAAATGTTTCTGTTAAAAAAATGGAAAAAAGCCTTTAGGAGGATTTTTCTCTCCAATGCTTTCTATGTTTCCAGACTTTCACATCTAATCTAGGATATTTTTGTATTTTAAAAGACTGCTACAAACTCACAGTTATCAAATCATCTTGGATATTGGGAACTGCTGAAAAATCTCATTTAAGATTAATTCAGATCCAGGAGGAGTCTCCCTACCTTCTGTTTGTACCCTAGTAAGCAGGCGCAGAGGGAGGATTTTATATGAGTGCAAACAGAACAGCATTTTGAGACAAGAAAATTTAATTTACTCAATATTGCTGCTTTTGATTACAAAAAAGAAAACCTTAATTAAGCAAAAACTACATAACTACATAACATAATGTATTAGCATTAGCACTTTATGAAATTCTTGTTTTATTGTTATTGCATTTTAAATTGTTTTTTATGTGAATGGTCATTATAGACCAATTATGTAAGCTGCCCTGAGCCCCCTGGCAGGGAGAGCGGGGTATAAACTAAAATAAATAAATAAATAACTATGGAGACAAGGAAAAATAAAACCAGTGATAAACGCAATTCTCTTTTCTTGGTCTAAAGCTTAGTCCCCCCCTACCCACGATGCATATGATTAAGGAGTGTGCCCAAAACTCTTAAAATGTTAGGCCTCTCTTTCATTGAACTCTCTTGCTATCCAGGGCAATGTCAAACCTTACCTCGTTATCTTTTGCTCTGTCAGCTACTGCACAGCAACATATAAACTGGCATCCTGCTAGCCTGGTAGACTGAAAGCTACAGAAAAGAACTTGACCTGTTACCTTGCTCACCTGTAAAGGTAGTTTTAACTTGATCTCTGAACATTAACAAAGTACAATTTAAACATTTACAATAATTTTTTTTCACACAGATATATATGGATGAAATTTTATCCTTTTGAAAATAAGCATTACCATGTGCATTCAGAAGCATAATTTTATCCAGAAATACGTTCTTACAGGTGCATAACTCCAGGCCTGCAAATAGCAACTAGCCTGCCTGTCTAAAGGGACATCCTTGGTTTTAGAGAGCAAGAACTGCATCTGGTGACCAAGCAATACAGAATTTACAAACGCCAAGATAATGATTTCTTTCTTTCCTCAGAAATTCTGTCCACACAGGTGGATTAGCTGTTATCTGTGGTTTTATTTCAAATTCTAGATCTGGCCAGTGTTTTATCACCATGTATGAGCCCTGGCTTGTATTTTTGTTATGTTCAGCCAAAACTGGCTCATCATTGGCTCAAAAGGAAAAAAAGACATTAACATTCAGAGCAAGCATTTCTCAAGGAGATGCCTAGCTACTTTCTACCCTCCGTCAGGTAAGTACAGAAAAGGGCAGGGGCAAATAAATCGGCCTTGCTTGCTTGTTAATCCCCTCCTTTATAATTGGGGGCTATTCAGTACAGGGACCCTGAATAACCATGCCGGGGGGGGGGGGAGGAGAAGAGCCACACGGGGTTCTGTTCACACCCTTTCAAAATATATACCAATTTACTTACTTTAAAACATGTACAAAATAAATACAGAGCCAAACTTGGATCCGCAACCGGGCATGGCCAGGAGTTCAGTACAACACCCGCAGCGCCAATGTAAAAAATGAACCCCCAGCCTCACTCAAACAAGCAATGCGGTTGACCGCGGAATATATTCCCTAACAGCCACCACTCAAGTCAGAAATATGCGTATGTATGGGAAAAAGAGAAAGCCCTGGACTTCCTGTTTTGGCATTCACCATGGCGGCCGCTTTCTCCCGGAGCTCCGGGAGACGGCTGCCAGAAGCCGTGGTGAGGAGGGCCCACACCACCCCCAGAGTGCTTTGTTGGGCTCCCAGCCATGGGGCGGTAGAGAGCTCTTCCTCCAGCGACCCTGCAGGCCAAGGAGGGCTTCTCCATGCCCTAAAGGTCCCGCTGCAGAGAATCCTGAATGGGAACTAGAAATCACACACTGGAACAAGCGTTTGGTGGCCGAACGAATTGAAAACGAAAGCTGATTTATCATTGAAAAGTGAGTTAACGGTTAAGCGAAAAACACCGAAGATTGAGCTGAAAACCTCCCCTTTGAAAGTGAGGGGGAGGGAACTCTCCCCTGCTAAGAAAAACTAAGTGAACATCGAGCCATTACGAAAAGGGGGGTGGGCTAATGAAGAAAGATGAACTGAAATAAAAAGTATTTAAGAACTTACCAGGCTGATATAAGAGTACCAGAGACTGATAACTTTTTACAAAAAGTAAACAATTTCCCAAATATGGCGCCCACGAGGAAGGATGAGAAAAACAATCAAATGAAACCTAAGCTTCTTGCTGGAACTTACCAGCCCAGTGAGTTCTGTGCCTAGACAGGACACAACTACAGAGCTTCAAAAAATGCTGACGGAAGCACTGCGCCCTCTGCTGGAACAGGTCATGGCACCGCATCAAAAATTCAATGCACAGCAAACCCAATTAACTGAGATAGCAAAAAAAAAAAAACCGGAACAAGAAGTGAAAGAGGTGGATGCCAATATTAAGAAGCTTAAAAAACAACTGTAGGCGATGGGAAAAAAAGAGACTGATTGAGGAGTCTCATGTGTTACAGCTGCAAATGGAGAGAGCAAGCTATGTCTTAAGATTTCAAGGTGTTCCAGAAGAGAAAGGAGAGAATCTGAAACAGACTATGCATGATTTATTAGGCCCTATGACAGATATAAAAACAGATATACTACAAAGCAAAATTGATATGATCTATAGGTCGTACCCAGAATTTACAAGAAAGAATCTGCCAGGGGAAGTGATAATAAGATTCTCCAGAAGACAAGTGAGGGATCAAATCCTCAAAGCGACAAATGGATCTACCTTGAAAATCAAAGAGAAAGAAATAAAAGTGTTGAAGGACATCCCGTTTGAAATAAGGAAAAGAAGAAAATATGGAGACTTGGTATTATTTCTACAGAAGAATAACATCCCCTACAGATGGATTGTACCCGAAGGCGCAATCTTTAAATTTATGGACAAGAAAGAAAAAATTGACTCTGTTGAAAAGGCACCTGAATTTTTGCATCAACATAGTTGACCATCAGGAGAAATAGAAGTGGAGGAAGAGGACAGCAACAAAGAAAGTGAAGAAGAGGGAGCAGTGGCATTCTCAGATGAGGCCTCAGACTCTAAATTGGGAGCAGCAGCCCCGAAAACAAGCTAACACTTGAGAAAGAAAAAATATAAAAAATGAAATGTTATTGTCCTCTGAAATCTCTTACAATGTATTGTTATAATTATTTCTTATTTTGCTTTTTAAGAAGTCAGAAATGGTAGTGTTTAAACTTTTATATTAATTTAAAATGATTACTAGATGACCATATTCAATGGACTTGAATCGAATATGGAGTTAAAAGCTAACTTGTTAAGTCTCTTGGGTTTTTAGTGGGTTTTCTTTACTTTCTCCTATAGTCTCTACATCCCCTTCCTAATTAAGTTGTAGTTTATAGAAAAGGCAATAAAAAATCCCCAAGGGGGGCACTAAAAAAAAAGAAAAAAAGCCTTCCAGACGGTAAGACCGCGAGCATTCGCAAGCCCACCAACGGGACCTAGCGCAGCGACCCATTGCAATTTTATGCAAAATTAGTACAACTTTTCTTAGTATGCGTACGCCACAGGCACACGACCTGTTGCCGAAACCTGTATGCTAGCATCGAAGACCCGCGCGTTGCCACGCTCCCACGAAACGGCTGTAAGTGCCCGGAAAAGAGGCACGAGTATGCGCGCGTGAGTCAAGGCGCCCCTCCCCCACTGGGAAACCGTGGCGCGTCTGCTAGGGCCACCTCACCAACGTGGGACAAAGGCCTTGGCCGGGACTCCTCCCTCCCTCCCTACTGTGGGCCTGGCGGCGGCGCAATTACCGGCTTGCAGGAGCTGCATGGCATGCGTGAAGGAGGGATCCAGGCTGTCCTTCTCGGCCATGAGCTCGGGCAGGTACTTGTTCTCCGGCTCGGTCTTCACAGTGGCGCCGGGCATCAGCGGGGTGGGGGGGGAGCTGGGGGGCGGCGGGGCCGAGCCGGTGGCGGAGGGCGGCAGGAGAGGCGGCGGCCACCAGCCTGGGCCGACTGGAGGCGGACCGAGGCGGCGGCGCCTGGGGCCCTGCCCAGGCGGGCGGCGGTGAGGTCCTCGCGGCGCTGCATCCGCGGCCGAAGGAGCGGCAAAGGCGCGCGAGGAAACAGGGTTGCCACGCCGACCGAGCGCCGGGGCCGCTAAGAAAGGAAGTGATGGGAGATGGAAGGCCCGGAGCGGAACGCCTCGCGCTTCTCCGACTGCTTTTCTGTCAGGCGCGAAACCCGCAGCCGCCACCAACCGTCGCTCAGCTCAGCTCTCCACTGCGCTTGCGTGAGCCCAGGAAACCGCCTACTGCGCACGCGCAAGACCCACCTCGAGGCGAACAACAGAAAAAGCTCCGTCGCACTGGATGAACTGCGCAGGCGCAATATCGCCTGATTGCGGGGCACCGCCTTCCTTTCTCCTCCGCTCGCCGCGCGCACCCTTCGCGCACGCGTAATGTGAAAGCGTTTTCAAAAGACGCATGCGTTGTCAAACAATCAGCTCGGGGGAAGGGGGAACAAAGCTGCCTGGCGAAGTTTATCGCTGCGCATGCGGAAGGCTGCCTGCGAGGTAAGAACAAAGCGGAGCCGTGAGCGCATGCTCGCTAGAAGAATTGCGCATGCTTCCCAGAGGTGGCTTTTTTGGCAGGGCGGGGTGTACGTGTGGCTAGGTAGTGAAGTTCGTGGTGCGGTGCCTGAGTTCAACTTGATATAGCCGTATAGTTTTTCTCAGGCTGGTACTTGATGTAATGGGACTTTAAGCTGCACAGAATTATGGCTTGTAGCTGTAGTATTACAGCACACTCCTATGCATGTTTACTCAGAAGTAGCTTACACTTTGTGCAAAGGTATTTATTTCCAGGTAGCAAATATAGGGCTGTAGCTCCAAGCCCGCAGTATAGTGTGGCTCAGTCTCTGTTTTCCGGAGCTGTGAGAAATTCCCCTGAGTTATGCTGCCTGGCTGATTCCCTTTGGAAGGCATGAGATGGAAAGTTAGTGCTATGTAATTTATTTGCTTTTTTAAACAAATGTACAGGTGGAGGCAGAGATAGGCTACCGCAGATCAAATCCACACAAAGAGAGATTATGCTGTGTACTCCCCTATGACTCGATTAACTCCCAGCAGTGTGCTCAGCCAGTTTGGTGTAATGGTTAAGTGCGCAGACTCTAATCTGGGAGAACCAGGTTTGATTCCCTACTCTTCCACTTGTACCTACTGGATGATCTTGGGCAAGCCATAGTTCTGACACTGCTGTTTTTGAAAAAGAGCAGTTTTTGTCAGCTCTCTTAGCCCCACCTACCTCACAGGGTGTCTGTTGTGGGGAGGGGAAGGGAAAGGAGTTTGTAAACTGAGACTCCTTTGGGTAGTGAAGGGTGGGGTATAAATCCAATCTCTTCTCTTCTCTCTCTACTCAAAACTGCTGTTTCTTCACAGGCAACCCACATCTCTGTTCCCTCGTCAACTGAAAAAGATCATGTTTCTCAAACTTTCAAAGGCACCACAAAGATCCACTTGGCCCCCGCATCCACAGTCATGAAGGAATATCCCTCCCCCCCCCCGCCGCCCTGGTTCCACTTCCATGCACATTGATCCGATGGAACAGTATTACTACAGGCTTGGGTGTTCCCACTCTTTTGCTGTCAAGTTGCAGTGACTTACAATTGCCTGCCTCTGTGTAGAAACCCTGAACTTCCTTAGTGGTCTCCCATGCAAATACTAACCAGGCTGACCCTCCTTAAGCTTCTGGGATCTGATGCGTTGCGCTAGTCTAGGCCATCCAGGTCAGGGCTGGATTCTCTTTACAGCGGATCACCCTACTCAGAACCAAACTGAATGGTAATGCATTGTAGCCACATCCTCAATGGAAGTTTGGAAAGGCTAAATGTTTAGCAAGGCTTGGAAGAGATGACCCTCATTCCTAGATTGAGGGAGGAGGTAGATGGGAGTTTGTGAGAAGAAAGTGCCATTTTGGACACTGGAAACAAGTGAAACAGACAGATACTGCTGGGAGCTGCTTAAAATACCACAGGGTGGGAGCTGGAAACAGGATGTCTCTTTTAGGGATTTCTATGCTCTCTAGAAGTGCTCTGCTTACAGTGGTAGAAAGTGCTGTCAACTCACAGCCAATTTATGGTGACCCTGTAGGGTTTTCAAGGCAAGAGACATTCAGAGGTAGTTTGCCATTGCCTGCCTCTGTGCAGAAACTAGGACTGCCAGGTCCGACTCATGAAATACCTGGGGACTTTGGGGTGGAGCCAGGAGCAAGGATGTGATCACCTCTGTGATGTCACATCCTGTGATTTCACTTCCAGGTCCACCCCGCACACCCAGAAGGTTCCTGTGATTCCATGGTAGGAGCTTGTGCTTCTAACACAGTGGTTGCTTTCAACTCATTCTCCACCCAAGCCACATACAAACCCAGGACTTCCTTGGTTGTCTCCCATCCAAGTAATAAGCAGGGCTGACTGCTTAGCTTCCGAGGTCTGACAAGATTGGGCCAGCCTGGGCCATCCAGATCAGGGCATGTTCTACATGTAAATAAAACAAGTGCTACAGAAAACACAGCAAGTCAGTAAGTGCTACCCTGGGAACTTCTCACTCTTGGGGAAATGGAGCACATGCATTTTATTTTATATGTTTCTATCCTGCTTTATTTTCTTAGTCTTAAAGCAGCTAAACTGCACAAAAAAGCATTAAAAAATCATTAACAAATGCAGAAGTACGTTCCTTCTGCTTGTGCTGCAGCAGCTTCCTTTCAGTTGTGTCTCAAACAGGTGAATCACAGACTGACAACCAGCAGGCTCCCTGACATGGAGATGCGTTGTTGTAAAACCTTCGTTGGTTGCATCATCATCATTTATGGATTGCCCAGTCCCTGCAGTAGCTCAGGATATCAGCTCTGGGCAATGTACAACATTTAGTAAAAACGACAAAACCGTAGAATAAAATATAAAAACAGTACTAATACAGCAAATCTAAAAGAGTCACCTGGCAAAGTTTCACAATTTCTTCTCATTCTGGACTGTGGCCACCTCATGGGTGGGTGGAAGAGGAACAGAGTAGGCTAGATTGGAAGGGAGGGCGCCAGCCAGAATGGAACCCATTGTTGTCCTCAACCAAAAGCCTGGCAGAACTTCTCTGCTTTACAGGCCCTGTGGAATTCCATAAGGTCCCACAGGGCCCTGATGGTGTTCTGCAGAAAGTTCCACCAGGTCGGGGCCAGGACCAAAAAGGCCCTGGTCAAGGACAGCAGGATATCTTTGGGTCCAGGGATCACCAGCAGATTGGTATCCAAAGAGCGTAACACTTTCCTGGGAACATTCCAGAGGAGACAGTCCTGCAGATACATCAGTCAATGACTGCTCAGGGCCTTGAAAGTCAGCACCAGATCCTTGAACTTGACTCAGTAGTCTCATGCAGCTTTTCCAAGCCCTGTGGCTCAGCCAGAGCAAGTGTGTGATGATGAGTAAAAGGGAGGCAATGTGAGAGCTGGCAGTGGCATGGCATAGTGGTTGGCATGCTGGGGTAGGAGCTGGGACGATTGAGTTTGAATCCCATCTGCCATGGAAATTCACCCAGTGACCCTGGGCCTGTCACAATTTCTCAGCCTAGCCTACCTCACTAGGAGGTTGTTGTGAGGATAAGGGGAAAGAGGGGAGAAGGATGTGAAAAGCTTTCTTCAGACAGAAGAAAGTTTTATAAATTTTTAAAAAGTGACAGATTGTGGACAGGAGATATGGAAGGTCTCAGGTTTAATCCGTTTAAAAGGATCAGGAGGTTGGCAATGTGAAAACCCTCTATCTAAGACTCTGGAGAGCTGATCAAGATGTTGGTCTGTCTGTAGCAGTAGAAAAGAGCAAGAGTCTAGCAGCACCTTAAAGACTAACAAAATTTGTGGCAGGGTATGAGCTTTTATGACTCACAGTTTGAGCAGAAAATACTGATGTTGGTGGACCCAGGGTCTGAGTCAGTAGAGGGCAGCTTCTTGAGTTCATGGGACTCCTCCATTAACCAAGCAATTTTGGCCACATTGCAGTAGATCGTTATAAACTGTGTTAAAGAGAATATAGCGAAATTTAAAAAAAAAACATGAAAAGTGTATACCTACACTTTATTAATCTTTAGAAAGGCCGTGTGCCCCACTCATATATTCCTTCCTCTGTTGGGTCCATGATTTGTCTTTTCCTTCAGAGCCAAATGTTGTTTCTCTGCTGCTCTCTAGTGGCAAAACTGAAAATGGTGTGTGTGAAATGGAAAAGCAAGGATTTAACTTTCCCTCAACTCTGAAAATGAAATGCAAGTAGTCCCTGCAAGATTGTTGTGAAGATGCCTACATGTATGCCACCGTAAGCTCCTTGCAGGAAGGCTGGGAACACAGATATGATCAATATTTTCACCTTCTGCTTCCAGACCAAAGTCTCAGCCATTGGAGCCTCATGTTAGTTACTTGTTCTCTCCTCAACAGCCTTCTGGTCAAGACTGGGTTTTTCCTTCCAGAACATATTCTAGAGGGTTCAGGTTGGCATGAAAGGCATTCCATATACATTTTTATTTTCGCACAGGAGTGAATTAATGTTCTACCCCACCCTTCACTACCCAAAGGTGTCTCAGAGCGGCTTACAAGCTCCTTTCCCTTGCCCTCCTCACAATAGACACCCTGTGAAGTAGGTGGGGCTGAGAGAGCTCTGACAGAAACTGCTCTCTTTCAAGAACAGCTCTTATCAGAACTACAGCTCGCCCAAGGTCATCCAGCCAGGTGCAAGTGGAGGAGTGGGGAATCAAACCCGGTTCTCCCAGAGTCTGCACACTTAACCACTACACCAAACTGGCTCTCAAGCTAAATCCCACTAACTGTTTATTCCAGTAATATTCAATTATCTTTTATTCTATTGGAAGATTTATATCCTGACTCTCCAGAAACTTGCTGAAAGGTTTAAAAAATAGCATAAAGTCAGAAAACAACAGCACAATAATTATCAGTATTAAAGCACACCATAAACATAAGCCAGGGGCAGAAAATTCAGCACCCTAAATTGCTATCCAAAAATGGTCCACTGGTTAGAAGAGGATCTTTACAGATGGGCTGGAAACTGCAGGAGGAGTTGGTTCTTTAAGTACCCCAGCGGAAGCCTTTGTTGGAAAAATTGGTAAAAATAGTTAGATATTCAGAGTTTCAATGGATCTTTGCTTCACTGGAAAGGAGGCATTTTCTTCTATGTAAAAATCTTTATTTCTAAAGGAAGGTCCTTATAGGGGAAAATGGGTTTACCTTTAAACACTGAGGAATTTCAGACAGACAATATAAGCCGGAAGAGGAACGGTTCCCAAACGGTTTCTGGTCTGTCATTTCAGACAGAACCGTTTTTGAACCGATTCCCTATTGGAATATATTTGTAATTTCACATACAAACGCTTCTGTCCCGTTTAGGAAACGGGGCTGAAGCGTTTTACCTGTCAACCGCTTCCAAGTAGTCTTCAGTTTCCTCTCCCGGTTCCGATGCGCTTTTCCCCGCTGTTTTTCACCCGCCCGCGCAGGCGATCTTCGCCTTTTTAAAAAAAGTTCGCTTTATAGCGCTATAACAGTATAACGCAACAGCATTATATCAACCCCATTGGAATGCCTGGAGTGTTGTGTTATAGCACTATAGCGCTATGGCGCTCTAAAGCGAACATTCCAAAAAAAAGGCTGGTGTTCGCCCGCGCAGGCAAAAAATGGCGGGGGGAAAGCGGTGCAGTCTGAAATGGCAAACCGCTTCAGATCCAGCTCTTTACCGGAAGGGGAAAGCCATGTGTGAAATGGCAGCCCTATACCGGTTTACTCCACGACGAATCAAAAACGGCTTCAAAATGGGTTAAAAAGGGTAATGTGAAATTCCTCACTCTCTGTGTATACAAACTTGGTAGTTTTCTGCTGCCACCAGGAATTAAAAATTCCAATTCTCTTTCTTTTGGTAGTATGACCTAGGGTCTGGGCACTTCAGAGGACTATGTGACCCTGAGGAAGTACTGTACTGATTTCTGGGATAAGTTAAAACAAAAATTGATTTATTTAACAAAGAACAAAATAGGTTTCTGGTTATTTTGAACAGTTGCTGAAGAAAGGAACTTGCAAATATAACTGGCAAAGCTTGGTGCTACAAACAGTCTCTCAAACTCCAAACTCCACTCTAACAGGCTTATACACTCAGTATACTCTCTCTCATATATATCGCCACATAGGCTAGTCTCTTTGTTTTATTCACACAGAATAGAATCAACTCTTTTAGTCACACAGAAATCCTGGCTTCCGGTTTGTGGATCAGCGATGGCGGTCGCTCTCCCCGGACCTCGGGGGAGCAACTCGCACACCAGCGGTATGGGGGGGTGCTACCTCAAGTAGCACTCACACGGAGCCTTTGCGAAAGGCTCCAGGCCACAGGGCTTTTGAGGGGCAGCCTCTTCGACGGCTAAATGCCAGAGAATTGAGGCTTCCCTCCGCCCTGACGGTCCTTCCGCTGTGTGGCCTTCGGGCACAAGCTGTTTCGACTGGGACAAGCGCTGGAGATTGAGCGGAATATCGTTTACTGTGAGCGAGGTCAGAGAAATGACCGACAATGAACGTGATTTCAAAATAAACAGAACATTTTAAAAGCGAACTACCCCCCCCCCCGTGGGAAAAGCGGAGCACAAAGAGGGACGCCTCTTATGCCAATGGACAGATAAGCGTAACAAAGGGGGCAGGGGGGAAATAAACAGCGATTGTGTGTGGAGAGACTTACTTTAGCGCTGATAGCAAGGTGACCATTTTTCAAGTCCGTGAGAAGCGGTTTGGAATTGTAAACAATCGTATAAAATGGCAGCCTCGCAAAGAAAGTTTAAAGCGAAACCGGCGGGTAGTCAGAGTCCAAAACCGGAAGAAGGAGCAGACATCATGAAACTGTTAGCAGATATGCTCAAGCCGGTGATGGAGCAACTCGATGGTATTAACCAGCAACTGACCTCGCTGAATCAAAACTTCGCACCCCAGCAGCTACAACTGCAGGTGGGCGATCCCAGAGGGTGTCATCTTTAAAATCTATGACAAAAGAGGAAAGATTGACTCCACTTTCAAAGCCAAAGAATTTCTGAGATGCCAGTTGGGAATGGAAGAGGAATCCAAAGATGAAGAATCGAAATCAAGTGACTCTGCTACCTCTGGAACGGAAGAGGAATCTGCTGTAGAAACGGGTGCAGGTGCAACGAAAGTTACATATGATTTCAGAGACAGAAAACCGAAGTAAAGGCAGAAGGACTCTGAAAATTGCCTTTTGAAGCAACTAACATGAAGATGCTCAGAAAGTTCTGTCACACAACTAACATACTAACATTGAAGCCGAGACAAACAAGAACTCTACAAGTATATTGTTACATTAACACTTTTATTAATAACATTTGGATTAACATGGATATGATCTCCTCCTCTTGGGTTTTTAGTGTAGTGTGGTTATCTATCCTTTATCCTTAGATGATAGCCCCCTCCCTTATATTTTCTTTGTAGTTTTGTAGTCTTATAAAAAATAATAAAAATATCCCTCCAGGGGGGAAAAAGAAAAAAAAAAAGAAATAGACTCAAAATCCTATAGTCACACAGATGATGTTCACTCTTCAAACTTCATACAGAGAATCTCCTCATAGACACACACACACACAGAATCCTCTCAGAACATCTCCTCTCACACTCTCAGTCATCAGCCAATCAAAATACACTTGTCTCCCTCTATCACTCTCCTTACAGTACTGCAGTCAAATGAAACATTTAAAGGAACACACACACCAAAACATGGAATCATTACAGAAGGGTTCACAGGAAATCTACAAAACAACAAAGACACAGAAGGCTACATCTTTACACTTTGACCACATGGTCTACAACAATGGAGATTCTTCTTCTTGACCCCTAGCAGGAAATCACCTGAATACATTAACCAATTATTGTGAGTAAACAGACTTTAGTTTTGGCTCTGTGCCAGGTTTTCTTCCAGGTCAGTCTAAACAATAGCACACAAGGTAAAGCACATATTAACCCTATAATGACTGAATTTTAGACCTTGCAACACACGTATTTCCAACACTCCTTCTCAAGGTCTAACATGCACATAGAACAAACATCATTAATTATTCACTTTAACATTTGGATCAACTATATTCAACATTTTACGAAGACGTTCAAATTTTTCTTTGGTCAGTGGCTTAGTCAAAATATCAGCTGCTATTTCCTCTGTGCGACAATATTCAATCTCAATTAGCTTCTTCTGGTACAGATCTTTCACTAGTGCACACTTAATACCAATAGATCTACTTTTTACTGTGGTGCTTTCTCCCTTGCATATAGTAATACAAGCTTGATCGTCCTCAAACATAATTACAGGTACAGGTTGTTTTATTCCAAAACCCTTCAATAAATGAAAAACCTGTTCAAGTTCACTGCAGGCACTTGCTGCTGAGACACACTCAGCTTCTGCTGTAGACTGCGCCACAACAGTTTGCTTTCTACTAGTCCAGTCTATTAGTCCATCTCCATATAATAATAAATATCCACTTGTTGACTTGAAATTATTCAATTCTTCTCAGTTGGCGTCCATATATTCGACTAGTCTTGGTCCTTCAGATGGTGCAGTTTTCAGTTCTAAGTCCATTGTTCCTTTCAGATACCTTGCTAGTTTCTTTACTGCACTCCAATCATGATGGTTAAGTGAACTCACTTTTCTGCTTAAGATGCTAACTGCTGCTGTGATGTCAGGCCTTGTGGTTTTGCTCAGGTAGATAATTTTTCCAACTGCTTCTCTGTATTCTCCAATGTCTCTGAGAGGTGTTCCATCCTTTTCCTTTAGATATGCAGGTTCAAGTGGTATGGATGATGCTTTGCAGTTTTTCATGCCAACAGATTCTATAAAGTCCATAATTTTTTTAATTTCTGGCATAGAAGAAGGGTTCCATCCTCAAGTCTCTCAACTTGTATCCCAAAGTAGTGTTTTACATCTCCAAGCTGTTTGACTTCTACTTCCTTTTTCAGTCCATCAGCTATTTCTTTAATATCCTTTCTGTTTTGACAAGACACGATCAAGTTGTCAACGTAAACAAGAACGTACTGGTATTGTCCATTTTTTAATTCTAGTGTACAGGCAAGGTTCAGCTTTCCCTTGCTCAAAGCCTTGCTTCTGCAATAGTCCTGTAATTTTGTCATACGAAGCCTTTGCTCCTTGTTTTAGTTCATAGAGTCCTTTGTTGAGTCTGTAAACATAATTTTCTTGTCCTTTGACTTTGAAACCCTCAGGTTGTTTCATAAATATTTCCTCAGTTCTCCATTGAGGAATGCAGTCTTTATATCGAGATGCTCTACAATCATGTCTCTTGATGCTGCAACACTAAGAAGAGTTCTGAATGTTGCTTGATTGATAACTGGAGCAAAAGTTTCAAAGTAGTCAGTCCGATATTATGAATAGCCTTTGGCTACTAGGTGTGCTTTGTATAAGTCCATAATCCCTTCATCTTTATACTTGATTTTGAATACCCATTTGCATCCAACAGGCTTTCTGCCTGGAGGTAACTTTGTAAGAGTCCATGCTTCTTTCTTATATATGGATAGTATTTCCTGTTCCATTGTGTCAGGCTCTACAGCCAAACAAATATCATAAGGTTATACTTCATTGTAAGAGCTATAGAGGCAGTAACATCGTCACTGTTAGGAATGGCTACGTTCCTACAAGCATAATAGGATATAAGGTATTCGTATTCGTATGCACACACACACACCCCTAGGCCAATCGGCCTGACTCCTGCACGCAGGAGAATGGGCCCCCAGGCCATTAAAGCTAAAGCTGGCAATCGAAACTAATCCCACTGGTAATTGATGGGAAGACACTACACAGACAGCTTACAAGGTCAGAGATAATAAAGAACGAAGGAATGCCACAGCAGTTGGTACACAGGTCAAGCAGATGCACTCTTGCCCATAAACATCATGGCAGCATAGCTGACATTCTGCCCACCCAAAAGTCAGCCCCTCCCGGCATTCCGAGCGGTCTCCCGGCTATTCCGGGAGGTTACTCAGTTTCTCCGGAAACTCCCGGTGGAACTTGTGCAACAGCTTAGGGGGCCGAATAGCCCCTACTTCCACCCATTCATGGTGCTGGGGTCCAAAATCATGCCATTCCACCAAGTAAAACAATTTCCCATGTTTGATTTTAGAGTCCAAAATCTTCGAGATTTCAAAATGTTCCTCGCCATGGATCATGATGGGGGGGGGGGTGTGTACAGGCTGCGATGGCCGCCATGGGCTTGAACCCAAAGCCTGTTTCAGGAGGCTGAAATGAAATATAGAGTGGATAGTGCTCAAGTTCTTGGGCAGATCCAAGTCCACAGCCACTTCATTAATCATCCATTTTACTTTAAACGGTCCTATATATTTCCACCCCAGTTTATGGCTGGGTTGCAACACTTTAATGGTCTTAGTAGACACATACACCGAATCCCCAGGCTGCAGAGCCCAACCCTCCACCCTTATCTTGTCAGCCTGAGTCTTATACACCTCATTTGCCGCATTCAAAGTCTTGCAGAGGAGCGGCCAAGAGTCCTTCAGGTGTTGACACCATTGTGCTGCATCTCCTGTCCCCAACTCTGAGAGTCTCTCCAGGAAAGGCACCGGAAGACTGTCATATCCATACAGTGCCTTAAAAGGGAACATCCCCGTAGATGAGTGACATGTGTTGTTATAGCAAAACTTGGTAAAGGGTAGGAGATCCACCCAATCATCTTGTTTATAGTTAATGAAGCAGCGCAGATATTGCTCCAAGGTTTGATTTACTCGTTCTGTCTGTCCATCAGTCTTGGGATGATAGGCACTGCTTAACACACGTTCAATTCCCATAAGCTTCATAAGCCCAGAACCAGGAAACGAACTGGGCTCCCCTATCGGATATGACTTTAGCCAGGAGCATGTATAGACGGACCACGTGGAGTAGGAAAGCTTTCACCAGGGCTTTTGCCATGGGTAGGGAAGCAAACGGGACCAAATGTGCTTGCTTAGCGAATAAATCCACGGCAACCCAAATGACCGACATAGTTTTACTCGGGGGCAAATCCGTAATAAAGTCCATGGAAATCGCCTCCCATGGCTGACTCGGAGTTGGGAGAAGTTGCAGCAATCCCGGGGTTTTTTTCCGGCCTGGATTTGCACATGGCACAAGTTTGGCATGATTTTACAAATGTAGACATCTGCGCCCACCAGAACTGTCTTTGCAGCAGCTGCAAGGACTTAACAAACCCGAGGTGACCGGCCAATTTCGAGCCATGTACCAGATTCAATACTTCCCCCTGTAGGGAATTTGGGACAAAAAGTTTGTTGCCACCGTACCAACACCCATCTGGTTTGATTTCCAACCCCCCCTGACTCCACCTCCGCCTTGTCACCCTCCGAGAAGGCGGAGTTAAACCTATTATTACAGTTTGTCCCACCTGGTGAGTCAGAGGGGTGGGGACCAGGTCCCGGCTGCGTAGTAGGTGAGGAGGGGCTGGAACGGCTGCCAAGTTGGGAGGGCGTAAACATAGAGTCCATGATCACCTCCCTTTGGCTGTCGTGCTGAGGGAGGCAGGATAGGGCATCAGCAAGAGAGTTCGCAGAACCGGGGAAATTATGAAGGGTAAATTGAAACTTGGAAAATAAATCAGCCCACTGGAGCTGCTTGGCGTTGAGGCTCCGGGGTGTTTTAAGCATTTCCAAGTTCCTCCTGCAGGGAGGGAGAGAGAGAGCACCCATCCAGAGGCCTGCAGCCGCGGGGCCCTCCCCAGTTCCCAAGCGTCCCAGGCTGGAGCTCCGCCCATCACTTTGCCCTCTTTCTATCCCTTTTTCCTTCTTTCTTTCCCTTTCCCTTCTTTCCTTCTCTTTCTTTCCCTCCTTTCCTTCTCTCTCTTTCTTTTCCTCCTTCTTTCCTTCTCTTCATCCTTCCTTCCTTTTTACAATACACTCAAGATGAAACATTTTTAAGTTCCCAGTTTTTTTAAAAAAACAGAAAAAACTTAAGGTTGCAGTCCTATATGACTTTATGCTGAATTCATGTTTTCCATACAAATGCCAATTTAAATGAAAGGTCACCATAAAATATATATCGACTTATGCACATCTTTAGTGGGTTTAAAGATATTTTCTCCTGTGCTTCTGGAATCTGGCAAGGGCAGCCTCTCTGGGGAGGAGCACATTCTTTGAGAGGATCATCCCAATAGGATGGGCAACAGAGAAGTTGCTTCTGGGTTTTTGCCATGAGATGCCTGTAAAACTGCAGTGCTTTCTCCTATGTTCCTAGCATGGGGGGATCTTTTAAAAGGGATACAGCTTCAGGGTCTCCTCAAAATTAGTGTGAATGCTATAAAATATGGTCACAGTCTTCTCAAACAACCTCAAGATTATTTTTACTAAAATACTATAACAATGGGTTTTTTTATATGAGTAGAATGAGTGTACACAGCTAACATACCAACTTCAGTTCTCCAAAATAACTATCACCAGTCTTTAGCCAGGATGGGAGTATTAGGTTAAACAGAAAAAAGGAAACAAAGGCTCCTTGACAAAGGGGGCACATTGCTGGCCAATTTTTCTTCACTTTTAGGGTTGTTTGTGGGGGTTGACAGAATCACTGCTTGTGTGTGTTACAGAATTCTGTTAGCTGATGGACAAGCCAGAACCAGGGCTAAGGATTGTCATGAGACCTGGGGAACAGAGAGGGAGAAATATGCATCATTATATCTAATTCTGAACATGACACTAAGATGTGGATTGTTAAACCCACAGATCAGAGCCATGGACCCCAAGTTTGCAGAAAAACTGGATCCCCCCCCTCAAGAAACTTTGCCTATGATATAGCAGAAATTATTCCTGTACTGCTTTACTTATAATATACACACATGTCCAACAACTATGCTGTCAGGCGAGCAGGTTTTGTGCAATTATTTATTCATTCAACAAACTCCCTAAAGGGAATAGGCTTCCCAAGTCCCCCCGGGGGGCGGGAAAACCCCCACCCCAGAGGCCCGTTCCCCGCCGCTGGCGGATCGGGCCCCAGGGGGAACCCCACCCTGGCGTGCGTGTCACCAGGAAGTGACATTATGACGCCGGGCACGCTGGGGGCGGGGCCACGGTCATCCGAGGGAAAACTTTATGGAATTTCTTACAGCAGAAATTCCATATTCTTTTAACAACTTCTCAACACTCTGCATCCCACGATGCGCAAACTTCAAATGGCATGCATACAAGTAATTCCGATGACTACAAGAGCCACTGCCAGTTTGATAAACTTGTCTCTCATCAGCATCAACTTCTGATTTTCCACTAACATCCACAAGATAATGAAATCCATTTCTCTCCTCCACTTCAAATTCAATTCCAGACATTTCAGGAACAATCTTACTTCCTTTCCTTCTTTTAAGCAATACATTATGATTACTTTCCATAAGCCTTTTGGTTGAAATCAAATTATCAGCTGCTTCAGGAATCAGAGCCACATTCTTTAATTTAACATCCATCACTTCTCCAGTTGTAGTGAGGAGTTTGATTGGCATTGTTCCAACACCCTCTACATTAAGAGGTTCCTTATTAGCTTGGTACACTTCAGATCTATTGTTAGTATCAAGTTCACAAAACAAGTCCTTATATTTGCATATATGTTTACAGGATCCAGAGTCTACTAAAAATACTCTCTTATTTTCATCATCATTATCATCACAGATTCTAAAAGCATAATGTCAGCTATGCTGCCATGGGGGTTAGGGAGGTCCGGCGGAATTATACCTTTTTTTTCGGGAAAGTAATACTTTATTGAAGAGCTATAGATGCATTAACATAGGCACTGTTAAGAATGGCGGCTGCCCATCGGGCATAATGGGATATAGGGTATTCGTATGCCCCCCCCCCCCCACTGCCCTGGCCAATTGGCCACACTCCTGCGCGCGGGAGAAGGCGCTCCGGCTGTTTGCGCTGAAGCTGGGAACCCAGCTCACTCCCACGGTTCCCTTGAAACTAGACATCAACATCTCACCACCTGCAAGACTTAGAGATAAGCATTACAGCAGCAAAGAAGCACTGAAGGAATGCAATGGCAATTAGACTACAACTGACCTCCCTAACCCCCATGGCAGCATAGCTGACATATAACGACTATTTCCATTCTTCTGAGCATTTCTGTTAACATTGGCTGCATTGGTGGAATTTTCCTTTGAGGTCTAAAACCTCTGTGGTTGCTATAATTTTCTTTTTTCTTTTTAAAAATTATTTTCTAAAAACTACAAGAAAATAGGGAAAGGGAAACTATAAACTACGGGAAAAAGTAAAGATAAACCACTAAAAACCCAAGAGGTGGTGATCATATAATGATTACAATAAAGTAGCTTTCAATAAAAAAATAATTTGTTACAATGAAAGTGATTGTTAAAACCGCTTAAATATTTCAAGTCCAGGTATTCTGACTTAGTAAAGAACTATAGAAAAGAATGGTTAAATAATAAGAATCAAAAGTCAAACTTCAGAGAAAATTAGCATCTCATTTGCCTCTTCTTTTCCGCAATTTATATCCTTGCTTGGGGGCAGCCGCTACACGTTCCGAATCCGAGTCTTCTCCAGTAAGTGTTTCATCATCACTCCCCTTGTTGCTCTTCTCATCCTCTTCTCCTGTTGGATCGAATTGTTGCTGCAGAAACTCTCTTGCTTTCATAATAGAGTCAATTTCCCCCCTCTTATCTTGAAATTTGAAGAGTATGGCTTCGGGTACAATCCATTTGTAGGATATGTTGTTCTTTTGTAGAAGCAAAGCCAACTCTCTGTATTTTTTCCTTATTTCAAAGGGAATGTCTTTCAAAACTTGCTATCAATTTTAAGGGTAGTTCAATTTGTTGCTTTTAAAATCTGGTCCCTCACGTATCTTCTGGAGAATCTTATCACCACCTCGCCAGGCAGATTATTTTTCTTTATGTATTCTGAATATGACCCATAGATCACATCCATTTTGCCTTGAAGAAAATCTGCTTTAAAATCTGCAACCAGTCCCAAAGCATCACTCAAAATCTGTTTAAGATTCTCCCCTTTAGTCTCTGGAACTCCCTGAAATCTCAGTATGAAGCTTGGCTTTTCCATTTGAAGCTGTAAAAGCTGGGCTTCATCAGAGTTTCTCTTCTTTTCCATCTCCTGCATTTGCTTTTTGAGCTTTTTGGTGTTGGCATCCACTTCTTTAAGATTATCAGCTGTTTGCTCTGTTTTTTTTAAGGCCTCGTCTAGTTGCTGTTGCTGTATAGCGAAGTTTTGATTAAGTGTCATCATTTGCACCAGCAGGGGTTGCAATGCTTCTGTTAGCATCTTAGAGAAGTCTATGGTTGTTTCCGGTCGTGTGACCGCACTCTCTGAACTAGCACTTCCTGGAAGAAGCTTAGGATTCGTTTGCTTGTCTTTCTCCGTTGTCTTCAGCGACATCTTTGAAGCTGTTTACCTTTAACAAAGTTTGCCAAAAGTCTCTAAAGTCTGTAAATCGTCTGTAATTTTCTTGTAAGTTCCTCACTATAGTCCCATTTCACTTTCAGTTCCGCCCCCCTTTAAAAGGCATGCTTTAAGTCCATTTTTATTTCCGGGGGGGGGGGGTCCCGCTCCCCTTGCTTATTTTAGGGGGGGACTTTCAGCCATTTCTCTGGTTCTCGTTTCAACCAAACTCACTCTCAATGTCGATCATGTAGATCTCGCCATCAAATATGTAAAACGCTTGACCTCCACTCGCTTGTCCCAGTGTGAATCTCTGAGTCTAGTACTGGAACAAAGCGGCGAGACCGTTGGGGCATCGGAACACCTCAATCCACTGGCAACGGGCTGGGGAGAGGCGATTCTCAGCACCCCATGGCTAGGAGCCCTTCGCAAGGGCCCAGGGGCGCGCGTACAATCACACCCCCTCTCATCCACTGGCTCATGGATTGTGTCCTCAGGAGTTCTCGAGAGACGCGTCCACCATTAGATCGTCAAAACCGGAAGTCTCTCGTTGCTATAATTTTCTCTTCCACCATGTGGTGTTCTTTCAGTGTGACCATGTGCACCAGTGGAATTCTGTCTGTCATCCCTTTTAAATTCATAATTTTTGGCATTTCTAAATTAACAGACTTTAGCCAGATTATTTTCACCACATATAAAACATTTAACTTTCTTTTACCTTTTAAATCTCCATGCATGTTTCAAACTCAAAACAGACATCTCATTAGACAAAGCAGCCTGACTAGTTCGGGAGTCATATTCTTCCTTTAAAACCATTAACATACCATCAAGCGTTACATCCTTTTGGTGTCTTAAAGACATTGCTAGACCTCTGTAACTTGTAGGGAGTCCATTCAGTATAGCAGCAATCATGTCTAACTGGTCAGGAGTCTTCCCAAGTTCTTTCAATTGATTTTAAGTCCCCATTAACTTCTTTAATTGATAAGGTAAAGAGTCACTTTCCTTTACTTTAAAGTCAAAAATCTGAGCTTTCAAGTAATAAATCTTGTTATCTCCCCTCCATACCTCTCTTTCAGGTGTTCAGTCGTTAGCTTGGAAGCTTCTATGGTATGCAGGCTGGGGACATCATGGCAATTAATTGAACCCATAATCAAGGACTTGGCATAGCCATCTAGTCTTCTGAAGGCACTTTTCTCTGGCTCACTTGCAGGGACTTACTTTGTTAAAATATCTCCAGCCCCATATATTTGTAGTCTATTCTTTAGGGAGCTGGGCCACCAATTAAAATTATGCTGGGTCAACTTGAGTGAACCTAACCCCCCTGGGTTGAGATCTCTGGCTCGGAACATACATCTGCAGCTGATTCAGAAGACATGCTTGGATCACTCATTCTGATCTGCAGGCTTTAGCAGGCAGTCATGGGGTTAATCTCTTCAGAGCAGGGATGCAAGAGCTGGCTGCAAGCCATGGGCTCCTAGAGTTCCTCCTCTGCCGCGGGGAGATTCCAAACGCACAAAAAAAAAATTCAAAAAAGAATAGTTCTCAGCTGCTTCTCTGTAGCACAGGCAGGCTGGCGTAGGAAGAGCCTCAAATCAACGTGAATCTGGGTCTCACCTTTCACAGCTTGGCAGGGAGAGCAGAAAAAAAAACTTGCAGGAGAAAAAGTGGTCGTTTTAAAATCAAGCCTCTCAGCTGCTAGTTAGCTGAGCCTCTCTCTTTCGATCAATTGAACATTTAAAACTTAATTCACTTAAGCATATTAGGCAAAAATCAGTTAACCAAATCATCTAGCTCTGCTACCAGAATATGTTGGAAAAGTTGGTAAAAATAGTTAGATATTCAGAGATTGCAATGGATCTTTGCTTCACTGGAGTGGAGGCATTTTCTTCTATGTAAAAATCTTTATTTCTAAGGGAAGGGTTCACAGGAAGTCTACAAAACAACAAAGACACCTAAGGCTACATCTTTACACTTTGATCACACGGTCTACAACAACTGAGATTATTCTTCTTCTTGACCCCTAGAAGGAAATAACCTGAATACATTAACCAATGATTATGAATAAACAGACTTCAGTTTCACAGGCTTTATTTCCATTGGCTCTGTGCCAGGTTTTCTTCTAGATCAGTCTAAATAATAGCACACATTAACCCTATAATGACTGAATTTTAGAACTTGCAACACACACACTTCCAACAGCATTTAGGACCTTAATGATAAGATACAATCCCTGTATCTAGCCCATGATAGTATTCTGGTTGCTGCTTCTTGGACCAATTGAAGTTTCTGGACTGTTTTCAAAGCCAGCTCCACATACTGCATGTTACAGTAATCTAATCTGGACATTATCAGAACATGGATCACCATGGCCAGATCAGGCTTTTTAAGGAGTGGCTGTAGCTAACATATCATCCCAAACTGATAAGTGGGGCTATGTGCCATAAAAGAGCCCTCGGTGTACAACTGTAACACTGGATTTTCAGACATAATATTTTCCATGTACTAATTTCAGCTGAGCATAAGTCGCTGTAAAGCCCAGTGATAAATGCACTGAGAAAGTGTTGATGAAAACTGGCAATATGTTTCGTTTCCCATTCTAGGCACTCTAACTGAGGAAAAACCCCTCCATTCTTCTTGTTTATACAGGCAGGCTGCCAGTCATTTTCTGCTGATGTCAGCTTTGAAGTTAACCTGCTTCCAGATCATGAACTCAAGATCTGTGGCCATAGGAAAGGAAATGAAATAAGGACACCATGTTAGTAATCTGTGTCTTAGGGTGATCTTAAGCTATCCATGTTAGATGGACAGAGTATATACATACATACACACACACACACATATACATACATATATATACACACACACACACACATATACACACACACACACACACATATACATACATATATACACACACACACACACATATATATATACACACACACATATATTTTTGTTGTTGTTGTTGTTCAGTCGCACAGTCGAGTTCGACTCTTCACGACCCCATGGACCAGGTCACGCCAGGCCCTCCTGTCTTCCGCTGTCCTCTGAAGTTGGCTCAATTTCATGTTCATTGCATCTATGACACTGTCTAACCATCTCATCCTTTGCCGCCCCCGTCTTCTTTGGCCTTCAATCTTTCCCAGCATCAGGGTCTTCTCCAGTGAGTGCTCCCTCTCATTTGGTGGCCAAAGTATTTGAGCCTCAGTTTCATTATCTGGCCTTCCAGGGAACAGTCAGGGTTGATTTCTTTTAGGATTGACTGATTTGATCTTCTTGCAGTCCAGGGGACTCTCAAGAGTCTTCTCCAGCACCATAGTTCAAAAGAATCTATTCTTCGGCGCTCGGCCTGGGATTTGGGATCCCAGGAACGTGAAGTCTGTCACTACTTCCACGACTTCCCCTTCTACATACACACATATACACACACACATATATATACACATATATATACATACACACACACACAAATATATATTGTATGAAATAGTTGTATATATACTCAATAAAAAAAATATGGACAAGCAAATAGATGGGCTTGGGGATAATCATTGGGGTGGCTTTCTACCCATAATTGTCCAATTGCCTTGGCACTGCCATCATGGGTGAGCCAGCTTTTGGTATGCGGTCAAGACCTACGCTGAGGCAGTTTCCATATGGCTCAAAGTTCTTACACACAAATGTGTTAAGGATCAGTATTCTGGTTTTCTTCTCCTTTGTGGCAAACCACATTTTCTTTCTCACCCTGAAAGGCTTTCAAGTTAAAACTCAGCAACTGAGTTTCTCCTCTGTGGTCCTGTCAAAAATATACACATCATATATGTGTAGGGAGGACAGCCATGTGCCCATCTGAGGATTTCTTTTCAACTTTTCCTGTAGACGCTTGCACTGTTCAAGCAGTTAAGTTGCCTTTCTTAAAGTTTCCTTTCAATAGAATAGTGAGTTGCCCTTTTGGCGTGTGGTAGAATCTTCAAAGAAACATCTGGCTGCTCAATATTTTTCTTTCCTAATGTTATTGTGTTCTCTAAGGGACCACTTGAAGTGCACCAAGGGTCATTGATGGCCCTTGGTGCACTTATTTAAAAATCACCTCACCCAGTCTCAGGAAAAGCTTAATTTGTGGAACTGTGTATACCTATGAAAACCAGATGCTTGTTGTTGTTCAGTTGCACAGTCAAGTCCGACTCTTCACGACCCCATGGACCACATCACGCTAGGCCCTCCTGTCTTCCGCCATCCTCCGGAGTTTGCTTAATTTCATGTTCGTTGCATTGATCACACTGTCTAACTATCTCATTCTTTGCCGTCCCCTTCTTCTTTTACCTTCAATCTTTCCCAGCATCAGGGTCTTTTCCAGTGAGTGCTCATTTGGTGGCCAAAGTATTTGAGCTTCAGCTTCAGTATCTGGCCTTCCAGGGAATAGTCAGGGTTGGTTTCTTTTAGGATTGACTGATCTGATCTCCTTACAGTCCAAGAAACTCTCAAGAGTCTTCTCCAGCACCATAATTCAAAAGCATCTATTCTTCAGCACTCAGCCTTCCTTGTGGTCCAACTCTCGCAGCCATACATTACTACTGGGAATACCATGGCTTTGACCATATGGAATTTTGTTGGCAGGGTGATGTTTCTTCTTTTTATTATGGTGTCTAGCTTCGCCATCACTTTCCTCCCAAGGAGCAAGCATCTTCTAATTTCATGGCTGCAGTCACCATCTGTGGTGATCTTGGATCTTAGGAACGTGAAGTCTGTCACTGCTTCCATAATGTCCCCTTCTATTTGCCAAGGATGAGGGTGAGAAAGATGCCATGATCTTAATTTTTCTGATGTTTTTCAGCAAGAGGCTCTTTCTGCCATTAGTATGGTATCGTCTGCATATCTGAGGTTGTTGATGTTTTTAACGGCAATCTTAATTCCTGCTTGCGATTTATCCGGGCCAGCATTTCACATGATGTACTCTGCATATAAATTAAATAAGCAGGGTGACGATATACATCCTTGTCGTACTCCTTTTCCTTTGATAAACCAATCAGTTGTTCCATGTTCAGTTCTGTCGATTTTTGACCCATACAGGTTTCTCAAGAGACATGTGAGTTGGCGTGGTACTCCCATCTCTTTAAGGACTTGCCACAGTTTGTTGTGATCCACACAATCAAAGGCTTTAGTCAATGAGGCAGAAGTAGATGTTTTTCTGGTACTCCCTTGCTTTCTCCATAATCCAGTGAATGTCGGCAATTTGAACTCTAGGTCCTTTACCTCTTCAAAACCCAACTTGTACTTCTGGCAGCTTGTACTTCTATCCACATATTGCTGAAGCCTAGTTTGTAGGATCTTGAGCATGACCTTGCTAGCGTGTGAAATGAGTGCAATTGTGCGATAGTTTGAACATTTCTTGGCATTGCCCTTCTTTGAGATTGGATTGTAAACTGACCTTTTCCAATTCTGTGGCCACTGTTGCATTTTCCAAATTTGCTGGCGTACTGAGTGCAGCACTTGAACAGCATCCTCTTTTAAGACTTTGAATAGCTCAGCTGGGATACCATCACCTCCACTAGCTTTGTTGTTAGTAATACTGCCTAAGGCCAATTTAACTTCGCACTCCAGGATGTCTGGCTTGAGGTCAGTGATCACACTGTCGTGGTTGTCAAGGACACTGAGGTTCTTCTTGTATAGTTACTCTGTGTATGCCTACCATCTCTTCCTAATCTCTTCTGCTTCTGTTAGGTCCCTACTATTTTTGTCCTTTATCATGGTCAACTTTGCATGGAACGTTCCCTCGATTTCTCCAATTTTTCTTGAAGAGATCTCTAGTCCTTCCCATTCTATTGTTTTCCTCTATTACTTTGCATTGTTCATTCAGGAAGGCCTCCTTATCTCTCGTTGCTGATCTCTGGAAATCTGTATTCAGTTGGGCAAATCTTTTTTTTCTCCTTTGCCTTTCACTTTCCTTCTCTTATCTGCTATTTGTAAAGCCTCATCAGACAGCCACTTTGTTGTCTTGCATTTCTTTTTCTTTGGGAAGGTACTGATTGCTGCCTCCTGTACAATGTCACGAACCTCCATCCATAGTTCTTCAGGCACTCTATTAAATCTAGTTCCTTAAACATATTCTTCACCTCCACTGTGTATTCATAAGGGATGTGATCTAGGTCAAACCTGAATGGTCTAGTAGTTTTCCCAATTTTCTTCAGTTTAAGCCTGAATTTTGCAATGAGTAGCTCATGATCTGAGCCACAGTCAGCTCTAGGTCTTGTTTTTACTGACTGTATGGAGCTTCTCCATCTTTGACTGCAAATTATATAATCAATCTGATTTCGGTGTTGTCCATCTGGTGATGTCCATGTGTAAAGCCGCCTCTTAGGTTGTTGGAAGAGGGAGTTTTAAATGACCAGCGTGTTCTCTTGACAAAACTCTGTTCACCTTTGCCCTGCTTCATATTGTTCTCCAAGGCCAATCTTGTCCATTATTCCGGTTACCTTTTGACTTCCTACTTTAGCATTCCAGTCCCCTATGACGATAAGGACATATGTTTTGGGTGTTAGTTCTAGGACGTGTTGTAGGTCTTCATAGAACCGGTCCATTTCAGCATCCTCTGTGTCAGTGGTTGGGGCATAGACTTGGATTACTGTGATGTTGAATGGTTTGCCTTGGATTTGGACTGAGATCATTCTGTCATTTTTGAGATTGTATCCCATTACTGCCTTTTCACTCTCTTGTTGACTATAAAGGCCACAGCATTTTTTTCTACGGGATTCTTGGCCACAGTAGTAGATATAATGGTGTTTTGAGTTAAATTCGCCCAGTCCTCTCCACTTTAGTTCACTGATTCTCAAGATGTCAATGTTCAATCTTGCCATCTCATTTTTGACCACATCCAATTTACCTTAATTCATAGATCTTACACTTCAGGTTCCTATGCAGTATTGTTCTTTGCAGCATCGGACTTTCCTTTCACCATCAGACACATCTACAACTGAGCGTCCCTTTGGCTTTGGCCCAGCCACTTCATTCTTTCTGGGGTTACTTGTACTTACCCCCTCTGCTCCTCCCCAGTAGCATATTGGACACTTTCCAACCTGAGGGGCTTGTCTTCCGACGTCGTATCTTTTAGCCTTTTGTTACTGTCCATGGGGTTTTCTTGGCAAAGATACTGGAGTGGGTTGCCATTTCCTTCTCCAGTGGATCACATTTTGTCTGAGTTCTCTGCTGTAGCCTCTCCATCCTGGGTGGCCCTCCATGGCATAGCCCACAGCTTCATTGAACCATGCAAGATCTCTCGTCATGTCAAGGCAGCGATTCATGAGAGAGAACCAGATGCTAGTAGAGAAAATGAGGAGAGGGCTGCTGCTGTCACATACCAGCAGTGTTGGAAACAAGATGTTGGCTTGGATGGGTCTTTGATTTGATCCAGGAAGGCAATTTATTTTGATGTAAGGTAAGACATCCAAAATAATGGTAGGAAAAGTTGAAGGCAGCAGGAAAAGAGGAAGATCCAACATGAGATGGATTGACTCGGTAAGGGAAAGTATGGCTTTCAGTTTGTAAGAACCGAGTAAGGTTGTTAATGATAGAAAATTCTGGAGGATGTTAATTCATAGGGTTGTAATAAGTCGGAAGTGACTTGACGGCACTTAAAACACACACTCACAAACACAGAAGATGTTTAGAATGTTAAAACATACTAAATAAACCAGGAATACAATACACTGCCACTCTTGAGTAGACAGTACTGACTTTGATGGACCAAGGGTCTGATTCAGTATAGGGTCACTACATGTGTCCCATGTGTTCTCCTCAGATCTTGGAAGCTAAGTAGGGTCAGCACTTGGATAGGAGACCACCAAGGTAGGCTCTGCAGTGGAAGGTAATGGCAATCTCTGCTGCTCACTTGCCTTGAAAGTCCCTTTCTGGGGTCGCTATAATTCAGTTGTGACTTCATTACATGTATGTAAGCCCCATCATTATTTGGGTTATTCCCAAGTATGTGTGTGGCTTTACTCCCCCCTCTTTTCCTGCTCCCAGTAAAGCAATAAATAGCCCCTGTATCTGTAAAAACATACCAATTGGCTGTGTCATGATCTGGGCTGTGCAAGCAAGGAGCCTGAGTAGCAGTGGGAGGACGCCAGGCCTACAACTCCCAGAAGTCCCTGAGAGGTTTTGGCACCAAAATTAGCCAATTACAGAGAAAGGGGACTTATAATAAAAGAGCTGGTACATCAAAAGAGCTGTTCTTTCTTCCAAGAGAGCAGAGCCAGAAGGAAGGCTACTGCAGGGAAGAGACCCTCATCCTGAGAGGAAGGGTGAGCCGACTGAGGCCCACTTGAGACAGTGAGCTAGGGACATTAAGTTTAGACACGTTAGGGCATTTGGTTTCTTTTCTTTTCACCTCTTACTGATTGTTCTTGCACCTTGTTTGTTTCCCATATTGGGCTGACCTCCTGTAAAAATAAACCTTTTCCTTGTTGTTTAGTTTGCCTGGTCCTCAGGCTTATTTCGGCCACACAAGGGAGGTCTGAAGGTCTTGGTAGGGAGCTCTGGGCCTTTTTAAGGGATCCTAAAGCGAGAGTGGTGGCAGTATCAGGTGACACGCCACCTGAGTCGTGACCGGCTGTCATCAGTAAAATCAGTGATTAATCACATGAATTTTAAATTAATTTGCCGTCAGTACTTCTGAAGAATGTACGTCTGTACTTAATGCACATACCTGTTGCAGCAAGCACCATCTAGAGACTGTTTTAGAGGATAGCTGTGTTGGTCTGCAGTAGAACAAGATGGGTAGCCGCCTTAGTCTATCTGTAGCAGTAGAAAAGAGTAAGAGTCCAGTAGCACCTCAAGTCTTTAAGGTGCCATTGGACTCTTACTCTTTTCTACTGCAGTGGAACAGTTAAGAGTTGAGTTCAGTAGCATCTTAAAGACCATAAAGAGTTCCGGGGTATAAGCTTTCAAGAGCTCCCTTTGTCAGACACAGTAGAGTAGAAATGGAGATGAAAGGACTCAGATTTCTATTCTGTCTGACGAAGGGAGCTTTGACTCTCAAAAGCTTATACCCTGGAACCTTTGTTGGTCTCTAAGGTGCTACTGGACTCAACTCTAGCCATCTTAGAGACTGCATTCCTTACAGTATGTGTGTGGATATGAGAAACAGAAGCAGATGGACAGACAGAAGAGGGGCTGCCCATGGGGACCCAAAGCAGCTTACTATACACATAATACATAACAGAAATAAATCCAATCAAAACACAGACAAACAGGAGCTGGAAAAAGTACAGCAGAAGGCTACTACTATGATGATCAAGAGGCTGGAGCACTTTTCCTATGAGGAAAAGCTGGAGACATTGGGATGATTAAGTTTAGAAAAGTGTTACATTCAATGATTAGAGAGATTTCAGTCCAGATATTACACTGCAGAGCATGGATCCAGGCAAAAGAGTCAACCATCTATTTAGAATGTGTGTGGACCACTCCCAACTAGCCATAGAGAGGAAGAATTTTTAAATGAACTAATTATCCTAAAATTATTTATTTTGCTTAAGGAGCATTTTGAAAACATTTGAGTGTCTTGTGCCGAGCTTGCACTATGAGAACTATATTTCTAGTGAAATAACAAAAGACAAATCCACCAGCATCAGAAAGACAAAGCGTATTCTAGCATAAGCTTTAGTGCGTTTGAACTCTCCAGTGCATCTGTTGAAACCCATAAAAACTCTGGCCAGCCTAATTTTTGATAGCCTTTACGGTGACACTGGATTTGTTTTGTTTTGCTGCTATAGACTAACAACCCACTGGAATAATTTAAATTGTACTAATTATGGATGAACGTGCACCTATAAAAGTAAAACAGCATATGCAATTTTTGATGTGTGCCAATAGTGTCCTGGACCTGGGGGAACTCTTACTATCTACTCTGGTCCTCCTTAAAGTAATATTTCCTGCGCCTTGGAAAGTGGATTCTCCCCCCCCCCCCGGTTTATGGCACAATACACGTTCGTTAGGTCTTTCAAGTGCCGCGAAACTCAAAATTGTTCAGGAATTTTCTTCTTGAAACTTAATTTATAGCTGACCAATCGAGCACAAGGTTTTCAGAGCTCAGTTGCGCTGCTTTGAACAGAGTCTCGGTCCTATTTCCAGACTAAGCGGGGCGTACCACCGTTCCATCTCGGGGGTGTTCGTCCGTCTGTACCGCAGGGCGGAAAGTACCATCTCCTTTACTCTGGCCTTGAATACAGGAAGAGTGCAGTAGCACCTTAAAGACTAACAAAATATGTGGCAGGGTATGCGCTTTCGTGAGTCACCGCTTCAGATACCAATCCTTGCCGGTACCATTGTATGCGGTGGGCGAGCGCAACGAGGGGAGGGTTACTTGCGGTGTGGGGGAAAGGGGACGTCGGCCCGTACCATTGGGCGACGAGCGGAGGGTGGTGTGGGTGCTGTGCGCCTGCGCGAGGGAGCGCGGGCGGGGCCGTTTCCCGGCGGGCCTTGTGGTTGGTGGGTGGCGGCCTGTCTTTTTCACCCTTTCGCGCGTGCGTCGCGTCGTCGGCCGGTCAGGTCCGGTTTGGGGGCTGCTACGCGACGTCGTGGTGTTGGGGCAGTGCGCGGTCTTCTTCCTCCTGCTCATCTTCCTCCGCCTTCCCCTCCCCTACTTCCGCGGCTCTGGCCCACTTCCACGCCTTGAAGCAGGCAGAGGGGTCCTCCCCGCCTTGGCCGTGTGGGAGGCGTCCGGCCCGCTCTGCGCCTGGACATTCAATGCTCTCGGTGGGTGAGAGGCCGGCCAGGCCCTGGTTGGGGACGGTGGTGGAGGAGGGATGCAACTTGTGGGGCCTTCGAATGCTCTTTTTTGGGGGAGGGTTAAGCTGGGATTTGAAGGGAGACCTGTTAGGCGAGGGGTGGGTGAAGGTTTGTGCTCTTTACATTTAGGGACAAGAGAGACTGTGCTGATTTTTTTTTAAAAAAATATTTGGGGTGGATGGGTAGGAAGCCTTTAAATTTCTGCTGTTGCTTTTCGGGGGGGTGGGGGGAAGCACAGGGATTTCTAAGGGGAAGTTGCCAAGGAGAGAGCCCGGGAGTACGGTGGTCTGGGGCCAGGATAGAAGTATATTTGGGGGACGCTATGCTAAAGAGAGTGCCTGGCTTTTGGGAGTGTGGGAGTCAGTCTTGTCCCCCCCCCCACAATGTGTGTAAAATAAAGCAGGTGTCCAAGAGCACCTTAGAGATTGACAAAAGGTGTTCAAGTATAGACTCTTCTGAGTCACAGCATTAGATGTAGAAATTGGGCTCTGACTCATGCACGGTTAGTCAGGAATGAATTTTGTAAGTCTTTAAGGTCCTCCTGAGCTTCTGTTTGGCTGCTACAGTAGAATGTGGTTTCCCATCTGGACTTATACTTCCATGTTCATTGGGAGTTGGGGTGTTCCTTTTTTTTAAACTAAGTAAAGGCGGGGGGGGTGGAGTGGGAAAGTTTTTAGGGAAGGGTAATATTTACCAAATCTTGTAGAGGTCCAGGAAGCAGCAGGCAGATGTTCAACCAGAAAGGTTTTTTGTTAAAAGAGAAATAAAAGGCCAAAATACACACACAAGCACACTTAAACACATACAAACTAGCTAAGAGAAAAACCAGGAGGAGTGGGAATAGTTGAGGGGAAAAGGGCTATAATTACTAGGTCTTGTAGAGGTCCATGGAAGCAGCAGCAAAGTGGTCAGCTTTTCACACGGAGAAGAGAGGAAACCCCCAAAGTGTGGATGCATGCTGTTGGTTCCAGGAACACACATATCTGGGGTTGGGGTGTTCTTGAGACTGTAGTTGGGTGGTTAAGGGTTATATTGTGAAGGAGTCTGTGTGAGATTATAATTCTTTCTGGGGGGTAGGGGTTAGAAGTGAGGAGGGTCCTTTCTGTTGGTCTTTGGTAGGCTGTCATTAGCAGTCTCCTCTTTTTTAATAACATTTTTGATGGAGGAGAGCTTCTAAACTTGAGTTAGGACATTTAGGGGGCATCTTGAGGGCAACATATCTTGAGATGGGGAGTGGTAGTGGAAAAGGTTAAACTGCTGATAGAGCTTAGTTCAGAGGTTGTTAATATGTTCTTCACTTTGTTTTGGTTACAGAGTTTGAGGGGGGCAACAAGTGTGTGGGGTGCTTTGATTGTGTTTGGAAGCTTTGGGAGAGTTGGATAAAGGCCCATCTGCTAAACCTGGGAAGGAAAGGCCCTGGTGGGGAGAGTTGTGACAAGGGCTGGGTGGGATGCCAGACCCCAGGAGCCAAGATGTAGAGTGGGAGTTGGTATAAGTGGTTCTGGGAAATGTACAAGGCAAAAAGCAAACTGCTCTAAGAATAAGGTATAAATTATGGAAATACTGTAGTGGATAGATTCCCACTATTGATTGGTTATTCTTAGAACAGCTCACCTATTTTTATGGGGTGGGCTTTTTTGTTTTGTATCATCCAGCAAAATTTGCAGACCTGGTAAGGAAGGCTGGTGTTACATGTGAAGGCTGGATGAAAGGTTGGGGTAGAAAGTATAATAAGGGTTTAAAGAAGATTTGATGGGCTTTAAGGGTGTGCCACAAGGAAGTGAGATGATGAAACACAGAGGACAGGCTGAGAGAGTATAGTTCTAAGAGAGTTTGGGGGTGATTTGTGGTCACTCCTGGGAAAACAAGGAAATAGTAGTTTTGAGCTGAGGTGTACAGTCCAAAGAAACTTACAGGTTACTACAAAGGAGTTGGGGTGATACAAATGAGAATCTAGACCCAAGTGTTGCATGGTGATTAGAGTGTTAGGGTAGGATCTGGAAGAGCTGGGTTGGGATCTCCACTCTACTGTGGCAGCTTGCTGGGTGACCTTGGGTCAGTCACACACTATCAGCCTAATCGACGTCACAAGGTTGTGAGGAAGAAAACAGTGTGAGCTGTTTTGGGTCCCCATTGGGGAGAACGGCAGGGTGTAAATGAAGTAAAAACAAACATCTATGTTGGAGCAGAAACACTGTTAGTAGAGATATCTACAGCTTTGGAGAATAGGTTGTTGGTGGAGAGTGAAGTGAGACTTTGATTGAAGGTTGTAGTTGTGTATGGACTTTAATGTCAGAGTATGAAGAATGAGGAGTGTGTATAGTAAGAAGCGGTGATGTAAGGCAGGATCAGTCAGTCTGTGAGCATAAGAGGTTAGAGGTTCATGGTGCACTTCAGGGTAGGTAGTTAAGAAGCTTAGGAAGTGAGGATCAGGCAGGTAAGGTGGGGCAGCACTTGGAGAGAAATAGAGGCAGAGGTTGCCAGGCAGGGAAATACATTTTAGAGGTGAAGTTCCATTGAAGGCTCATGCCTAGAGATGGAGGAGAGGATACAGTAGGGTCAGGCTATAAGGAAGCATATGTGTAGTTCCAGGTAAGGGTGTGTGCATACACTTTGCCATTTATTTTTTTTTGCAGGGTTTTACAAGGCAGCATGGTTCAGCTGCTGAAACCCTGCCTGGTGCCCCCCCCCCCTCACTTGTTAGTCACAAATTGCTTCTTCCTCCCCACACCCATGTGGGGCAGTTATCAGAGTGTCACTTTCAGAGCCAGCTGGCACTTTCACCAGTTCTTGTGGGAACTGAAAAGGAGGAGTACACCCACCCCTCTTGTTGAATGAGCAGGGCAGTTGTGACTCAGAACTGCAGTAGTAAGGAAAAAGAGGCTCCTCCCCATCTGACTCAAAGTGCAGAAGTGTTATCTTTGGTTAGCCCCTGATGGGAAATGCTGGGGAGGGGAAGCTGGAAGACACTGGAGTAAGATGCTCATGAATGGTTTTCATTGTGGTGAAAAGAAGCAGGAGACTGTGGCACCTTAAAAGACTAGTAACAGTTTATCCCATCATAATCTTTTGTGGGTTAGAGGCCACTTCTTCAGATGTGTTTTTTCTAGAATGCTGGGGTTTAAGGAGCAGCGTTTTTACGTATGGCCAAATAGGCTTATTATACTTTTTGAGGGATATTAATTTACTGTCTCTATTCTGATCCAAAACTTCATTCTTGTTAAGCTGGATTCTTAATATTATCTGCTGTCCCTGCTTTTTGTACTTTGCCCTGCTATGGACTGTTGCACTGTTTAACTGTTGTGGGGCCTTAGAGGGAGAGAGAAAAGAGACGGTAGCTTCTAATACAGATAAATTGTAGCCTTTTAAAAAAAATATGCAAGTTTTCTTTTTTTCCCCCCTTTTGCAGTACAGCACTAGGTGAGCAAGTTCCGGACTTCTTTTTTTAAAGGTGTCTGGTTTTCCTAAAGTAGTTTCTTCATCTTGTAGTACCCTCTCTTGTTAAATAAATACATTTTAAAACATTATGTCACTGAATTAGCAGGGTAATTGTATTTGGACTAGGTGCGTAGTCCATCTCTGTTTCTTAAGGTATTGAATAATAATGTGTCTATTTTGAGCACTAAAATGTCTCCATCAATCTGTTCTCCATGCATGCTTTATTGGGAGTATGCCCTACTGAACTGTGTGAGATGTAATTTTCAAGTCAACATAAGATAGGATCAGGTTGTACAAGTCTTGGTAGAAAGATCATTCATGCAGGTTTTCTGCCATACTTTTTTCATAGGCAAGATGTTGGTTTCTAAATGATGTTGGAAATTCTGGCATTAAGATGGTGGCAGTTCTATTTATCGTTATATGCTTGAAAAATGCCTTAAAAATGGCTGATAGACTGGTCATGATAGCCAGCTGGGCCCAAGAGAGGGAATCTCTTACAGACAGATGCACTAATAGAGATGATATTGGCTGTGCTGTAATATCTGGCTTGCCAGTTTTGATCAGAATGCTGAAGTAAATGAACCATAGTCTGGTCCAGTATGGAAATATAATAAGTGCCTCAGTCTATGAAAATAACTGTATTATAATTACATAGTGGGTCTGACGTAGCTAGAATTCCTCGTAGTAAACTAACTGTTCGAAAAGATTGTGCTAATTTAATTGTCCGTGTAACGTGGAGGGACATCAAATAATTAGTCATTGGGTAAACAGAATGGTTGTAGACATAGGTCATAGAAGCTTGTGGGTGGGTTCATAGGGTTGGTAGATGGTGACATCTGGCTCAGGGTGGTGAACAGAGTGGTGGTATTTAGAAAAAACAGTTCTGCATTCTCTCTGCCCCAGTTGATAATAGATTAGGAATAGGAATACAGGATCAAATAACTGTTTAATGGGAGTCTGGGAGTAATCCTTGTATTGGTTTAAACTCATTTGACTTTGAGAGTGCATTGCTTGTCGTTGATTTGAGCTATTCAGGATATATTCACACAGTCAACTTACTTCCTCTCTGCCACTTGCCTTGTTCCTCTTTCACATTGTTCAAAAGGTTTATGCTTAGAACTTTCCATTGCTTCCTATTAGTAAGGGTCTCCTTTGAAAAGGAAAATTCCAGTTCTCAGTAGAAATACTGGACTGTAGCTCTCACAACAGGTTGTTCCCCAAAAGCAGCAGTACTGTAGTTCTGCTCTGATTCTGTCCTGTTTCTCTACCTTTATCTGTAAGAATTCTTTGTAAACTTGCCAAGATAAAAATATAACTAAAATTCTTTTTTTTGCATCTGGAACTGCTCCCAAAAATTGAGAGCATGCTTATCTGTACCCTGTGCATGAGTGAATTTAGAGCGGGTGAATTCTAAGACACCCCAGACATCTTGCAGAGTTTTATTAAATGTTGGCCAGAGAATGACTGTATTAAACCCTTGAATACATGAAGTTTGTCTTCTCCTGGATTGACTCATTAGTCCATCAAGGTCAATATTGTCTGCTCAGACCGGTTATGGCTCTCCCAGATAATCTTAAACAGAGGTCTTTCAAATCACCCACTACCTGATATTTGCAACGGGAGATGCTGAGGATTAAACCTGGGACCTTCTGCATACAAAGAGATGCTCTACCACAGAACCATGGCTGCTTCTCTTCACAAGCCTAGCAATTCAGTCAGGATAGTGTCTATCTTGTTAATCACTATATTGTTTCCATTGTGGAGGCTGAAAGTGAGCTGGCTAGTGAGTCTTGAACATAAAGTATGTGGAATGTGCACAGTATAGCATGAAAAGCTGAAGGTGGATGTGTAGCTGTTGATGACCATGGAGAGGAGTTGCAGCTGGGTAGGATTGCAGCAAGAATGCAAAGTGGAAAAGGTGGAGAGAAGAAGGTACAGTGGCTGGCCAGATAAGAGATATAATGTGACTCACTGAGTCTCTGGGAGAGACTGCTTGGTCACACTCCTCCCCACCCTTCCTCCTAGGATGGCAGGGCAGTATGCATTCTGCTTCCCTACCCTCTTTATTTTCACAATATACCCATGTGGCAAGTTAGGCTGAAAGGGGGTGAATGCTCCTAAGTTGCTGGATGGCAGGGTTTAGTCTTGAATCCAGGTTTTTATGATCCAAGCCCAGAACTCTAGCCATTACTCCACACTGGCTTTCTTAAATAGCACACACTCTTCTTTCCAGCTTGTAAAGTTGGCAGCTGATTTGTTGATGAAAATGGTGGAGAGTGAGCAGCATGTCCAAGGTGGCTGGCAGTTGGGTTTTATATGTACAGGAGCATCACTTTTCCATGCTGTTTCTTGTATGGTATGTCAATCCCTTGTTACCCCAACTCCTAGAAATCTGATATTGGTGCCTAGTGATTCCAAGTAGGTGTGAATCTGGAAAACAAATAGAATCACTGAAGAGTCCTCATGCTTTTGCTAAATTGCACAGAATTGCAAAAAGGATCATACGTTGAGATTTAAATAACACACAGCTAGAAATGTACAGTTAACAGGGAAGAAGCTGATGATCAGTCTTACCAAGCCCCAAAATTCAGAACTGTGGAGGGGGAAATGGGCAACTTTGAATGTTTTATTAGGACAACTGCCCGTTAAAGTAGGAGACCTGCATATCTTTGTGTTCAAAATCATGCCCAGTGCTGAAGCATATAGTCTTGCTGAGAAGAGATAGTATTTGATCATGGTTGAGGGCTACCTTGTCATGGATTTGAACCCTAGTTGCCCCTTTCAAAGTTAGTTATGCAGGTTTTGCTTTTCTGAATAATAAAAAAGCTTTTGGATATCTTCTGAGAAAATTTAAAATCTTCCCTCGAGCTTGATGAAATATTCCCAGTCATAACTTTTCAAAGAAATTCATTCTAACCCTGTGAAAAATAGCTGAGTGTTGAATTCAGCAAGGAGTAAAATGAGTTCAGATAAGATAAACTGTGAGGTGTTGGTCGCACACACTGAGGCATGATCTTCTTGGACTAGCTGACAAATTAGCAACTTTTGCTTTGTGCCTTGCCGCTTGGCTGTGTTATGTGGGAAGGTGATCCCAATAACCTTTTCTAAACTATGTGTGTCTTGCAATCTCGGGAAGCCACAGCTGCTGCAGGGAAGCCACAGCTGCTGCAGTCTTTCTTATGGCCTTGGAGGAGCTACAACAACATTCTTAAATTCAAGTCCCTTGGGGGGCTTTTAAAGGCAAAGGAATATCTTCCACTCTGTTTCTTTGTAGGAGATGGAATAGAAAGTTGGATGAAGTTTTTCACTATTGCTGAACTAGCTGCTCCTTCAGTTGTTACAAAAAATCTTTATGGATCTGCTAGGTTGCCACCATGATGATCCAAGTCAGCTCTCTTGCTCAGCCATACAGCCTTCATAGAATAAAATACCTCTGGTCCAGCAGCCAATGTTTTAACAGATGAACTGTGGTCAGTAAACTCTCCATGTATGTTCCTCTGCTCACCTTTCTCATCTATGTCTGTGCTGCAGGCCTCCTCTTCGAAGGCTGTGTGGTATATATTTCTTTAGCCCCATTTTCTTACTGGGCACCAGCTTATTGCTCCTTTGTTGAAGCCATACTTTCCTCTTATCAGAAGTGGAGTAGGGCTTGCACATCTGCACTTCTTTTGTGTTACATCACTGCCACAGAAAATAAGGCCCTGCCCAGGGCCTCATTTTGCTTTGTTTTGACAGGGGTAAGCCCTGGTGTCTGTTTTCAGTGTGGGGCAAGTATTGGAATATGTGTGGAGATGCCTCTGAGCATGTGGCAAGTCCATTGTCCTGATTGCTGAAGTACAGCTCAGCTACAGAGTCCTCACTCACACTTTGGGAGTGTATGTGGCATGACTGACACACATGTGTCTATGCCACAATACCACTCTGTACAATTCAAGGACTGTCTACCCCTCCTTTGTCAGCATAACATGTAATTGTAGAAGTTGTACCTTATGCCACAAACATCAACTCTTGGTCTACTTATTTGTCTTCTAGTAGCTTCTCATAAGAGTTTTCCCACTCCACATCTGGGACAAGCTGTCAATTCTTTGTCTCTCCTCCTTAAGCCAGTCTATACTGTGCAAGGGTTCAGTCCAGCATTCAGCAGTAGGCAAATTCCTACAGAAAAAATAATCCACTCCAGGTTCTCATCCCACTTTTTTTCCAGCTGCATTGGAGGAATTTCCCCCCAAACAGACCATTAGACTAATAGAGGAAAGACAGGATCTGCTTGGTAGGAACCTTGGTAGTCTGAGAGAATGAGGCCAGCAGGAAGGGCACTTTAACTGTGTACCAGGAAGGGAAGTGGCTCAGCTTAGATGGAGACATTATAAAAATGGGTACACATGGACCCTGTTCTGTCTCCTCTTCCAGTTAGGTGCCCGGTTAGAGGGCTGCATATCTTTTCCCATTACAGTATATTTATGGCATGAGTTCATCACTGCAAGCACAATATTTGCTGTATGTTGCTCAGAATGTATGCAAAGTGGCCCCCTCAAGCATTGTATTCATGCTGTGGGTAGCATATCTTTCATTCTGCTGACATCTGTGTGCCTGGTGGGTTTCATTTATTCAAGGGGTACTTTGTTAGAGGGAAGAGGTTTTGTAAGTTAGAACATGTCTTGTCAGAATACAACACACTTGTGAACACTAGTGGAGCACAGTGTGTAAGAACACAACTGTAAGGGCTGGTGTACTCTGCTCTGAATCCTAGTGATAATGAGACAGATCACAGCATGTCCCTATGAAGCATCAGTTTTGTCTGTGGGCTATTCAGGAGTGACAGTTGAAATAAGCACTGCCTGTTAAGGGCTTGCCTTAATTTTTTAAAGGCTTCTTTGGTGCATTATTAAGGATAGTCCTGATCTCCACCAGTAGGTGTATTCATAATATTAAACAGTAAAGTACATTCCGTATCAACAAAAGTTATGTTTATTGATGCTTTCATCATAAGCAAAACCTCCTGGTTTAATAAGGTAGAATTAACCTGTAACAACTGTTTTAGGGGCTTAGTCCTAAAACATGATTAAATGCTTTCCTTTTGAAAGCCTTTGTGTTCTTCCATGGGAGAGATGGGTCAACATCCCATTTTCAGATGGCAAGTTCAAACTGATCATAGAGTTGAAAGGATGAGGTATCCTTGGTACTGTTTCACCTGTAGTGGCTCTTCTGGGCTTTCCTGAAAGACTTTAGAGGAATTCTGCTTATGTGGGAACACTTAAAAATATCACTGTGCAGGAATGAGAAATAATTTGAGGAATTCTAGATTGAGAAGCTTCCTTTTTATGGCTTGACAGCTTTGTGAGTCTGCTTACTCTTGGAACTAGCCTGATAAGTTGAGAATGTGAGTAGCAGTCCAGAACAAGAGGAGCCTTCACCAGATGGTGGTGGTTGTAAAACGTTTGTTGAGTACTGGGGCTGCGGTGGCTCAAGTGGTTAAGACGCTGAACTGCAGGCTGTGGAAGGTCAGTAGTTCAGTAGTTCGAGACCCGGGTGCCGCATGATGGAGTGAGCTCCCATCTCTAGTTCCAGCTCCTGCCAACCCAGCAGTTCGAAAACAAGTAGATAAATAGGTACCACTTTGGTGGGAAGATAACAGCGTTCCGTGTGCCTTGGTGTTTAGTCATGCTGGCCACATGACCACGGAAACGTCTTTGGACAGCGCTGGCTCTTCGGCTTTGAAACGGAGATGAGCACCGCAACCCTAGAGTCGGATTCGACTGGCTTTCAAGCAAGGGAACCTTTACTGGGGCTTCACATGCTGATCTTCCATCTTGCATAGCTTCCTTAACCACTATGCCTTGGAGGTGAATCCCCATTTATTACCAAGGGCTTTGTTTGGGCTGCCAGGGTGAGGAGGCAGGCCAGGGAGCTTTCCTTTTCATGCTGCTCTGCAGCTTTTAGGCTTTCCTTCAATATCTAGCTTTTCACTCTAAATATTCCACAGAATATGCACTGCTGTCTTGGTACAGTCTCCATGCGGATGGTGGATAGTGTATAACTGTGTTGATCTTGGCACTTTGTAGCCTACTGGGCAAGTGATTTTTTTTGTGAAGTTCTCTTAGCTTCACTACTAAAAGTTTCTGGTGCAGGACACTCTTCTGATCACAGACTACAGGTATATGTCGAATGACTGAATTCAGTGTTACAGGAACCATGTAAACATCTTCTTGTTAAACAATTGCAGATGTTCTGCAAACACTTATCATGTGCTAAGGAGTCAAAGTAAAGGGTGTTTCATTCACACTCTGACTTCTGTGGGGAAGAATTCAGAATTGAATATGGTTAATCCCCCCCCCCCCATTTACTTGCAAATTTGAGTTTCAGTCACTGAGGCTAAGAGATGTGCTACTGTTATGTTAAGCAACTGAATGTATCCTAGCTTGCCCTCCCCTCCCCGCAGCTTAATTAAAATGTTGACTTGCCTTGGGGAACCAGTATCACAGAAACAAGAGTTGCAGGTGCTTTGATTTGGTGTTGAACAAATAAAATGGCCACTATGTTGTCGAAGGCAACATGGGTGTTGAACAAATATAATGGCCACTGTTTAGGTTTTAAAGATATGATCTGTAGCTCTGACAAACTTTCTTGGGCTGTGGGAACCAGCTCAAAAAGACTTGGGACTGTATTTCCTAATTTTTGCTACCACAAAACCAACTACTTAGTCACTTTAATTTCTCATGATTTTATTCAAGCTATAATATGACAAAAGTGTTGTAGTAAATATGAGCCTGTCATAGTAAAAACCTCATAATAAAATAAACTGCTAAATATACTGGTGCTGCAATGAAATTTTTAGGCAACCTGGCACCAGGGGCTTGTTGAGGCCTGCTCTGTTTAAACTCTTGCGATAGTGGGCAAAGCTCATACCAATGCTCAAGAGATTCTTGCATGTAGTTTGTCTTGTGAAATACAGATTCTATAAGGGTGAGTTTTGTTGTGCCAAAAGGGGGAGGCACAGCCAGGGGATTTAACTGCCTGTACTATGCGTTCCCCACCCTGTACATTTCTCCCATTGGACTACAGAGGACACCAGCAGAGATGTCTGTAGTCCTCAATACCTTTGAGGACTCTCTAGAGGACATGAAAATCTTAAAGAAACAATATAAGGCCTTGATACAGCGAAAAAAGAAGGCCGCCATAGCCCTTGCATGGGAGCAATTAAGCTCAGCATGCAGAGATAAAAATCCCTGTTTATTCTGGAATATGGTCTCTAATTGTAATACTAGACCTCCCTCAGTGTGCAGTAATACAATTCTCCCTGAAACTTGGGAAAATTATTTTGAGCAGCTCTACCAAGGTCAGGATGAGGCTGCTTCAGAGGTCCTGGATATAGCTACCTTACCCTCTTGGTCCCCTGTGCATCCTCAAGAAATTAAGAACCTCATACAGACCCTGAGTTCCAACAAAGCCCCAGGTTCTGATCTTATATGTGCAGACCTGATCAAGAGGAACCTCGAGTGGTGGGTTCCAGTTCTTGCTACCTTATTTACAACTATAGATAGAACTGGTAGAATACCTAAAGACTGGGGGGTGGCAATAATAGTGCCTATTTACAAGAAAGGGAACAGAGAGGATCCTGTTAATTATAGGCCGATCAGTCTGCTAAGTATAATAAGTAAGCTTTATTCAAAACACTTACAGTGGAAGCTAAAAGACTGGATGGAGCAGGAAGGTCTTTTGAGACAGGAACAAGCAGGCTTTAGAGAGGGACGGTCATGTTTAGATCAGTGTGTGATATTGAATCACTTGATTTCCAAATACTCTTCGAATTCTTTAACCTCATTGTATGCAGCTTTCGTAGATTTTAAATCCGCATTTGATTCTGTCTCAAGAACAATCTTATGGGAAAAGTTGAAATCTTCTACGATAGATAGGCGCTTACTGTTTTTATTGAGAGCTCTTCACAAAAATACTTTTATTAGGGTACGATGTAATCCTCAAGGTCATCTTACTAGGATGATCAGGTCAGATAGAGGAGTAAAACAAGGATGTATCTTGGCACCTCTTTTATTTAATATTTACATCAATGACATGGTACAGTTTTTGTACAAACCTGAATTTCATCCTCCAAAGCTTGCAGACAGACACATCTCAATCTTGCTTTATGCAGACGATGCCGTCTTGCTTTCTAGGACCCCTAAGGGACTTAAGAGAGCTATGTGTGCTCTTATGCAATACTGTAATCAGAATTGCTTAGAGATAAATTATATGAAGACTAAAATAATGGCTTTTGCCAATAGGCCTAGGATGTTTAAATGGGTTATTGACTCTCGTACCATTGAGCAAGTTCGTTGCTATAGATACCTTGGAGTTGTATTTCAGTCGTCCGGTCATATGAAAGGCCATGTTGATTACCTGTCAGCTAATGCAAAGAAAAGCGCTGGAGCTATTCAAAGGTTCTTCTGGTCCAAAGGAGGTCGTAACTTAGAAGCTGCCATTAAGTTATTCACTGTAAAGGTATTACCCCAATTATTATATGGAGCTCCTTTGTCTCTCCTGACAAACTTGACCTTACTTGAAAGAACACAATCGAAATTTTTAAGAGCTATATTTCAAGTTCCAACAAGCGTTTCAAATGCTGCAATCCGTTTAGAGGCTGGCCTGGTTATGGTCGAGGCAAGATTGTGGATTGCTGCATTTTACTATTGGTTAAAATTGATTTTTTTACCCATTGGCCTTTCCCATACTATGATGCAAGATAACTTTGTTCCTTCATGGCGGAAAAAGATAGAAGATAAACTGGTCTGTTATGGTTTTTCAAAACAGTTTATTCTGTCTTTGGGACACGATCGGGCTAGATCAGTTCTAAAACAAAGAATATTAGATGTCGAACGACAGATGGACGTGAGCAGGATTAGGAGCCCTGTATTTGATGTAAGTTCACTTAACAAGATAGCTGTGAGACCTTACATCAAATATTTAGATATCAGCAATCATAGAAGAATTTTTACCCTATTAAGATACAACGCCTTACCCTCAGCCATAATGGAGGCCAGATTTACTAGATCATTGAGGAAAAGTTGTATTTGTGGGATGGGATCTGATGAAACATTGGAACATGTAATCTTCGATTGTCTTATATATCATAATGCCAGGGAAGTTTTGATCAAGCCTATAGTTAATTCCTTTCCAGGTCGTGATAGAAGGATACTTTTGTCAATTATGCTGGCAGGAGACAATCAAAAGTTGACTAGGATGGTTGCCAAATTTGGTTGGTTGGCATACCAAACTAGGAAAGAGATAAAGGACAGATAGGCCTAAACCTAATTTTTAATCAAAATTCTGATTCTATTATTTCTGTATTTTAAAGTTTTTAGATCCTATTTATAATTTTAGATGCCGATATATTTTATAATTTTACTGCTTCTGTAACTGTATTTACTTGTCTTCTATTATACTGGTCTATGACCGTAATAAACTTAATTGATTCCTTTGTGCAGTAATCTGCTTTAAAGAGCCTTTAGGGTTGGTGGGAAGAATGAATCCCAGTGGACTATATGCCTGCAATGGGGGCATGGTGTTAGACTGCTTTTAGATCACTGCAGATGTTTCTGTCTTCCCATCAATGTTTGTGGCTCAAAGCATTTTCATGTGCCATCTTGTAATTCACAAAGTCCAGCACAGAGGCTGGGATTAGGGGTGTGCATTTGGGTAAACCGAGCTGGAAAAAATACCCCCAAAATACCATGCCAGTATTTTCCAGATATTTTTCCAGCCAGTTAGCAAGTGGGCCATTTACTCAGCTATCTGAAAACGGCCGCCCTGAAAAATGCAGAAAATGTTAATATTCAAGGGATGGCGCTCCCTTTAAATGTCCTCTCCAAGCCATGCTGTGTCAAGTGAACTCTGAAGTGAACTAACTGCGACTATCCAGCAGCCCCCAAAATATTCAGGGTTTTTCGGGGCCACTGGATAGCTGCAGTTACAGTTCACTTTGGAGTTCACTTGCCACAGCTTGGAGAAGGCATTTAAAGAGACCACATGCTTTTAAACACTTTTTTCTCCATTGGAAACAATACAGGATGGAGGCACATTCACCTTCTTCTGGGTCCCATAGAATTGGACCTTGTGGTCCAGTCTTTTTGAAACTTGGAATTTTTTTTTTTTTGAGGAGAGGCACCATAAGCTATGTCGCAAACTTGGTGCCTCTACCTCAGAAAACAGGCCCCCCCCCCCAAACCCCAAATAACCCCAGATCGATTCTTCATTATAGCCTATGGGGACCATTGTCTATAGTGGTCCCCATAGAGTATAATGGAGCTGGAAAAATTCAACAATCCCAAATATTTCCTGAATCTCAATACCATACTGATCTTGGGATTTGGGAATAAAGGAAAATACTGATCTTTTTTGGGTTCAGTATATCCAACCCCCCAAAATACTGTTTTGTGTGTGCACACCCCTAGCTGGGATACCTTTTCCATGTTGCTGTTCAGCCTTTTGCTTGCAGGCAACACATCTACATAAACCATTCAAAAATGACATGTAGCAGGACACCATCTGAATGCTTAACTTGTATATGTAGCTAGGCTACCGAAGTGCAATCCTTTTCTTAGTGCATTGTCTTGGCAGATGTACGTCATAACCTTGGTAAAGATCAACACTGAAGTGAGGCAGGTTAGAATTTCCTGGTATTTGTTTAATGCTGTGCGTCATGGAACACTTTGCCTTATGAAAATGTGAGTTGGGCTGCTCTGCTTCTGGCTTCATTCTGGCAAGACTTGGGTCTGTGTGGTCAAGGCAAACGTAGCACTGAATTAAATCCAACTTACTGAACTTTCCCCAAGCATCTTATGAAAGATAACATTTCCATGGGTGACATTTGCTAATGTAGCCAGTAGAAAACTAGGAAAGCCTAAGGCCACCTGTGATAAGTTTGAGCATAAGCTACTCCTGAATCTGCATTCTGGGGGGAAATAATGCAGTGTATGAACTAGAAACCTGAAGATCTCGACCACCCAAAAAATCCACAATCAAACAGATAGGTAATATGAGAACTGGCCTTGGTGAGTCATAATGAGAGTTTC
>NW_015164182.1:953988-976418 GCF_001447785.1 Gekko japonicus
TGTATCTAAAACCATTTCAGAAGCAGGTTTGCTCTTGAAACTGTAATGCTATGTAGATATTTTGATGCTTCTCTGCATGCATTCTTTCTCAGTCTTTGCATATGTCCCCTCTAAAACATGGATTATTTTTTCCCTTCTTAGGTTTTCCTTTGGAATCCACGCCACACATTTATGGCGATTCTGAGCATCAGGGCAGATTTCTGCCGGGCCCAGCACAGCACCCTGGCTGACAAGTGAACTGGGGGTCAGGTCCCACGTGCCATAATTCAACTTTGCCTTGAAGATTCCAGACACTGAGACATATAAGCCTCAAATATATGGGGATATCTTCTGCACATTGGAAACCTCTTCCTCTTAGTGTCGCTAGAGAAGTGAAACCTGGCCGAGCCCAAGTGGAAAAAAGACCTGCCCTAACATTTTCTTTGTGCCTCATTAGTGCCTAAATGTAGTAAAGGCTGCCTGTTTTTTTTGCATGTAGTAAGAGACTGCAGAGTCTGAAGGAACACCACCTGCGGTGTTTGAGGGTGAAGTGAGTTCCAGCTGATGCTCAAGCAGACCTGCTTTTCTTGAAGTGAAGAATTCTCTTGAACAACAAAGTAAACAAGGAAAGCTCTGATCAATTCTGGACACTTTAGTGATTTTTTTAAATGTCTTCTGCTGTGAAACGTTGCAAGGTTTGAACTTTTTTTTGCCCCAGCACACTTTCTTTCTTGCCACTATGAACCGTCCTGCTCCAGTGGAGATTACTTATGAGAGTATGCGCTTCCTGATTACCCACAACCCAACCAACACAACCCTCAACAAATTCACAGAGGTAAGAAGATCTCTATAAGTAGCATGTTCTTTGGCCCTTGGACAGTAGTGTCTGGAACACCCTAAAGCTTTAGCTTTCCCTAGCTCAATTATTGTCAGATTGTGTTGTTGGGAGCCCTGGATATTGCTTGAGGGCAAAGAAAAGATAAAACAGAACGAATGGCAGTTTAGCAGTGCTGTACAATCTTTCCCAATTTGCGTGCATGGCTGTGTTGTAGTGCACGTTGTCATTTTGTGGTGCTGTGAACAGGACCAGCAGACCTGGCTGGTGAACAGAGGGTGTCCTACGACATGCCTGAGGATCCTGATCTAAATCTTGCAAGTGTTTTAAATAGAATCCCCATGCATTTTCTAGGCCTACCTGTTATTCTTTTTCTCCACCCCCATCTCTTCAACCAAGCACTTTTGAGAATTATCTCTCTTGCTTGGGGTGGTGGTGGGCTTTCTACCAGACTAAAGGCTTCTGAAAATGTTAGTGCCTTAGGGCAGTGGTACTCTACCGCTCAAGGAGAGCCATATTCGCAGTTGCTATCAACCTTCTGTATACCCTGTGTAATGATTTCATGTTTAACTGTGTGTGTGTGTCTTTAAAAGTTTGGTTGCATGGTGGTATGATAGTCTAGAGTGATTGAAACAGGCAAGTGGTGTGATTGGTGAGTGACAAAGAGGGGGAGGGGGTTGGAAGTGATGCTGTGTGGAGGATATGTATGTCTATCAGGAGTGACAGACAGAGATTTGACAGTTGATGAAGACAGTTGAAGTTCAGTTAAGCAGTTTTGGTTCTGAGTTCTGTGAGAGAAGCAGGAGTTCAGTTAAGCTCTGTGTATGAAAGAAGTGAGAAGCCATTCTGTGTGAAAACAGTTAAGCTGTCTGTTGATGTTGTTCAGAGAAGAAGAAAAGTTATAAAAAAGTCTGAGTGACAGACTGTAGTGAACTTATAAGACCTTGAGTAAAAGGTTACAAAGTTACTTGAAACATCCCTGTCAGTAAGGGAGAAGCTTGTGAGAGACACCAAGCAATTGTTCAAATCATTCACATTACTGTTTACATTGTTCTACCCTCGTATTTATGCTTTATTTAAATAAATCTAATTTTATTCAAGTCTGCCGGCTCTGAAAGAAATAAAGTCTCATGAAACACATAGACCCTCATGAAAGCCTAAAACCCTCGACCTACCTACCCAGAAATAGAGAAAGTATAAAGGTTTGGAAATCCTTTTAAAATTTCCTGGTGGCAGCCAGATATATACAGTAAAATAAAACATAAAGAACACTTTTAAAGTAAAACCAGACCTCCCCAGTTAAGGGGTCATCACACCCTGTGTGCCACCCACCCCACCAAACACATGTATACAGTAATATAAGATACCGTTGTTAATATTAAATATAACTGTAACCTCTTAAGTAACAATAGTAGCTCTGATAATGGGTCTCCATCCCTGGCACAAGGCCTAAAGAAGAGTAACTGTTTCTGGAATCATACATTTCAGACCTTTAAAAATGTGGTTGCGGATCATGTGTATCATTCAGGGCAAGAATTTTAGCTTCTCTTAAGTGGCACTGCTGGTATTCAGAAAAACTAGGTTAGTTACTTAACTGTTCCATGATAAAACAATTCATTACTTTTCAACACTGAAATTAATGGAGCTAGATGTTCAGTCTCTGTGTGGGTTCACTGCCAAAAGCCTTGCTTGAACCAAAAGCCCCTCTTCTTTCATAGATCTTATGACTTGTCCTCTGCTCCAGATAGTGCAGCTGTTTATCGGTGAAACTTCTGGTCATTGAGGGATTCTCTGTCTACCCGCCACTTCCAGAAATGAATCATTAATTTGGATTGGACACGTCCTAAATGTGTGGAACAGCCTTTGGGTGGGCAGACTGTATCTTTAATTTCAAGATCTCTTGATTTACTGTAATCTTATAATCCTACTGGAGGAGAAAAATACAGAAAACTTTCCAAGTTCTGCAACCAATGTTTGCTTACCCCAGTAGTAAACTACTTATAGTACATTACTAGGAAGCTAGAGAACAAGGCTGTCCTTTAGATCAGAAATGTCTCAGGGCTGTTTCTGCCAGGCAATCATGTGCTTCCTTTTTAAAGGAGGCCCCAGGGGGAGGAGGTGCCAGGTCTGCTGTTCTGCATTGCCTGCCTGAACCTTGTTCCGTCTTTGGGATACTCAATATTTGTCCTTAACTGGGGGGCGGGGGGGGGAGGATGCATGTAAACGAATTCTTAATGTGATCTCCTTTATGCTACTGAAGGATCTCAGCAGACCATTTCATTCCCCAGGAACATAGCTTTGGAATCAATATTGAGAAACAGGGCTGCAATACACTAGTAAAATCAGTGTAATTTTGAGATCTTCTTAAAACTAATTTTGTGCCACTCTGTCTCTCCCCCCCCCCAAGTTTTTTCAGACCATTTCAGCAGGCATACCCAGAAAGAGAGATAATGCCAGCATACTTTGTCCTTGTCTTAGGGTACATGTGTACTGTACAGGTAAACCTATTGAATTAGGTTTTCTTGCCATGTACTCACAGACACAATGAAGACATCTTAAACAGGGTAGCTGTGCTGGTCTGGAACAGAAGAGTAAGATTCAAGTCCAGTAGCACTTTAAAGACCAACTAGATTTCTAGGGTGTGAACTTTTGAGAGTCAAAACTCCCTTTGTCAGTGATGACAACATGAGCCTTTCAGTGTACCTTGTAGCTTGAGCATTACCCTTTCTTTGGGACCTCTGTGAGGGTTCTCACCCAAACCGAAACTGTTCTGATTGTTTGGTTGACCTTTCCCTAGTCAGTCATCCCTTATTCCCTGCCCTGCCCTGCCCCCTGTATGTCTTCAGTGTGCTGTACAGGCCTTGGCATGTGGAAGACATATTAAAAATGGCACATAAGGTCAGGGTGAGGATTTCTACAGCTCCCATGACACGCAGAATCCCATATTCAGTCTTGTCAAAGAGAAGGTTCAGATCCTCGTGTACCTGGAGAGGTTTGAAAGTACAACCACAAATGTGTTAACAGATCAGAAGTAGATAAAAGTTCAGCTTTGATTTGATTCAGATATTTCCTTATACTCAAAAGTTGCAGTTTCAGGGTAAGAGTGTTTTAGAATAAGGTAACTACATGGCATCAAGGCTGGTAGCAAAGTTAATGAAGTTGAAATGGTGATTGGCATCTGCCTTGCTGCTGTCTTTTCTGATGTGGCTTGTGCACCATTCATACCATTTTCAGTTGTTGCCTGCACAGGAACACTTCTGGTGGTTTTGCCCTAAAACCTGTATTCTGTGTACAAACTAGGGATGGAGGGAGGCTGAATTTATCCATCTCTTGCTGTTCTGGTTGTTTTGCTCTCATCCCCCCCCCCCCCCCCCCTGGTGGATTTTTCAAGAGCAACCTTAAGCGTTGTGGCACCCTAGGCAAAATAGGAAGGTTTTCTTTCCATGGCAGTGAAGAGGGCCCACCTGGTGTGTGTAGCCATGCCATTCTCTGATACCATGTTTGGAGGTCCTGCACTGAATGCCTCTGTCTTCCAAAGGTTTGAGGACAGAACCCTACTGGCATTCTCACTTGCGTAAACCTTCAAAGAGGCATATGCGTGGCACGTTCTCCTAGATGTAGTGTTATTCTTTTAAGAAGTTGCTTGGCATGTTTTTAGTGTTAATTGCTGATTTAATCATTGTTCTTGTTCATATTTTATTATGGGGGGTATGCTCTTTTTCTGTTTAATGTTATGCTTGCTTTATCTTGTGAGCTGTGCTGTGCGGACCATTTCTGAGTAGGAAGGTGGGATATATATAATTTTAATTTTTTATGTGTTCTCAAAGGAATTGAAGAAATATGGAGTGACAACCTTGGTGCGGGTCTGTGATGCTACCTATGATAAAGCACCTGTTGAAAAAGAAGGAATCCAAGTTCTGGTGAGTACCTTTTCAGGCTCTGGGTGGAAAATAATACCATGAAGGACAGAATGTGTTTTTCTGCTCTGGTTGGTGTTCTTGCTTCATGGGACCTTGGGGGGCTGATCTGAAGCTGCTGCTGATGAAGCACCTGTGCAGGATTGACTCTGATTCTAGGTGATTCTAGCCGTAGAAAAGTGTAAGAGTCCAGTAGCACCTTAAAGACCAACAAAGTTTGTGGTAGGGTATGAACTCACTGCTCACTTAAGATATCTGAAGATACCACAAACTTTGTAGTCTTTAAGGTGCTCCTGGACTCTTCTTTTCTACTGCTACAGACAGACTAACATGGCTACCCATCCTGATCTATCTCCATAAATTGATTCTGGGTTATTGAAGAGCTTGTAGCCAGCAGAATTTGGAAGTTAGGGGCGTTCGCTGGGTATATACTGAGCCGAATAAGTACCTTAAAAAGTACCTTATTGGATGGTCCCCATAGGGTATAATAGAGCTGAATAAATTTGGGTGTCCCAAACATTTACCCAAATCCCTATACAAAACTGATATTGGTACTCGGGAATACCGTTATTTTTCAGGTCCAATACATGTAAACTGGGAAAAACTGATTAATTTGCATACCCCTAGTTAAGAGAATGTGGAATGCAAGTTGTAGCTGAACCCCTAAAGGGCCACGAGGGACCAAAGATGCATTTTTTAAAAAGATGGGATTTTGCATGTGTTGTGAGATAATTAGATGAGACTTACCCAACCACCATCCCCTCTGCTCACCCTGGCAAGTAGCTCTTTAAAGCCAGGTAAGGTAGTATATTCTCATGAAAGTGTGCGTGCATGCACAGCTGCTGGGGAATACCAGCTGCTTATCCTGGCTGGAAAGAAAAGGCAGGGCCACCACAAATGCCAGTGCCTGCTTTCACAGAGTGATGTGGGGGATATTTTTGTTGAGGGACAGGTCAGTGGTAAGTGGGAAGGGCATGTACAGGTTGCCACTAGGATGTTCACACAGGTGAGTGCAGTTTAGCTGAGCTGTGTCCTAGCTAGAACAGTAACTTGAGTGGGGATGTGCTGCAGTGACAGTTGGCGTTTTTGCCTCAGGCACCAAAATGTCTTGCATTAGTCCAGATGTTCAATGATATGTGCTGGTTTCCCCTGATTTGACCTTTAGAGGAAGAAGTTCTTTGAATAGTCCTGGAACAGGCTGCTTGGTGATGTTTGGTGTAGTGGTTAAGTGTGCGGACTCTAATATGGGAGAACCGGTTTGATTCCCCACTCCTCCACTTGCACCTGGCTGGATGACCTTGGGCAAGCCGTAGTTCTGATAAGAGCTGTTCTTGAAAAAGAGCAGTTTCTGTCAAGAGCTCTCTCAGCCCCACCTACCTCACAGGGTGTCTGTTGTGGGGAGGGAAAGGAGTTTGTAAGCCACTCTGAGACACCTTTGGGTAGTGAAGGGTGTGGTATAAATCCAATCTCTTCTCTTTTCTCTCTTCTTAATACTCTCATTTTGAAGGGTGGAGTTGATAATTCTTGCTATCTCTTTCAGTGGAACCAATTACTTGAATTAAAATACATTATAATTATGTGTTTTAAGCAGTTTCTCGTGTCCTTGGACAGCCATTGGTCCAGAATTACTTTACCTACTATTAGTAAAGGGAGCAATGGCTGAATTTGAATTTTCTGGGACGTGGCTCCAGTGGACTCTGGAGAGGCCACTATGGGCCTCTCATCAACCACTGGCTTTCCTTTCTTACCCATCTTAATTCTTGGGTGTCTGGAAGGCCAGTTAACCACTGAATTGGACATGTAAATGGTTCATAGGAGGGGATGTGTTCAGTATGCTTTCTGGAAACTGATCAATTGTAACAGCTTGATGGGCTGAATCCCCCCCCCCCCCCCCGGGCAGCTTTTCTGCAAAAAAAGGCTCCCTGTTTTGCCGTTCAGAACTTGGATTGAAGCTAACCACTCAATTATTCCTGAAAAGAGGAGCAGAACAGTGGGACAGTCTCCAAACCTTAGTTTTGAGGAAAATTCTATGAGCTTTGAAAAACAAAAGATATTCATCATAGCTTTAAAGCCTTTTCATACATACAAGTTGACTTTACTGGTAGAGGATTGTGTGTGAGACAACTGCCTTTCTCCTTCTGCCCTGATAGATGGTGGAACAGGCTAGCAAAATTGGATATAGCCTGTTTAAACTGGTAGTGTTGGTAAACAAGCATGTGCAATAAAGAGATTAAAAGGCCGGAGAAAGCAATGGGTGGGACTGGCATCAGAGTTCAAGCCAGCTGTTGCATTTTCACAGGTTCATGTGGTTGCTTTTAAAAATAGCTCTTCCTGAATAGCCTGCATTGCTTGAGATAATATGCAGGAAAGACAAGACTGAATTCTCTTCTTATACCAGCAGCATCAACAGGAGTTTTGTGTGTTGACTGCTTCAGGAACTAGGGTTGGTCCAGACAGTGTGTAAATCGTTGGCAGGTGCCAAGACACAACAAGCTCACAAGCACAGTTACAGCTGTAATAGCAGCTTCTAGCCTTCTGGGCTGGTGTCAGGGTGATTCATTTGCAGAGGCAGCCTTACAGCAGCAATACTCCCTCTAAGTTGTGGAGTCTTGTGAATAAGAATTCTACTTTGTGAGTGAGTGATTTGACTACTGCATAAATTAGTTTGCTCTGGAGCCATCCTTCCTGAACTAAGACAAAAATGTGTGAGCCAGAGGCTAAAAAACTATGAGCTAGCTCACACTAACTCAGCTTAGAGAAAACACTGACAGTCAGCTGTATTTTCTTAGCCCCAGATAGCTTGTAAAAAGGAGCAGGGAGCACTCAGTACTTTCCTGGATGGCCAGGCATGATCAAACTCCACTGAATTTATGCCAGTGGTAATATTTTAGACAGCAGTTGCTGAAAGTGGGATTTCCCCCCCTTCATCTGAGGCTTGAAGGTCCACAGGGTGCTGGCATTTTTTCTGGCAAGCTGTAGCAGCAAACCTGTGTGTAGCTATCAGCCTGTGAAAAAACACAGCTTTGCAGTGTGAGTACCGGTAGTCTTATTGTGGTGCTCAAGGTCTATTCTGGGAACTGTGATCAACGGATGACAGCCTCGTGCTGATGACGTGGCCTGTGTAAGAGCTGTCTTGGCAGAAGAGCTGTGTTGCTGCTGCTCCCTTTCAGTCCATGATGGCTTGTGCTGGGTGTCCCAAGGGAAGATTCATGCAACTTTTCCTCTGTTTCCTGTCATGCCCTTTTCCATGACCTCGGCTGTCCTGATTCTTTCACCTTCAGCCACTCCAGAGAGTCCTCCTCTTTAAAATAACTCAGTTCAAGGTCCTTGTCTTCTACCAGAATTTCTGCTCAAAGTTCCTATGCTGGGCTTTGGCTTTCTCCCATCAGATCCTCCCTTTTTATTCTTTCTTTGCCTGAACCTGTCTTCCAAAATGCATCTTAAGCATGCAGTGTTTATTTGTCTCCTGTTACACTCATCCTTTCCCATCCTCAATAGCTCATTATTGAACTTTCAGGCAGCAAGTTCCTTAGGAGTAAGGTCTTGCTTTTTCCTCTTTGGTTACCTATCTGGTACGAGAGACACTTAGGGTAACATACATGGCTTTCCATTTTATCTTCCCAGCAACCTTGGGACATAGTTTCAGAGGATAGCTGTGTTGGTCTGCAGTAGAACAGCTAGATTTGAGCCCAGTAGCACCTGAGAGACCAATAAGAGTTACAGGGTAAGCTTTCAAAAGTGGAAGCTCCCTTTGTCAAAGGTAGGTTAGGCTGAAAGGGAGTGACTGTCCTCAGTCATCTGGTACGTTTCATAGCAGATTGGGGATTTGAACCTGGGTTCCCAGATTGTAGTCCAACATTGTAACCAGTATATCACTGTGGCTTTTTGATGTGCACTGACATTGCAAAGGGGAAAAAATACTTATATTGAAAGTTGGGGGGGGGGATGGTTGACTAGGATAGTACATATAGTTAACCTCCATTATCCAAATCAGCAAATGGAATGTCTTGTGGAAGATCAGCAATGACTGCTGCATCCATTCTAACCACAGATCTTCTCTTGGTCCTCTCTACTGCTTTCATAACCTTGGAGGCAGTGCATTTGAATTTTATTAACTTCATACCCTACTTTTCTCCTCAGAGTGGCTTACATCCTTTTCTTATCCTCCATTTAATCCTCACAACAAACCTGTGAAGGTAGGTTAGGCTGAGAGCATATGACTGGCCCAGGTCACCCAGCAAGCTTCCATGCCAGAGTAGGGATTTGAACCTGGGTCTCCCAGATCCCAAGATGCTGTGTAATAACTATCATACTCAATTTCCTTTAGAGTGACAGGTTTTGGCACTTCCATCATTACCCTGTTCCTTGCAAAGAGTCAGCCCATGCCCAGGTCAGAGCAGCAAGAACTCGGATACTTTATTTTGTGTCTGAGAAAGCAGATCATGTTCGTGGATTGATCTCCAGCAGGGGTGGAAAATGGTCAGTAAAATCAGTAAAAGTCAGTTTTTTCATCTTGGTCAGTAATTTGTCAGTTTTTTTAAAAAATTGGTCAGTAAAGTCAGTATTTCTTTGATTTCTGTGAATGCAGTTTGTGTTTTTCTGTTTTCATTACTGCATTTTTGGGGAAACATGATCAGGGCCGGCTCCAGGTTTTTTTGTACAGTAGGCGAGGCTACCTTCTGGTATGTTCCTGCAGCAGCTGCCAAGGCGCCCCCACATACATCCCGGCTGGCTCCTGCACCCCGAGGGTCACTTCTCCTTCCCCCCACAGCCATTGGGGTCTTGCAGGGCAGTGTTGTCAGCCCCTTTGGGCAGGGCGCATGTGGAGGAGACCACGGCGAGGACGGCTCTCTCAAGGCTTCGGGAAAACTGCACAGTGCACCCCCTGCCCCATCGGGAAGCCTCTGTGGCTCTTCTGCCTTTGGCGAGGAAAAGCTGCTTCAGACCTCGCGGGAAACCGCCTCCCTTTTTGCATTCCCTGGAGAAGAGCCAAAGCCTGCTGGAGGCTCCCCAGGGGCCCAGGGTTAAGGTGGCGGGGTGTGTGTGCATTTCTTCGCCTCCACGAACAGTGCTGCTGAATTGCGGGGGGGGAAATGATTAGGGGGGGGGGGGGGAGGCGCTCTGGCTCGCAAGGGAGGTGTGTCCTGGGGTGCTTCAATTCCTTTGCGGGGTGAGAAGGGAACGAGGCCAGCTGGCTGAGGGAAAGGGAGCCCACCAGCCGGACATTAGGGCCTAATGGGGAAGACGGGGCAGCAGGCAGGCCAAAGTGGCGCCCTCGTCCAGTCGTGGCCCTCAGCAACGGTCTAAAATTTGTCAATGACAGCCTGGTCCTGAACATGATGACTTCCCAGTGAGAAGACAGATTGTTTTCAGTTTAGTTATGCAGTACTTTAAGAACTTTGTTCCTAAGAGTAAAAGTGATTTGGTGAAATCTTCCACAGAGTATAGAAATATAACTAATCTCTTAAAATATGAGACAATGAAAGTAGAGGTGAAGGATATTGTGGGATTCAACATGGCACAGCTCATGCTAGAAGGAGTTGAGAAAGCAATAGAAGAAGAGGACAAGGGGGAAAAATGCTTGTGGATGCAGTGCAGAAAACTGTTGAGAAACAAAAGTGTTCGTGAATAACTTTATTTATTTATTTATTCATTCATTTAATACCCCCACTCCCCACTGGAGCGGGCTCAGGGTGGCTTACAAAGAGATTAAATATATAGGTAACAAATTATATACCAGTTTAAATAATAAAACTCTACATTATCATAAAGTGCTAGTAAGTGATCAGATACTTATAAGCAGGGGTCATTTCGTAGAAAAAGAGCTAGGGGACTCATTAGCATAACTCATTAGCATATGCCACACCCCCTGACATCACTGGAAGTGTGTCCTCCCCACAGCCGGTGGCGACCTCCAGCGGGCACCAGCAGGGAGCTCCAGGCTCCGCCCTCCCGCACCTCACCCAGGGGGATGGCGTCCCCCCGTGTCCCCCCCCCAAATGACCCCTGCTTATAAAAATGTTTACAGAAGGCAGAACCAATACTAGTGTTGTAATCACATGATCTATATTGGTGGTTGCCTTGTCAGCACAGGCTGTTGGTGGTAAGCCAAGGACCAGAGCACTGTCACTTCTCAGTTATTTGATGTTATTTGGTGCGGCTCCTTAGTCAAAGGCCTGGTGGAAGAGCTCCATCTTGCAGGCCCTGCGGAACTGTAAAAGATCCCGAGGGCCCTGATCTCTTCTGGGAGCTCATTCCACCAGTAGGGAGCCACCACTGAGAAGCCACTGGTCCTGGTTGTGGCCAGCCTGACATCTTTAGGACCTGGGAGGCCAATCGATTTTGTGACCCTGAGCGCAGTGCTCTCTGGAGAACATGTGGGGAAAGGCGTTCTCTCAGGTTTGTGGGCCCCTCACCATAAAAGGGCTTTAAAGGTGAGTGCCAGCACCTTGAAGTGAATTTGGTATGCTATTGGCAGCCAGTACAGTGCTTTCAGCACAGGCTGGATGTTGTCCCACATAGGGAGGCCCATCAGAAGCCTGGCTGCAACATTTTGCACTAGCTGTAGCTTCTGGATTTGGGTCAAGGGCAGTCCCATGTAGAGAGCATTATAGTAGTCCAGTCTCGAGGTGACCATCGCATGGATCACTGTCGCCAAGTTGTTGCGTTCGAGGAAGGGAACCAACTTCCTAATCAGTTGGAGGTAGGAAAAGGCTGATTTGGCAGTGGCTGCTACCTGGGCCTCCATTGTTAGTGAGGCATCCAGGAGCACTCCCAAGCTCCTAACCTCTAGCGCTGGCACCAATGGTGCCCCATTGAAGGTCGGAAGTAGGATCCCTACTATTGGGCCGCCCCGGCTCAGGCACGGACCTCCATCTTCGTCAGATTCAGTTTCAGTTGGCTCAGTCTGAGCCAACCAGCCACAGCTTGCAACGGCTGGTCCAGATCTTCCAGTGTAGAGTCAGACTGGCCGCCCAGCAACAGATAGAGCTGGGTGTCATCCGCATACTGGTGACATCCCAGCCCATGCCACCAGGCAATCTTGGCAAGGGAGCGCATGTAGATGTTACATAACATTGGGGACAGCACCGCCCTTTGGGGCACTCCACAAATCAGTGGATGCCTTTGGGATAACTGCTCCCCTAGCGCCACCCTTTGTCCCTGACCCTGAAGGAAGGCCAGCCATTGCAAAGCAGGCCCCTGTACTCCAGTGTTGGTGAGGCGGTGGATCAGTAACTAATGGTCACCCATGTCGAATGCTGCCGACAGGTCCAACAGCAACATCACTGCCAATCCGCCCTGATCCAGATGCTTCCGGAGGTCATCTGTGAGGGCGACCAGTGCTGTCTCCGTCCCATGGCCTGGGTGGAAACTGGACTGGAAAGGATCTGGAATGGAAGTATCATCCAAAAAGCTCTGTAGCTGAATTGCCACTGCCCTTTCAATTATTTTGCCCAAATAGGGCAGATTGGAGACTGGCCGGTAATTAGCCAATTCGGCCAGCTCCAAAGATGGCTTTTTCAGGAGGGGATGAACCACAGCTTCCTTGAGTGCCCTAGGGAACTGTCCCTCTGAGAGGGACTTGTTGATAATCTGCCTTAGGGCATCTCGAAACCCATCACGGCCAGCTTTAATTAGCCATGATGGGCACGGGTCAAGGCAGCACGTGATAGGGCGTACAGTTAAGAGCAGTTTGTCAACTTCCTCCAGGCTGAGCGGACTGAAATAATCCATAACCTGACTAGAAGGCGTGGATGGAGCCTCAAGTTCACTTATTGTCTCACTGTGGTGGGGAGGTCACAGTGGAGCGACAGGACTTTATCTGCAAAGTAGCTTGCAAAGGCCTCACAGCCAGTGTCCAATTCCCTAACATTTGGTCTGCCTTGTGGCAGAACAGTCATTTGTCTGTGTTTTAATCACTTGTAAAATGTATATTGTTCATCAGTTTTGTGGAAGCCACCCTGAGCCCGCTTTGGCGGGAAGGGCGGGGGTAAAAAAAAGTAATAAATAAATAAATAGACTGAATTATTCTAAATAATTGGGCTGGGCATGAGCTCGCAGATGCAATCATGGCCACATAATACTCTGACTGCCATCTCATAAGATCTCATAAATGTCCTATAAGATGTTCTTCTGGCTTCGTTGCAGGTGCACTGCTACTGTCTCTCTAGCCATCTTAGCCTTTGCTTTATCAGCCACAACTCCTGGGTAAACCAAAGAGCCAGCCTAGTGTAAGGGCGCAGAGGGTGTCGGGGAGCGATCTCGTTGATGGCTGCCAAGAGTCAGCTGTGCCAATCCTCCACAAACTCCTCTAATGAGCCACCGGGGCACCAGATCCCACAGGGCCATTTGAAGCCACATAGGATCCATTTGGCTCCATGGGCAAGCTGAAATCTGCTCACTGCCCAAACAGGGTTGGGGTGAAACATTCAGATGGGCCTTCAGGGCATGAAGGTCCGACCATGGCACTGCTGAGACAGTGACCCGGTCCACCGTGACTCCTGCCGCAAAGATCAGATCGAGTGTGTGTCCGGCCCGGTGAGTGGGAGTCATTACATATTGGGAGAGTCCCAGCACCACCATCGCCTGAGTGGAGGCCACATCGTCCACATGGACATTGAAATCACGCAGGACAATCAGTCTAGGGTGTTCCAATGCCCAGCCCAATACGGCCTCCACCAGGGATGGCAGGCTGCTGGCTGGTTCTTTTTTCATAAAAAAACCAAAGATAAAGTACAAGCAAAGACAAGTCTTACCTTACAGTAATTATGTTTTGTTGTCATAATTATTACTTTATGTTTGGTTTTTAATATGTTTTTGCTGTTTTGCTATTTTATTGTCTGCAGTATGTGATTATTTTAAACGGGAATCTTTTTGGTGTAGTGGTTAAGTGCGTGGACTCTAATCTGGGAGAACTGGGTTTAATTCCCCACTCCTCCATTTGTATCTGCTGGATGACCTTGGGCCTTGAAAAATAGCAGTTTCTGTCAGAGCTAACTCAGCCCCCTTACCTCACAGGGTGTCTGTTGTGGGGAAGGGAAAGGAGTTTGTAAGCCTGCTCTGAGACTCCTTTGAGTAGTGAAGGTTGGGGTATAAATCCAATCTCCTCTTCTTTTTTGCCATAAATTTTGTACTATAATGAAAACATTGTCCTCTGTTCATTTTAAAAAATCAATAAAAAGGTGTGCAATCTTTTTATCTGGGTCACATCTAACTATAAAGCTGGCTATGGGGCTGGTGGAGGCCAGATAATAATCATTTTAATGTCCTAGTTTTACATTTAAAACGCTGGCTTATCAGTAGGCTGACATTAAATTGTTCAGTAATTTGTCAGTGTTTTTGTCAGTATTTGGTCAGTTTTTAAAAAATTTTGGGCAGTAAAATCAGTATTTTTGACCCTCTGACTAGTTTCCACCCCTGCTCCAGCTATAGTCATGTTTAGGAATTAGGACTGACAACAACTTCTGTGCTATCAAAGGAAGGATTCACTGGATTTCAGAATGACTTTTTCAGTGTCCAGGGTTTTGCTTAAAGCATATTCCACTGACATGATACAGTCTCACAAATCAAAGTTCAGTGGTATGTTAGTAACAACATCAAAATATAAAAACACCTCTGTGACAGAATCATCCAATAGAAAACGAAACCACCTGCCTGCCTTGCTTAGGAAGCTATGCATAGAGACCTTGCTGTACAGATTAGTGAAGCCAATCGCTATTGGTTATTCCTGGTCACAATGGAGTTCTGAGGTGGGAACATGAAGATGAGGTGCGATTATTTCTACACACACACACAGTCATACGTAGCTCACATTTACAATGATCAATACGACTGAAACTAGGGTTCGGGAAATGGTATGTTTCAGGGAGGAATTGGCCATTATCACACTTTTTCATGAGGCTCTGGTAGCTGTGGCATTGATGTAATTGGATTAGTAGTCTGGCTAATTAAGGAGAGCTCTAAGTGGATTGAAAGGATAAAAATAAAACACTGATGTTGCCAGAGATGACAGTTTCTGTAAACATTAGAACATTACTTGGCAGATTTAAAACAGCTTCGTCCACTTTTGAAAATTAAATTATGTGGGACCTAATGGGCCATGCTGAAATCACTAGATGCTGGTCTGAATAGCAGTGGTTTAAATTGCTTTCAAAATCTGTACATTTAACACTGGTCTTTATAAGGAGAGCAGTGTTGTTCATCTGACAAAGCATGCAGGGTTCCTCAGCCCAATTTTAACCTTTATTGGTGTTTTAAATGCCAAGCTTAACTTTTTTCTGAACTGATATGACAAGTTGTATCAGGTCTTACGATCCAGTGAGTTACCCCTTTTGAGCCTCAGAATAAGGAAGTAAATCAGCCTCCTGGAACTTAAATCAAAGGGATGCTGTAGCACCGTGTTGGTGTGAGATGTGAGAGATCCAGGACTAAATCCTGTCTTTGTCTTGAAGCTCTCAGGCAAACTAGACAAGTCATTCTCTTTCAGCCTGATTTAGGGGGTCACTGGGAAAACAAAGAGATTAAGAATTGTAAATTTCGACTTCTGGTTTATGGCAACATGCAGGCAGACGCATCTCCCGGATGTCCCGGGGATGCAAACTGCACACCAGCGTGTAGGAGGGGGTGTGACAGGTCGTGACCCCCCCGAAGCCTTGGTAAAAGGCTTGTAGCCAGGGGGCTTTTGAGGGGCGACCTCTTCGCCGGCGCGATGCCGGAGAATTGAGGCGCTCCTCCGCCCTGAATGTCCTGCCGCTGAGTGACCGCATGGTACTAGTGCTGCTGACCAGGACAAGTGTTGGAGATCGGGCAAAAAAAAACGATGCCAAGTGAGGCCGGCTGGCCAACAACGAACTGTGAGTCGGGTTGAAGCGAGCATGAAGATTTAAAAAGGAAGCTGCCCCCCTTAAAGTGCGACGAAAAGCAAGCGGGGGAGGGGCCCCTCCCAAATGCACAAACGAAACACGGAAATAAAGAGGGGGGAGCAGAAAAATAAGCGTCTATATCTGTTTTAAGAGACTTACCAGAGCGCAGATAAGCGTATGGGCAAATATCAGAGACTTTAGCAACTTTTAGAAAAGTAAACAATCCAAAAAGATGACGGGGAAGATACCGGATAAAGACAAACTGTTGAAAGCGAAACTAGTGGGCAGTCCTCGAACGGAAGAGATCACTGAGCTTTCCAAACTGTTGGCAGATTTCTTGCATCTTCTGGTGAATGAGATGACTAACATCAAGCAACAATTGTCAACAATCGGTCAGAGTTTGGCTTCACAGCAGCTACAATTAACTAAATCCTTAAATGCAACAGAGCAAATGGCAGAGCACATGAAGGAAATGGATGCCAATACTAAAAAAGTCAAGAAAAAGGTACAAAAACTGGAAATGAAACAAGCTATGGAAGAGTCGTAACTTTTACAGCTGCAAATGGAGAAAGCAAATTTGGTCCTACGGTTCCAAGGGGTCCCAGAAAATAAAGGAGAGAATCTGAAGCAACTGTTGAGTGATGCAATAGTCCCATTGATAGATTTGACAGCAAAATACCTTTATAGTGAGATGGATGTGTTCTACAGGTCCTATTCCTTATACATCAAGAAAAATAGTCTGCCTGGGGAAATAGTAGTCAGATTCTCAAAGAGACATGTAAGAGATTCTATTTTGAAAGCAACTACGGGAACACCCTTGAAAATCGGGGACAAAAATATCAGGATCTTAAAAGACATTCCATTTGAAATAAGACAGAAGAGGAAGAAATATAAAGACTTAATCCTTTTTTTACAAACAAATGGCATCAGTTACAGATGGTTAATTCCAGAAGTTGTCATTTTCAAGCTCCATGACAAAAAAAGAAAAGATTGACTCTGTTCTTAAAGCACACGAGTTCCTGAGAACACAGCTGGGGGAACTAGCGGAGGACAAGAAGGAAGAAGAAGAAAGCAAATCTGATGGCGAGTTAGGCTCAGTGTCTTCTGACGAGGACTCTCTCTCTGAAAAGGGGGCGGCAGCCCCCAAAAGTCCATATAAATTGAGTATAAGAAAAGATATGAGAAAATAAAGGTTGAAGGACTCTGAATTGTACCTGAAAATTTAGAAATAACTCTGGGATGTTCTGAGGGTTTCATTTAACAGATAAATGGATGCTTAAAAGATAAATGACTTAGCATAACCGACTATGTTCAATGTATTACCAGCATTTTAGATTAATATGGAAATAAGCTGATGTATTGATCTCCTACTCTTGGGGTTTTAGTCATTAGTGGGTTTCTTTTCTTTCTCCTTAGAGGTAGTTTCCCTTCCTATATTTTCAGTTGTAGTTTGTAGTGTTGTAAAAAAATCAATACCCCCCCTCCAGGGGGATTAAAAAAAAAAAGATTGTAAATTTCCAATTACTAAGGAGTACATGGTAACACTTGCGTTTTGCTTCTGCCTGAAACATTTTGCAGATAATAAGATTTATAATCTGCCTTGAACTGAGTTTTTGATTCCCTGTTATGCTTCAAGAAGGGTTTTTGTGTAGTTCAGATACAGATACCCTGCCAGACATTGCATCAATAAGATATGAACTAACTGTTAAAATTGGTAATGGTCTTTTAAAAGTATGTTCAGTTTTTCTCTCAGGTCCGTGTGTTTGTAAGGTATGGCTTCTACTAAATCAGAAAGGCAATTTCACACTTCCACCTAAATTTGTTTAATTCACCTGCTCACGTTCCATTGAGTTTATTTGAAAATTAAACAGCCAATTGAGTCATAAATAGCACTTAGGGCATTTTAAAATAAAAATGCATATAAAGTCAGCATTAAAACAGTGTATCGCAGCTGCACAATTAAATGCAGGTTGCAAAAATCGAACACATCAAAGCATCAGGCATTTCAAAGTTTTTGAAAAACTGAGGGCCCATTTTCCCTATTTTTGTGACCCTCCCAGGGATGAGTATGTATGTGGTAATGTTATAGTCTGATTTGCAGATAGAATTATTTAGTGGAAATACTTTCCCTGTCCTCAATAGGACTGGCCATTTGATGATGGAGCACCACCCCCCAGCGAGATTGTGGACGACTGGCTCAACTTGTTGAAAACCAAATTTCGTGAGGAACCTGGCTGCTGTGTTGCTGTACACTGTGTTGCAGGGCTGGGAAGGTAAGCTTCTTGGTTTAGCAGATAATCTCAGGTTTCTGGCCTGGTTTGTTTCTGTTGAATCTACTGTTCCAACAGTGTAGTATAGCTGTATAGTGATGCTTGTTTGCCTGTCTGCCAGAAAGCTGATTGTCAACTGTGTATACCGGCCTCAGAGTTACAAGGCTCAAATCACTTCTAAAACTGAAAACCAATTATGAAAAGCCTTGTGACTTAAGTTCATTCATTCAGGATTAGGTATCAGTTCCTTGCTATATCAGTAAGCTTTGCAAGGAAGTTGTGATTAAGAGGGTTCAACTTCAGACTGATTATAAACCTTGGATGAATGTTGAACATAGTACAGTATCTCTTTAAAGAAGGGATCCCTAGCCTTTTTGAGCTTGCAGGAACTTTTAGATTACTGACTTGGCGAGGGGGTGGGTGCAACCACAAAATGGTTGCCTTGGGAGGCGGAGCCAAATACAGAATGTTGGGGAGTGAGGTTATCCATAACTCTAATAGTAATTCTTCAACACTTCAGGCTGAAGCTTTTAACAGAATGCCATTCAAACTGAACATACATTTTAAAAAAAATACATCTCTTTTTTTTTTGCATACACACAGCTTACTGTCAGTCCCACAGTGAAGATCCTTGTGCTGTGGTGGCAACTGGTGCCAAAACTTTTTTTAAAAATGTGCACAGCCATTCAGAAGCCCTGCTGGAAAAAAGCCTCATCTGGCCCACCCACATGATGGGTGCCACGTTGAGGAACCCTGCCTTTAAGTAATCCTCTTTCAGTGTGAGTAAAAAAGTAGTTAAAAGGGTAAATTTCTTTCCCTTTCAGTGCATGCTCAAATGTGCACTGGGAACTCTAATCCACAGTAGTGCTGTGTGAGTGTGGAGCAGTGGTCACCAACGTGGTGCTTGTGGACACCATGGTGCCCGCTGACACCTTTCCTGGTTGCCTGCCAAGTGGTTTTAGAAAATAGGTGCCAGGCTTCTGATTGGCCATTTGAGATTTGAAAGGCTTTGCAGATTGCTGAAAATGTTTTGCTTTGGCAGCAGATGCCACCACAGGACACGGATTTTCACTGTGTGACTGAAAGTAATATATGGCAGCCATTTTGGGTTTGGCTCTGCCTCCTGTGGCGGCCATTTTGTGGCTATGATGACCACACTGTATCAGAATTCCAGTGGGGCCTGTAAGCTCAAAAAGGCTGGGGCCCCCTGAAGTGAAGCCTGTATGTAAAATGGGTCTGTGTTGATTAACATGGAATTGAAAAAATGTGTCTAATGCTGATAGGGCTGCAGATAGATGACATAGCATATTTAAGTATATGGAATATTGACATGCATTATGCAGTTTAGAATGTTGCTTTCTAACATGGTAAAATCTTTAATAACGAATGTTGATTTACTCTATAGGTAAATAAAATCTTTCTATTTGACTGCCTAAGCCACTGCCCTGAAGGTCAAAGTTCAGACAGGCACAGTGTTGTTTCTCCACTAATTTTAGGCAATATGAACCAAATCCACTAGGGGCCTTGGGGCTGTTAATATCCTTGCACCCTGGAATGGCATTCAGACTGTTGAGAACTGAGAAAAAAAAGAGGAAAAAAAAATAGAAAAAAAAATTCAGTATTCAAATTTTTACTCAAAGACTGATTTAATGGCTTCTCTGTGAGATGGTGTGCCTGGCATTAATCTTGCTTTTGTGGCCTTTCTTCAGACAAAAGTAGCCGAACCAATATGGGTAAAACCTCAGAGAATAATGGAATAGTGGTAGTAGTACTGTTCTCTACAGGGAGGCAGGGTTTTAAAATAGACTGTGGTGTTGCTATGCTCATTCCCTGACTTGCTAGTTCAATTAATGTTACCTCTCAAGAACCCCTTTTTCACGATCCTTACAACAGCTGCTGGCACCACGGTCTCATTTGTCATTTTTCCTTTCAGTCTTGTGTGTATGTGTGTATTATATATCATGGCCAAGAACACTGGAATTTGAGGTTGATCAGTAGTAGATTCAAGGCAGATGAAAAAAGTGCTTAGAATGTCATCCTGTATCAGCTTTACTGAAAAGTTGCTTTTTTCCTTGTTGACATCACATCATGGAGATTAAACAGCAGATGATATGGAGTCCAAAGGCGCTGTGATAGTGAAGGGAAATATTTATTTTATTGAAACATTTTAATGCCTCCTTAGGGTCCTCAAGGCAGTGAACTATCAAGTAATAGCTCTTACAATGCATAATGCACAAACTATTAAAAACAAGTAAGACATATGCATGGGAAGAAGGTTAGTGAGCGAAGCCAGATGAAACAGGTATGTCTTTGCCTGCTTGCAGAAAACAATGAGAGCAGGACAGACAGATCTCCCTGGGGAAGGAATTCCATAATTTGGTTCCACAACTGAGAAGGCCCTTTCTCAGCATGCTACCTTTCTAGCCTCCTGAAGAACTGTGGTCAGGTACTCATATGTGAGTTTTTAACGTATGTTGGTCACAAGCTGTATAGGGCTTTAAAGGTCAATACCAGTGCCTTGAAATGTGCCCAGAAGCTGATTGAGAGCCAGTGTAAACGGAATGAGGTGGGAGTGATGTGGTCCCTATGACCCACTTCAGTCATAATTTCGGCTGCAGCATTCTGTACCAACTGTAGGTTCCAAACACTCCTCAGGTCCAACTCCATGTATGGTGCATTTCAATAGTCTAATGTCACCAAGGCAAATTCCACAGTGGCAAGATCTTCTTTGCCTACGAAAGGCCAAAGCTGGTTCACTAGCCCAAACTGATGAGAGGGACCTCTGGCCACTGCTGCCACCTGCTTAGCCAATAGGAGGCCTGGAAAAGTAATAAAAATAACTAGAATTATAATTGCTTTGAAGAAGGAGAGCTATTTCTCTTTAACTGATGCTTCAGGTACCACCAGTTGCAAAGTAAGGCTTGTCCCATAAGGCAGAGGCAGTTGCAACTACCTGGTGCACCGTTTATGCCATAGACTGGGATACTAGCCTACAGAAGTACAAACTCTATCTGAGTTACTGCATGCCAGGGATTCCAGCACCAGCTCCTAAATGAGATTAAAGACTTGGTCAATTAATGCAATAGTTTTACAGGTGATGAATACCATCACAGGTGAGAGAAGTGATGATACCTCCTTTGCCATTTTTAAACAGGACTTTGTGTCAGCCGTCTTACTTACCAGAGAGAAGTGGCTGCACTGCAGCTAACAAGATGGCTTGCCATAGCAACGGGGACAGCGCTCATATGGGTCAGATCCTTCTGGAAATTAGGATGAGGGGGCTGTAGACCTGAGCCCTCTGTTTAAGCTAGCGGACAGAGGGTAAGGATGATTTTGGAGTCATAGGTGATGTCTGGCAGTAGATTGGGGTCTTCCTTTTGCCCACTGCTGCTTCAAACTCAGCCTAGCTAACTGGACGGATCTGGACTCGAAACAGGAAACTGAGCTCTCATTTATTAAAAGTTGCTACATGTTGGATTGTCCAGAAATGGGAAGAGGTTGCACCAAGAAGGAAATAAGAGCTGATCATTTGCTTGACTTGAAATGGACTACATTATGGAAAAAGTTGTATTAGAAATCTGGGAGGGAAAATTAACTTGAGACTTTTTTCCCTGGTAAAAGTTAATCTTTCTGAGAAACAAATAATAGAAATAAGCTACATTTTTTAGTCAAAACTGTTCCTAGAAAGGATTAATTGTATTTAATTTTTAGTTTCTAGATATTTCAGCAGGTATATTTAATGTGGTGCTGTCTAGGTATGGGCACGAACCAGGAAAATATGGTTCAGTTCATGGCTGGACCACGAACCTGGAGGCTTGTTCACAACCAAGCTGGTTCATGCGGATTGTGGCCCCACAAACCCTATTGAAAGGGACTACAGTCCCTTTAAATGGGGTTTGCAGAAAGCCCGAAAAACAGCTGAGCGGTAGGGAGTCGCTCCCCAGTGCTCAGTTGTTTGACGCTGTCTTCTGCAGTCCCTTTAAACTTTAGAGGGCCAGCAGGAGACAGCATGAAAAGCAGCTGCATGGCATGGATGTGCTCCTCACTGCGCAGCTCTTTCAGGCTGTCTTCTGCAGTCCCTTTAAACTTTAAAAGGACTGCAGAAGACAGCCTGAAACAGCTGAGTGGTGGGGAGCGCCTCTCCGCTGCTCAGCTGTTTTTGTGGCTTTTGCAGGGATCAGGGATCCATCCATGAGCCACCACAAACAGGAGGTCCGTGACAGTGAACCTGTCGCAAACTTCTTTTTATGAGCCACGAACAGGACAAAATCCATCACAAATTTTGCTTCTTGATTTGGTTCGTGCCCATCTCTCTTGCTGTTATAATAATTTTGAATTTGGGGTAAGATTAAATCTGTAATGTGTCATAGGGTTTTTTTTAGTGTATACTTGCGCTTTGCATTCATCTCTCCTTATATATAATTCTGTTTTGGTCATGGACTCCCCTGAACATTCCAACATGCTCCAAAATCAGTTGGCTGAATGATCTGTCATTCAGAGGGTCTCCCTATCCACTGGCTGCGTTGCCTGAGTCCTGCCTCCAACATTCTAAACAGTTTGCTGTTCC
>NW_015164182.1:976638-989127 GCF_001447785.1 Gekko japonicus
ATCAGTTCTCCTGGAGACAATGGCTGCTTTGGCCAGTGGACCCTATGGCATTATACCCTGCTGAGGTCCCTCCCCACCCCAAACCCTGTCCTCCCCAGGCTCTACCCCTCAAATGTACAGGAATTTCCCAACTCAGAGTTGGCAACTGTGTGACTGGCTATGGAACCACTTTCCAGACCCTTGGAACCCAGAACACATGGCATAGGAGGTGCTTTTCTACCTTAGCTGTGACTGCATAGCCCCAAATTGACATAAGCCAATCTCGAGGTGGCACCTGGAGATCTCCAGCTATTGCAACTATGGCATAGAAGGAGATGGTTTTCTACCTTAGCTGCAACTAGGTAAAGGTAAAGGTTTCCCTTGCTCAAAAGCCAGTCGAATCCGACTCTAAGGATGCGGTGCTCATGAGGCTGTCCTCTCATACTACCCACAATGAGCCCTTGTATACTGTGAGACTGCAGCTTAGAACACCAGCAGGAGTGTGCTATAAAAAGGAATTACATTGCACGTGGCCTTGAGTTTGAAAGGTAAAGGTTTCCCTTGCTTGAAAGCCAGTTGATTCCGACTCTAGGGATGCGGTGCTCATCTCTGTTTCCAAGCTGAAGAGCCAGTGCTGTCCATAGACATTTTCATGGTCATATGGCCGGCATGACTAGATGCCAAGGCACACGGAATGCTGTTTCCTTCCCACCAAAGCGGTACCTATTTATCTACTTGCAGTTTCTTGCTTTCAAACTGCTGGATTGGCAGGAGCTGGGACCAGAGATGGGAGCTCACTCCGTCATGTGGCAAATTAACATAAATCAGGGGTGGAGGGAACCATACCTGTTACAATGAGGCTGTCCTCCCATACTACCCACTTGGGGCAGCAAAATGACTTGAGACACCCCTGCCTTATATTTATTTATTATTTCCACTTACTATACCGCCCATACCCCTAAGGGTCTCTGGGCGGTTTACAGGATAGTTCTATGAACTATAGTACCCTATCTAAGGCCACATACTGTAGGGGATGGGGGTTCCCTACCGGCACCCTGTCCGCTGCGTCTTCTCTCCGGCTCGGCTTCCTCCCTCTTGGCGGCTTTTCCCCCTGACATCTTTGTCCCACTAGCTAAGCAGAAGGGGGAAAAAATGGCTTGCCTCCCTCTATTTTCCCCTTCCCTCTGCCACCTCACCAGCCACAGCCGGGACATTCACCTAGGGCTTCCTTCTAGAGACAGTTGTATTTCTTCCCACAACAGGCCTTACTCCTAGTCTGTAATAAAATGAGATTAGGCACGTATATGAGGAACTGATCTGTCAATGGGTTTATGAGCATGATGGCTAAATGGGACATCCATGTTTAAGGGTTGTGTATTACTGAATACCACTTGCTCGGGCAGGGAGAGGGTATTGCTGCCTTGCCCTGTTTGTGGACTTGCTGATTTTTTCAGGTAATAAGAAACCTAAATATTTACAAAAACAGGTGGCATTTTAGAAAAAGCCTTCCTTTCTCATGCAAGATGGGAACACCTTTGCTAAGATGATGCCTGTTATTATTGCGTATCACCAATGTGTGCCTTTGTCTTCAAAAGCAATGCAAATTTAAAACAATTACTCAGCTGAAATTCATGATTAAATCAGAAAAGTCTTAATTAATTGGGTGATGGCCCCATTTGCAATAGATGCGTGGGGAAGAAGAGCCCAGAGGCTTGGCAAGGTGGTTGGAGAGGTTGAGCAGGCCAGATGTGTCTGACTGTTCAGAGGACCACAATTGTGAGTCTTTGCAGTGGTACAAAGCCCCAAGGGCTCAGGTATGCAACCTCCTGTATTGCACCAACACGGGAGGGTGAGCCTGGTTCTGACTCTTGTCCAGGCACACTTCCAGGTGGAGCTCACGGATGGGCTGATATCTCACTTAAATGGCTCACTGGCTGCCAATGGGCTTACTTCTCTGCTATACTACTTAGTGAGACGTCCATATGCAAAATATAGTATTGAAGCACAGAAAGGCCAGATTTGGAACCACACACAGGGCTAGCAGTGTTACACAAAGCAAGCCAATGTTGTTCTGCAGGTGGAAAAACCCAAAGCCTTGGGGCTGATTTGCAGTGGTTGGGACTGTGTGCTTGAGGGTTCACTGTGCTCAATTTAAATGTGCTGATTTTTCTTCCAGAGCCCCAGTTCTGGTTGCCCTCGCTCTCATTGAATGTGGAATGAAGTACGAGGATGCTGTGCAGTTCATAAGGCAGTAAGTCAAGGAGACCAGTCTCTATCTACCCAGCATGCCAGCCTTTCTCTCTTTCTATAGACTTCTTTTAATTGAGCTATCCTCTGTGTGATGAGTCTGTGTAGCTGCTGCTGCTTCCTCATAGCCTTGCTGGGCCTGGGAAGGGTGCTGTATGATGAGAGTGGGCCTGACTTTTAACTTGCTTGTGAGACACTCAATCATGCAAGCATACTAGAGAGAACACACACACACACACCCTTGCCTTATTGGGAAGTTGCTGCTTCTTCTGAATCAAAGGTACCTGTGGCCTCTCTGGGGCATCTCATTCCTGTTGAGCTCTGGGGCTGTTCCACTCTCTCCGGTTCAGCTAGGAGAAAGTCTTTCCAAGTGAATCTGGACATGCTGGGCTACCCCTTCCTGATAGACCCCAGTTGTCTTGCTTTTTAACAGAAGAGGCAGGCTACATTGTGCTTCTTATTGTGCTTTTTATCCACGTTCTTCAGCCTCCATAACATTATTTACTATGACACTTTTAAAATCCTGCCTTTCCTCAAAGGAGCATAAGTTGACATATCCAGTCTCTGGAGACAGGCTAAACCGAGAGTGTGACTGTTCTCCCAGGTTACCTAGTGAGCTTCATTGTTAAGCACAGATTTGAACTTGAATTTCCCAACTGTGAACGCCATCTCTGTCTCCTCTAAGTTGACAGATTGGGTATAAACGTTTTATTTCCTTCGTTTATACTCCACCTGTCTTTCCAGTTGGAACCTGAAGCAGCTTACATCATTTTCTTCTCCTTTATTTCATCCTCACAACAACCCTGTAAGGTAGTTCAGGCTGACTGTGTGCAGCTGACCCAAGGCCACCTAGAAAGCTTCCATGGCAGAGCAGGGATTTGAACCTGGCTCTCTCAAATCCTAGTCTGGTGTTCCAGCCGCTACAACTCCACTGGCCCTCATCTGCTCCTCTGCCTTGGGTGATTAGCAGGTGAGAGTAAGGATGTAAAATTTTCAGAAATTTTGAAGCCACAAGGAAAACTTGCTCAGTTGCTAGGGGAATGATAGAAATTTGGGGAACAGTTGAAACAATGCTGTACTTATCAAGTCTTAATTTTATTTTTCTGCTCCTGAGCAAAAAAGGCTCTGTCTTGCTGCTCTTGTGAAGATGGTAGAACCATCACGGTGCAGAAATGTGGCTTGAATTTGCTTTTTGTACTGTTTGTAAATATAGAGTGGTGGTCACTGTTTAATGACCCCTAAATTGTCATACATACAAATCTTATTATTCATTTCAAGTAAGTAAAACTGTCTTAAAACATTTTACTCCAAAACAGAAAATAATTCATAGGATTTTTATTGTTCCCCTAGATTTTAATTTTTCTAATAGAAAAATGTCCTGGGGAGTAGGATTTTCTTGATTTTTTTTGTCCCCAGGCCTTCACATCTTTTCCTTTGAGACAGCTGAGAGCAAAGGTACTGTGGCTGAAAGCAGGTCCCATGATGTGCAGCCACCTGCTAGTTGCTTAGGGCCATAGCAGTAAGGAACCTCGGAAACTCAGGGTCAAATCCTTACACAGCCATGAAACTCAATGGGTGACCTGAACCAGTCATGTGATGTGTTTAATTTGCCACAGTGTGACTGTGAGGATGATGTGGGGACGATGCTGACGCTCTGAGAAAGTTCCTTGGAGAAAAACAGGACAATTCTTGTAGTGGGGAACCTGAGTTGGGTCTGAAGCAAATCAACGCCTCTCCTTTTCAACAATTAAGGAAGGAGCCAGTTTTTTAATGAAAGATTTGGTACAGTCTGTTAACTGATGGATTCTACTCTTAACTAGGGCTGTCAGCTGGTCAAAGATTTGTTTAGTCATCTGTCCCTTAATTGACTACTTGATCAATTGAACTCACATACTCAATAAGGGTCCAGTTTGACATTTGTTGTATGAGAGCGCTTTCCTTTTAACAGTCACATTCCAGGATAAAGTGTGTTTTTATCCTTTCTATAGTGATACAGCAGAACAAAAAACAGCCTTCGCAAATGAACAAAGTGCTTTTAGGTGGCTTCTGACTCCTCTTCCTCTGTGGCGCAGGACCTGCTGCAGAGTTCTTCCTTCCTATACTGCCATGGTGGCATGAACACTGTGGGAGGAGCCAGTGCAGCAATTTCTCCCACAACAGTGTGAACCTAGTTTTTCCAGGGAGGATCTTAGCTGGGAAGGACCCTGCAGTGTGGGCTCCTCTTGTGTGGTCTGGGCCATTTCCTCTTAACCCAGTAGCAGAGAAAAGAGCAAGGGCTGCTGTGGCTGCCATATTGCCAGTGGTAATGTACTACTGATGTTACAGCTTGCGAGCCTCAGTTATAACACGTAGAACCTTTTGAGTGCCTTAATCTTGCCCGCTTTGAATTCTGCCTTCCCTGGTGTACAGAGTGGTGGGTGGATGACAAAATAGGAAGCCTAGTGTTAGCTATACAGTCCTGGAACTGCCAGTTGATTTTTAGAATGTATTTATTTATTGACTTTTCTGCCCAGTGAGGGATGCAAAGTGGCTAATGTCGTTGTTCATTTGTTCACTCCCACGCTACTGTCCCTGGTGCTTTCTGAGAACTGAAAATATTGACTTGAGTGATGGTGGGAAGTGGCTAAAACCATTAAGTCCTAACTGCACCACTAGATCTAAAACCTTGGCTGTGCTTCTGTTTCAGGAAGAGGAGGGGAGCTTTCAATTCCAAACAGCTGCTTTACCTTGAGAAATACCGACCGAAGATGCGATTGCGCTTCAGAGATGCCAACGGTCACTGCATCGTGCAGTAAGGGGGAAGTCCTCTGAAGTTGTTTTGATGCTATCATGGCTGTCTTTCTGGACTCGTGGAACCTGAAAATGTAATTCTGGAATTGAACGACATCCTCGCCATGGCAGTGGAGTTGGTGCTCCTCAGCTGTTGTCCTAATGATGATGATTGTGATAAAAAAATAAAATTAAAACTAAACATTTTGGTGAAGAATTGTCTTCTCATGTTGCAGTCTGATCATCTGCCAAGAGAAATAGAGTTCCTAGAGCCTTCTGTATTTTTAACTTTTTGGAGAAAAAACCTAATAAAATCAATTTTATGTCTCAAGAAAAACGGGAGTATCAAGGTTGTGCATATATCATAATTGAGTGAAACAGCATCCCTCGGTTAGGTCCTGGTATGGGGATTAGTTTTGGTATTTTAATGGTTGCTTTCTTTCCTTGTGCTGGCAGGCAGAATTGAAGTGATGTCTTTGTAGCTGTAGGTGAGCAGTCAGCAGCCTTAAGCTCAAGTGGATGAGTTCAGAAATAGTGGTTTGTATGTCCAGTTTGCAGCTGACAGGATGTTTGTGGTAGTTAGGCTTACGAACATGCTGGGTGAATGTCCTTTATCTTACCTGGATGATACTTTTAAGCATCATTCATCTTCCAGATAAGCACCTGGCCTGCTGAGATGAGGGTAAAATAACTTTGTGACTCCTTGGTGCACTCTTGGAAATGATGAGGATTGTTACCCTTGCTTAAAACTAGAGCTGTAGCCCCTGTGATTGTCTAGGCGTCCAGATTATGCGATTGCAGATGTGGTCCTCCGTGCTAAAATGCTGCCTACAAATGCATTGCTTTTAAGAACTTGGTCTAGAAGTTAACCTGCAAAATTGGGCAGACGTGTATTACAGTGTCCAGGTAAGCAGCATATTTAAAAGGTTGCCTTTATCCTACAGGCCCTGTGCTTGCTGTCTGGATGATCTTTGCCTCTCTCTGTGTGGAATAAACTTGAATGGAGGCTATTTTGAATAGGGCTCTGTGCCCACTTGACATTTGTCAAATGCATAGGCACCCTCCCCGCCTCATGTTTAGTTCCTGCTCACCACTGGTTGGCGCTTGTTCTGGCCTTTTCACCAGGTCCTTAAGGGAGATTGCTGGTTACACACTGCTGTTTTTAGGGTGTGTTGTGTAGGAGGATAGTTGCAAGAGGACATTGCATGTAGGCCAGCAAGACAAGTGTTTAATTTTAGAGTGGGTTTGTAATATTTCCAGTTTCCATAGAAGCCCATATCCCTTTTCTTTCAATTCTCAGCATTTTTCAGGATCAAAATTCTTTTGCCCTTCAGACTCACACAGATTCAAGCATCAGCTCTTTAGTAGGCACAGACAAGGCTGATAAACTTTCCATTATGGAGGACACCATGTAACCTTCCCAATACAATAAGGTATAAAATTGGCTTTTGGCTAATACAGCCCCAACATTTCAAGTCTAGAAAACAAATCATGGACCATCGTTTCCATGTGTGCTTAAATTACACCTATTTCTGATGGGTACTGTGCCAATCAGTCCAGTTTTGGATGGTTAACATATTTAAGTCGAAAACCACAATTCTTTTTGTCTAAAATATATATATTGGGGGAGGGTTGTGGCGCTGTTACTTATACACACAATTAGGGGCAGGAACTGCAGTTCTGCATAAAAGTGCTTATCTAGAAATGTGGCCCTGGATAGCAAACACAAGGTTGGTACTTGCCCAGTGTACAAATACAAATTGTTCTTTTTTTTTAATACAGATTTTATTAGTTTCATAGAAAGATACTACAGAAAAACAAAAAGACATAAACAGAATAGAAAGCATCTAACAGAATGGATACTATACTCATACATCAGCTTAAGTTACAATGTAATTATAGACTCGTCTTCTATGCCGTGTCTGTAAGGTTTTTGTTGAGATTTATGATTTAAGTTCAAGATAATTTTGCATCCAATTATAAAACCTCGCCCATTTTCTTTCAAAGTTCCCTTCTTGTTTTTCGTGTAATTGTAACGTTAATTTGTCCATTTCTGCTGCATCTAACAGCCGGAAAATTAGTTCTTTGTCGGTGTCTCTCCTTTTTTCCAATATTTTGCGTATAAATTCTAGCTGTGGAAATACAAATTGTTCTTGTAAGTAGGTTCTGATTTTTACAAAATTTAGAATGTGTCATTTTTCTGTTGTGCGACAAGACCTAACTATGGCTAAAACTGCTGCAGCTGAATGGGAAAAAAAATCCCTCAACATAATAGAACCTTTTCTTTAAAAAGAAATCACTTTTATATATAAGTTCATTCTTCCCCTTCAATTTTACTTTGTATTATAGTATATTAGATTGTATTTCAACATCAACAGAACTGAGAAAGCAGGGCTGTTTCTTAATGCACAGGGGTGCACATTCTGTCAGAGTAGAAATGTCAGAGCTTCATTGTCGGAGGGCTCAACAGGCACAATTTCTGGTTCAGCACTTGGAACATGGTGCAATAAAGTTCTTACCTGTATAAAGTCTCCTTTCTGCTTCTCAGTGAATTTGTTACAACCACAAGCTGTGGTGGTGCATATAAGGGCAGAAATATGACAATGGCTTTTCTGAATAGACTGTTTTGTCCTGTTCATATTTTGCTCCTTCAGGAAGTACAAACACAGAAACACGTATGTATGTGATTTGATTTCCATGTCTGGCCTGGTGAATGAGGTGTACTTGATTGGATGTCTTGTTGGAAACACTTTCCAGCAAATGGCATAGTTACTTCTCCACTGTGAAGCATATAGGAAGCACATGTGGGATTTGCTCAGAGTTTCAGAATTATCAGTGATCTTATTTGCTCAGTAACCAGCCCCTTTGCTCCAGTGCTGAGCCTGAAGAACCAAGGGGAGAAAAAACAGCAACCTGTATTTGGAGCTTAGTATTTGGAGTATACTGTGAGACTGCAGCTGAGAACACCAGCAGGAGCGTGCTATGAGGGATAAAAAGGAATTACATTGCACGGGGCCTTGAGTTTGAAAGGTAGTTTCCCTTGCTTGAAAGCTAGTTGACTCCGACACTAGGGATGCATGCTCATCTCTGTTTTGAAGCTGAAGAGTCAGTGCTGTCCAAAGACATTTCCATGGTCATATGGCCGGCATGACTAGATGCCAAGGCGCACGAAACACTGTTTCCTTCCCGCTGAAGCGGTACCTATTTACTTGCAATTTCTTGCTTTCGAACTGCTACGTTGGCAGGAGCTAGGACCAGAGACGGGAGCTCACTCTGTCATACGGCACTCGGTTCTCGAACTGCTGAACTACCGACCTTCCAGTCAGCAGTTCAGCGTCTTAACCACTTGAGCCACCGCAGTTTGTAGGACATTACAAATGTGCATATGGTGGACTGTGGAGGTTAGATTTGCCAGGATGTAGAGAGCTGGAATTAATTGCAGCCTCTCCAAGGCAATGTGGTGTCTTCACATGATATCAAGGAGGGACAGGAGACACTTGCCATTAGTGACTTGAAATGTCACATATTTGTGGATGGTGGTCTGAATAGACTGAGCAGTGAATGAACAAGGCACAAGAATGATTTGGTCAGTGTGTAGCCATATCCTCTTCCTAAATCATTATCTGAAGAAGTGAGCAGTGACTCACGAAAGCTTGTTCCCTGCCACATGTTTTGTTAGTCTTTAAGGTGCTACTGGACTTTTGCTCTTTTCTACCGCTAAAGACTAACACAACTACCCATCTAAATCATTATGGCTCCTCTTTTGTGTCCTTAGAAAAACATTAGCTAATCTGGAAGCATGGAAGCAGTTTGAAATGCTACCTAGTTGTGGGGGATGGGGGTGGGGTAAGGTTGCCAGATCCAGGTTGGGAAACAGAGGTTTGGAGGTGGAGCCTGGGGAGGATAGGGACCTCTGGGGTACAATGCCATACAATCCACCCTCCAAAGCATCCATTTTCTCCGGGGAACTGATCTCTGTTGTCTGGAAATGAGCTGTAATTTTGGGGGATCCCCAGGTTCCACTTGAAGGTTGGCATCCCTATGAGTGTCTTGTGCTTATTATAAGGAGCATATCCTGTTCTCACTCCCCTGCACAACGTATGGATGCAGCTTCAAGGCACTAGATCCAACTGAAAATACAGCATTTGCAGATTTGAATAAAAGAGAATGAGTGGCAAAAGACCATGATGTGTAAAGGCAGCTAAAGGGTGGGGTGGTTTGTCTCCTGTCATGACTGCAAGCCAGCACAGGTCCAAGAATTTCAGTCCATTAGGTTAGCTGCCCCCTTGCCTCAGGTCAGTGATGTCATTAGGCTGGAACAGAGGAGAACACATCCATAATACTCTGGCAGGTGGCACCAATAGGATGCTACACCACAGTCCCCTGTGTGCATGCATCTTCAGTGGCCCCAAAGAGCTCAGTTTTGAATATTCAAAGTATTTAAATAACCTCTGTTTTTGAAATGTGTAGAGACTTTGGTTGTGTATTCTGGTGTAATACAAATTATAGATCTGTTTGGATCAATTTGTTCCCGGGAACTGTTGAGGGAGCCTGATGTTAAAGGTGAGAATTTAATTTCATCTTGATGAAATACTGCTTGGAAAGAAGAGAGGCCTTTCTCTGCCAAACAGATTTAATCTGGTCAGTGGCAGTTCAGTTGCAAACTCCCTCCCCTCAGCTGTGATGGGAAGAATTTATTTTTAAAACTTTACAGGTACCTTGCAGCATTTATAGCTGCACTTAACACACCTCCCCACCCAGCAGTTTACACTGTGTGGATTTCTTTCCTCTCAAAGGTGTGTCACTCTTTCATCGACTGTTTACTGCACCAAGCAAATCAAGTAGAGAGAAGCAAAGGTTTTTAAGGTTCAGATGGAAACGGATGTTTGAGGAAAGCTGCCAGTCTTTTCTAGAATCCAACAGGTGGAGCAAGGTTGCCAAGGCTATGTGGAGTTGCCACCAGAACAGGGGTGGGCAATTTGGCCTGACAGCCTCATCTGGGTGTTGTACACTTTTGAACGTGCAGAGTTTGATGTAAGTTCCTCTTTTCCCCATTGCCAGGAGTTCCAGTAGCAGAAATGAGGCAAGCCCTGCAGTGGTTTGTCATTGCCCTCCTCTGCGCAGTAACCCTGGAATTTGTTCCCTGGACCAAGTTCCTTGGTCATCTCCAGTGTTCCCTCTAAGCTGAGTTAGTGTGAGCTAGCTCAGTTTTTTAGCCTCCGGCTCACACATTTTTGTCTTAGCTCAGGAAGCATGGCTCCAAAGCAAACTAATTTATGCAGTAGCCAAATCGCTCACTCACATCTGCCAGTAGCTCACAAAGTAGAATTTTTGCTCACAAGACTCCACAGCTTAGAGGAAGCATTGATTGTCTCCCATCCAAATACTAACCAGGGCCAACCCTACTTAGCTTCCAAGATCTGACAAGATTGGGCTAGCCTGGGCCATCTAGGTCAGGGGAAAACCACCAGATAGCCCTAGAGAAAGTCCCAAGCACTGCTGAGGTCTTGCACGGTTACGAGGGATGGCCATCATGCATGCTGAGCAGCTATTCCAGACTTTAATCATTTCACTTACCACTGTCCCACAAGGCCAGCCCTCCCCTGGATTCATGAGTCCACTGCTGCTGCCTGCTACTATTCATCCCTATAGCTGGGGCTCAGTGGTTCTTTGTCCTCATCCTGGGCTGTTTGTGCAAAGCACTCCCTTTTCCAACCAAGTACCTCTCTTTAGGGTTCCCAACAACAAAGACCCCCTAATCTGTATTTTATGTGCATATGACATGAGGCCAGAAAGATCTAGCCCAGGGGTGGCCAAACTTGCTTAATGTAACAGCCACACAGAATAAACGTCAGATGTTTGAGAGCCACAAGACATGAACAAATATTACACACGTTTTTATTGAAAAATATGCAAATTTGCTTTTTATTAACATTAAATTAGACCATGTGAAAGAGCCACATGCGGCTCCCGGGCTGCAGTTTGGCCACCCCTAATCTAACCCCATGTCACATGCCCTATCATTTGATACACGGGTGTCCTAGCGGCAATCTATACACTGCTTAGGAGGGTTATGGCTGGCTGCAGACTTAGGGAGCAATCCTAAGGAGGTCTACTTGGAATTAAGTCCCATTTTATTCAGGGAGGTTTTACTCCCAGGAAAACATTTTAGGATTGCAACTCTCATTTGGTATCATAAACTGTACCATAGCTGTGTAGGCATGGTGGGGGACAAGACTTTGTTACTCCCATGGAGTTCAATGGCAATGTTTTTACTTACACCAGCATTTTTGCCAGAGGCAGGACCTGGGCTGGAAGGGTTAGAGAGTATCAATCAAGCCCCCTAGCACACATGCACACACATACCAGCACTCCCCAGTGGTGTTCATTTTTCAGCCACCCTGGGGCACAGTCACATCAGTTCCTGCTTTACATTGGAACAGTGTCATCAGGGCACTACAAAAGCATATCTCTAGATATAATATCTCCCCTTTAGACTGACACAAGGCCAGATTAATGGCTGGGTTTAGGATTGTTCTGTCAAACACCTGCATAGAACACTCCTGCTCCACTCTTGGCCCTGTCATTCCAGTTCCAGAACACTCCTGGTACACCCCGGGGCTGTCATTCCACTCCATGGCCTGTCATCCCAGTGCCTGAACACTCCTGCTCTACCCTGGGGCCGTCATTCCACTCCGTGGCCTGTCATCCCAGTCCCAGAACACTGCTGTTCCACCCTGGGGCCGTCATTCCACTCCGTGGCCTGTCATCCCAGTCCCAGAACACTGCTGTTCCACCCTGGGGCCGTCATTCCACTCCGTGGCCTGTCATCCCAGTCCCAGAACACTGCTGTTCCACCCTGGGGCCGTCATTCCACTCCGTGGCCTGTCATCCCAGTCCCGGAATACTCCTGCTCCACCCTGGGGCCGGCATTCCACTCTTGGCCCTGTCATCCCAGTCCCTGGACACTCCTGGTACACCCCGGGGCTGTCATTCCACTCTTGGCCCTGTCATTCCAGTTCCAGAACATTCCTGATATACCCTGTGGCTGTCATTCCACTCCGTGGCCTGTCATCCCAGTGCCTGAACACTCCTGGTCTACCCTGGGGCCGTCATTCCACTCCGTGGCCTGTCATCCCAGTCCCAGAACACTCCTGTTCCACCCTGGGGCCGTCATTCCACTCCGTGGCCTGTCATCCCAGTTCCTGAACACTTCTCTTACTCCCAGGGGCTGTCATTCCACTCCGTGGCCTGTCATCCCAGTCCCAGAACACTCCTGTTCCACCCTGGGGCCGTCATTCCACTCCGTGGCCTGTCATCCCAGTTCCTGAACACTTCTCTTACTCCCACGGGCTGTCATTCCACTCCGTGGTCTTTCATTCCATCCTCAGAGTAGTCTATTTGGGCCCAGAAACCCTAATGGAAAATCCATTCCGCATTTTTATTGCAATCTACTTGTACGCTAATGTTTTCCAATGGAGCCCATGCAAGTCA
>NW_015164182.1:989243-989724 GCF_001447785.1 Gekko japonicus
AGCACTTATAAATGGAAGAGCCAGTTTGGTGTAGTGGTTAAGTGCACCGACTCTAATCTGGGAGAACCAGGTTTGATTCCCCACTCCTCCACTTGCACTTGGCTGGATGACCTTGGGCAAGCCAGATCAGTTTTTGTCAAGAGCTCTCTCAGCCCCACCTACCTCACAGGGTGTCTGTTGTGGGGAGGGGAAGTGAAAGGAGTTTGTAAGCCGCTCTGAGACACCTTTGGGTAGTGAAGGGCGGGGTATAAATCCAATATCTTCTTCTTCCGAGTCTCTGAACTGAGCTGGGTGACCTGTTGTTCTAGGAGTGGACAATTGATTAGGGTGGGTAGGTGGGGGTCTTTATATGCTTGTTCTTCACAAGGGTTCCTGACTCTACCTTGGCATCTAGAAATTTCTAGGTAAGTGGAGTTTGGGGAGGGAGCTTGGCACTGATGTGATGTGGCAGTCGCCCCCCCCCCCCCCACCAAAAAACAAA
>NW_015164182.1:989799-998604 GCF_001447785.1 Gekko japonicus
CTCCTTCTGCGGAACTCCTGCTTCTACAAGCTGGGAGCTGTGGGGAATACTCCCCCCCCCCCGCGAGTATCGGTCCCCCTTATTGTGCTTATCTAATTCCGTCTTGAAGCCGTCAGTGCTTTTAGCCGCCACCACCTGCTGTGGCAGTGAATTCCATGTGATGAAGAAGTACTTCCTTTTATCGGTTCTAACCTGACTGCTCAGAAATTTCATTGCGCGTCCAACAGTTCTTGTATTGTGAGAAAGGGAAAAAAGTATTTCTTTCTCTACCTGCTCTATCCCACTACGTAACTTTCTTCCCACTGTAGGGAGGGGGAAGATACTCTGCCCATGCGCAGAGCCCGAAGCCTGACCCGCAGAGAAATTCCCTTCAGGCAGGCCCCGCCCACAATTCTTCGTCTCCATCGTTGAAAAATATTCACTAAGCCCCGCCCTCTTTGTGGCGCGGGAGCGCTCCTTTCCCATCTGCTCTTTAGGTGTACTGCTTCCATGCCGCCCGCGCTCCCGTCACGTGGCGGGAGCTCCGAGGGCTTGGGAATGCGCACGCGCGTGGAAGAAAAGGCGGAACCGAGCGAGAGGGTGGGGTGGGGAGCTCCGAGGGCTTGGGAATGCGCACGCGCGTGGAAGAAAAGGCGGAACCGAGCGAGGGAGGCACGTGTTGTAACGTTGGATGGGGAAGTGAGTTCTTGCTCCCTTCTTCCCCACCTCCCCTGAAAAGGCGACGTAAGTGAGGGGAAAAGCAACCGGAACTCGTTTGTCGAAGAGGGGAATAGGCGGGGTTCCATATAACCATTTCCCCGTTGCAGTTGCGGTGCTCCAATTGGGGGGTGGGGGTGTGTCTTTCCAGAGGGAAGGATTTTTCCAGAAGGCAAGGTGGAAGGAAGGCTTGGGATTGTGAAGAATTTCTTCCTTAGCCCTTTAGGGGTTTTATATCCAAAGAAGGAGGGTGTTTTTTTTTTTCTGTAGTGGTTCTCACTGCCACTTTTAGCACCTTTTGGGGTTCTCTCCCAAGTCTTGATTAGGAAATTGGTGGAAATGAGTGCAGCCTTAAAAAAGCTAAGTGCTACTAATAAATGCAATTTGTGTTGAGTCAGGGAATAAAGGATTTAGTTAGCATTCGGTGTGTTTGTGGAGTAGGAATGCACTTTTTTGGGTTGCCAACCAGTAGGTGGGGTTGGAGATCTGGAATTACAACTGCTCTTTATCAGTTTATCTGGAGAAAATGACAGCTCTGGTGCGTGACTATGGCATCACATACCCATTGCGCTCCTTCCTTTCTCTAAATGCTCCACCCCCAAATCTTCAGGAATTTCTCATCCCCAAGTTATGTTAAAGAGGAGGGGAGCTCTATGCTGAGGCACAACTAGGATATGGGCACCAGGTGTCAAATCTGGTATGTGCAAGTACAGAAGTGAGTCCCTCGTCCAGCCACAGACAGGAAGGATGCCTTCCGTGCTTTTCAGGGGCTCCCTGGAGAGTTCATTCTGTGATCTTCACTTAGTCCTTTTGTGAGTTGTGGCTTTGGGAAGGATGTAGGGAGAACCAGGCACAAATGAGCAAAGAGACTTCAGTTGAAATAAGAGGGGGTATGTAGACAGAAATAACATTTAGAAAGAATACAGTCTGAGAATGCAGTTCACCAGCTCACTTTGCTGCCTGTGTTGTGTTAGTTAAAACCAGTTCTTTATGCATGGTACCTTGACCAACCTCGGTGAGCAGGGACACACTCTAAGTTGGGAAGATGCAGTAATGAGAGGAATGAGCCTAAAGGTTAGATTTGCCAGAAGGAGAACTTCACTTGCCACTAGCTCTGAATAGCAAGGTAAAAATATGAGTGTCTGAATTTATATAATTCTTACAAAAATGTAATGCCCAAAGAAATAATGTTGCAAAAAGAGACTGTCATGATTGACGAGGCATCAGAAGTACTTAAAAATAGATATCAGGGAAGCAACAGTATACTGAGGGAAGAATTCCTTGTGTGCCCTACATATCTTGATGACATTTTAGAGAACAGCTATATTGAAGAATGAAATGACAATTGGAAAATCCCAGGGGTCAAGACAGTGGGGAGAGAATGAGAAATTTTAGTAGAGAAAACTGCTTGAAGGCTAAGACTGCACACACAGTGGTGGTGTTATGGGAAACAGATCTGGGTGTTCTGGATGTTGCCAAAACAACAGAGATGTTTAACAGGTGCAAAGCCCAGGTGAAAAGTTGTGTTATGCGTGATGGCTTTTCTGAACACATTTGGGATTCATGGGAGGAGGATACTCTCTCCAGTCCAACAGTTGCTTCTTTTTTTTTAATAAAGATTTTATTGGCTCCCCTAAAAAGGGGAGGTATTTCGCTTAAAAGAAAAAAATGGGAAGGGTAGACAGTGGGAGAAAGAGAAAGCTGAGTGATATATAAACTGGTAAATTAAACTGTTAGTAATGTCCAATTAATCTTCTTGGGCTTCTTCTGTGTGTTGTCAAACTTCTTTTCTTAGTCCTGTCACATGTAGTTCTCTGTTAGTATGTTAGTAATGTTCCTTTGAATTTCTGTTAATAAAAAAAAATCTCTTCTGTGCACATTCAGAACCGCTTCTTTGCGTGCTGGGTACTTTTACTATCGCTGACGTGAAGGAGCTTCCTCTGTTGTCTTCTCCTTCCGGCTTGTTAGATCCTCCTTCTGGTTGTTGTTAATACTCTCAGTTCATGCACTATAAATCCTCTTCTTTTCATGCCATTACCGGAGGTCCCCAATTTTGAGAATGGTATTAATTTCATTTTCGCTTTTATATCCGCTCCCAAACTCTCTATGGGTCCTCCTCGCAATTGTTGACTTATATAAGCGCTTGCCAGGCACTTCTCGCTGTCACAATTCAAACTTTTCCGTTTTACAAAACTCCCGTCGGATTCACAGCCATAAACAGTCCAAACATTCAACAGCCGGCTCTCGCACACAAGCAAACGCCCAGACGGAAGTCCCTCCCTTCTTCTCCGCTCGCTTTTGCCCAGCTCCGACATCTTTTCTTTTTTGTTTACTTTTAGAAAGTTCTTAAAATGTGCTCCAGAGAGACAAAACTTTTTCTCGCTTTAATTCAAATACATCAAGGGAAAACACCGCTATTCGCTCAGTCCATTCCCCCCCTCCTTTTCTTTTTCGCTTATGCAAATGGAGGGTTAACCTCTTCGCCTTTTTCGCTGGGAGGGGGGGAAACGTTTTTAGTTCTTTTTCTCTGCATTTTGACAACTCACAGTTAAGCTGATCTTTTCTTTTTCCATTTTTGCGGATGGTCGCTTTATCACTCGGTGACGTCTGGTGGCTCCGCTAAACCCCGTTCCGGGTCGCTCACGCAGCAAGGTCCATTGGGGCAGGGCATGGCGGGAGCCTCGTTCTCCGACCTCTCGGCCGAAAGAGCGACTCCCCCCTATTGCGCCCTAAAGCGCCCCGGATCCGAGCTCCTCTCTCCTGAGGGGCTCGTTCGGGTCTCCGCTCGCGCAGATTCCCTCCTCCACCGCGGACGGGCGAGGCGCCCTCGGGAGCGACCCGAGGATGCGTCCGCCATACGCGGGAGCCAGACCGGAAGCCTCTCCAGTCCAACAGTTGCTTCTGATGCAAAAGGCAGTCAAAATAAACTCAGGTTATAATCAGATATTTCTGTTCCATGTTGACTCAAGTGCTTGAGGATTAACTGCTAGATGCTTTTCACACCTTCATAATGCAGGTTTCAAGGCACATCCTAGATAATACTTGTGATTGCTCCTGGCAATGAAGTCCAAACCGCAAAATATCCTTCTTACCCTGTGTTGCATTCTGGTCCCCAAGAACCATGCTAACAATAATATCTGTAATTATAGAAAAGGTCACCTATCCCTTTCCCAACGACTCATCCACCATTCAGATCTTAGATCATTTCGGATAATCCATGTGTCTGTCACAAGAAGATAGCAGGTGCACTGCAGGAAAGGTGCCTGCATAGCAGATAATCCCAGCAACTGTGGCAAGGCTGACACTGGAGGGAGGCAAAAGCGTTGAACATCAAGGTCATGTAGAGGGACATTCTTCATAGTTGTTTTGTGTGTGTTGAACTCCTTTCCCCTGATGCAAATACCAGAGTTGCACCATATTAATCTGTTGCAGCAAAACCATACAGGAGTCTGATGGCATCTTAAAACACCAGTAGATTTGAAAGAGCATACTTTCTTGAAGGAAAGCCCACTTTAGCAGGAAAGGATTTGAAAGAGCATACTTTCTAGAAGGAAAGCCCCTAATCATGTCTCAGAGTTTTATTTGTTTTACTCCCCATCTTTCCCAAATCTGATTTGAAGTTACCTTTTTGGACGTATTACAATCAAAGTATGTTTTCATGCTGTATGGTTGAGAACAGTGCACATTTTTAAAGGCCCTGTTCACATCGGTGTAATTTCCACCCCACACCACTAGAGCTTTATTAGATCACTGTAGTGCTGTAACGTTATAACAATCTCTTGCCGCAATCTGAACTTCCAGTTTTCATTTTTTAAAAAGTGGATAGCTCTTTTGTTGCAGAACAATACTTTTTTCTTTAAATGGACTCAACAAAAAGGGCTAGAGCTTTTAAAAAAAATGAAATGGAAATTTGTGGCAGTATATTGTTGTGAAGTTACTTTGCTATAGTACAGTACAAGTTACGGGGGGGGGGGTTTGAAGCCTTCTGGTGATAGGGAAGGGGAAAATGTAGAGAAAATGGTGGCTTGCAGAGGGAAGTGCTCAAAATTCCGTTGTGGGTGCTCTGTTGCCAGTGTGAATGTTTTGCATATGTGAGAAGATGATAAGTAAAATCTGCACGAACACATGAACCTATCAGCCACAGGTCTGAAAAGGTCAGTCTTGTCTATTTTTACTTTCCAGGGTCTCAGGCAGAGGCCTTTCATTTCACGTACTACCTGGTCCTTTTAACTGGATATCCTGGGTATTGAACCTGCAACTTTCTCCAGGTGCTCTAGCTCTGAGCCATGGCCCCACCCATAATATACTATTACTGGATATGCATATATAACAAAGGGCACAGGCCTGACATTAAAAGGCCATTGTTCAGAAACCAGTGGAGGGACATTTTAATATCTCACAAGACCCTGTTCCTAGTGCAAATGTCTCTGCTTTTCAAAGGGAGATTGTAGTAAGGATTTACTGTTATTAGAATTATTCTGGAAATGTATTTGCATTTTCCAGATCAGGCATTTCTGAACCACTAGGATGTTAGCAAAGCTAAGAAGACTCTGTGTGTGTGATCTTTCTGCCTATCTATCTTTCTGCCTATATGTATGTGTGTGTTCTGCCAACTGAGGATTCACTTCATGGTAAAATGGATTCTAGATCATGAAAGCTTAAACCACAGTAAATCTTTTCATCTTTAAGGTGTCAGAAGACTCCAGTTTGTTCTTGCTTCTCTTAGAGGTTTACTTGAACATTTCATCAGAGTGTACCAAGGACTTTTTTGGCTTGGAGATATGCAAATAGGGTTATTTTAATTCATTGCATGTTTTAATTCTTCTGCTTAAATGTTGATCAGCCTGAGACTCCAGGGTAGAACGAGAATCAAATTTAAATAACTAGAATAAAATCACCCTGTATTTATGAGGGCAAAGCTACATGTAGTGGTAGGCCAGTGTTTTTAAATGTGGAATTCTTCTAGTTCTTGTCGTGATACACTTATAATAGTAAGACTGGCCTAGATGAGTTTGATCTGAGGTGTCAGTACAGTGACAGTCAGCATGTGTCAGCAGAGGGCATGTGACTGCAAGGAGGCTGGCCAGAACTGGATTGAGGCAGTGCAGCCTGGCACTAAGTGTATTGCTAGGAGGTTGCATCAGCCATGAGCTGATTGGCCAGCAGGTGTATAAATGTACAGCTTGTACAGTATCTTTTTCCTTCTCAATGTATCAGGTGCAGCGGAGCACTTTGACGCACAGAACTGTATATAGGTGGTGGCTGGGTGAGAATAAACTCACAGTGGTTGCACCTAAGTTCCTGACTCCATTCATCATTGGGTACTCTATCTCCGCGACAGTTCTGCAAAAGGATAGTGTGGGATATTTTGAACCATACCCCAGTCTACCATTTTGCTTTGCAGAGTCAGATCTGTATGGTAATTATGCTTTTGACCCGATGCTGGAAGTGAGCTAGGTGGAAAAAGCTGGAGGGGAGGTGCTGTGGTAGTCAGGGGAAGGTTTGTTATCGCATTCTCCTTTCACACTTTTAAGTTACATCCCCCATGTTTTGTTTTATATCTGAGAACACCCATGTTTAAATATTTAGATCTGCTGTCGTGTCTTATTTGATTCTCAGTCGTGATCAGAGTCAGCTAATAGGATGAGAGTGAAAGATATGAAAGTTGGTGGGTGGGAGGTATAGCTAAGTTGGGCAGCATCTTGTATTTTATTGTTACTGATCCTGGAGCACCCAGGCAAAATGAAAACTCTTCTTTCCTACCACAGCAGTCACAGCCTGTCATGGAACGAGAAAGCTGCAAGAAACAAGAGCATGCAAGAGTAACTGCATTTCAGGAAAAAAGCAGTGTGATTTTGAAAGCTATCTGAATGAAGGTGAAGACCTCCTTAGAAGGGGAGCTCCTAGCATCTGAAGAGGATTTCTCCTGCAGTCCTGGTGCAAAAAAAGTGGAAATGGATGAAGCACATTTTGAAGGAGAGACTATGTTGGCTAACAGCCCCTCTGAAGGGTCTGCAAAATTATGCAGTAGTAAAACAAATATAACAATAAAACCTTGTAAAGTGCTTTTGAAAAAAATTGACAGTGAATTAAAATTTCCCAACAAATATTGTTTAATATGCCCGAAGACAAAGAAAATGCCGCAAAAAATAAGAAATGCAGAAAAAAATGTTAGTTTTAAAATGCATCGAGCTGGCTTGTGTGACTTGTTGGATAGACATTGCATTAAAACACCAGGGAACTCCCAGATTTGGGCTACTGTGCCAGAAAACAAAAAAGTGGAAAAGGTGGAAAGTGGCTTGGTATTGAATAGTTCTGCAAAAAGACTAAGTAAGGGAACAAATACTGATAATGACGTTAAAAAAGCAGAAAGAGAAGGCAGTTTTCCAGATAGCTCCACACTGTATGGTAATATTTTTACCAAGTTTTTAAATATAAAATCAAATCCTGAAAATTCTGCTGCAGGTTTTTATTATGCCCAAAAAGCAGAGAGTTTGCAGGAAGATCCTGTACTGATTCCTGAGACAAAGAACACCGTGTTATTTGAACCCACTGAAAAGTGTATGGAACATGGAAAAATGTTGATTGAACAAACAGAGAGGAAAGAATTATCTCACAGAACAGATATGCTTGGGTCTAAATATTCAGGAGAAACTTCTACTGATAGTACTACTCAGCCCAGCGGAATAAATATGATACCTCTGTCTCCTGTAGATACTTTGCAGACTTCCACAACTAACTCTGATGGTTCATCTGTGCCTTCTCTTCTCTGTGAGTTTGAACCTTCCAGGAGTGCTGCCAAGGTAGGTTTGAAAGATGACTTTCCTAGAAAAAACACAGTTAAGAGCCCAGTAAAAGGAAGAAGGAATCAGTATTCTATACAGTCATCTGCTGAAGTAGTTGTCCAAGAAGAAGTGACTGTGGAAGAACTGGATGCCCTAAACCAAAGCAGGCACATGCCTAGGAAGGAAAATAATGATACTTGCTGGTTTGGGCTTGAAGGGAATGAAGTTGGATATGTTGAAGGCCCCATGTATGCCCCATGTAAAGAAAACATGTCCCAAAAGATGCAGAATGGAGAGCACAGCAGTGATGTTCCACTGTCAGGATATCCGTCATTTCCAGGTGATGTTACAAATGTCAAGCACAGTGAGGTCAGAAAAGAAACAGTGCTAAATGGTAGAGAGATCAGCAATGCGGAAGAATGTGGGAATTCTCAGCCAGCCAAAGAAAGTCTTGCAGAGGTACAGTTGCAGTTACTGTCTTTATGGATAACATCAATTGGGCTTGGGAAAGCGCATAATGAGTTCAGTAGACTGGTGGAGATGCAACTGTAGTTAAGAAACTGGGAACAAGCTAATTAAGCCTGTGCACTGCTTTTCAGCTGTTTGTCCTCTGAAGTAATAGTGCTCACCCTAACCAGAATTATACCCTTCTCCCTCAGAGGTGGAGGCCATCTTATGGGTGATTCCTGATTCCCATCCATCATTTAGAGAGGCAGGACTAACTTCAACTGTTTCCCATGGTGGGAGTCACCCTTAGCTCAGTTCTTTTACTGCCTCAGTAGGAAGAAGCAGCTTGGTGTAGGCTCTGCCTAACCTTCACTTTCTATTTCAACTCCTTTTCCCTCTACTTTACCTCCTATTATTCCTCTTTTAAAACAACAACAAAAAGTCTTCCTTTGCCTGTCCTCCTTCTTCTCCCCACCCCTTTTTTTCCACCCGCACTCAATCGGGGCAGCCTGCTAATTCTACGTTGCACTGAGGGGCAAAGTATCAGAGAGACTGATGGCCTTATGAGAGGACAGCGACGGGTTCCTCTCAGCCCTGGAGATGGATGCTACTGACACCTAAGAAGGCCACAGAGGCTGTGCAGCCAAAAGGTGAGCTGAGACAGCAGAAGAGGCGCTTGGAGAGAGAGGTGGTGGTGGCACTTCAAAACGCGCCAAAAAAGCGCACACTCAGGCGCCTTTGGAGGCCATGTCAACTTCAGCGGCCATGTTGGACCCCCCTGCGCTTTGCTCTGTGATGGGAATGGCAAACAGGGCCTAAACCCACAAAAGGAGGCCCCCGAGACCCATAGTCATAGCGGGGAACAACGAGATGGGCA
>NW_015164182.1:998658-1063147 GCF_001447785.1 Gekko japonicus
AATGTTGACAAAACCGACTTCCCCTCCTTATCACCTAAGATGATGGCCTTCTTTAGGAGAGTCATGAGGGGGGAAATACAGCACTTCTGCAGGTCGGGGGGCCGTGGATCCACTTGTTCTTGATCCTCCCCCCCCTTCGCCTAAAAGACATCCGGACCCAAACAGCTGGCCTACCGAGGCAGTGCAAAAGAGGTTCCCCAGGGAACAGGATATGTGTGATCCTCTGTTTCAGGACAGAGACTGCCACTCCCATATCTCTAGTGAAAAGGAGGAGGGGGAATTCTCCTCCCATGATGAAGAGGAGGTAGAAACTATGGTCTCTGACTAGTCTTTTCGATTTTTCAAAAACAAGGATTTTCAATACCTACTCTTCAAGACCCTAAGGAAGTCTACTGTGGGTTTTATCTGCTTTTGCCTTTCTGACCTTGGATGTGCCAGTTGCTACTGACTCGCTGGGAACAGACGGCTTCTCCTTTTGCCCGCTGTCTTTTCCCCACGTGCTCGGACTTTAATTATTGGCTTTTGCTTGTGGGGTGGTGGTGTTTTGAACCTAGTATAATTCCGGGTGCCCTGATGCTTCGGGCCATTCCTGACACAAGATGTACACGTGTCATAGTTATGAACTACCAATAAACAGAACTCTTCCTATGAAGCGCTGTGTCGTGTGATCTGACTATCAAACCCTGACAGAGTGTCAGGAATCATCTTCCCCTTGATCCGTATCTCTCCTGACCAAGATGAGTGACGGCGAGGAAGAAACAATCCCGGTGACAACTGAGGAAACCGCGCCGGTGACTACATCCCCCCCAACTACGGTGCTGAGCACCACCCCCCAGGATGCGGGAGATGCGCCGGGCGGGTTACCCCTGGGACCAGTGGAGGGAACGAGGCATGTGACATCGACCCTCTGTGGCCCGTGATGGGGAAAAGTCAAAGTGGACACCCAGGAGACGTGGATGCTCACCCTGGACTGCCTAGAGGGAGCTGCTACGATCTGCCCCGAGGGCCGCGGCTCCGAGATGAGGGAGATGCAGCGCGCCGGGCAGAGACGAGGAGTTTGTGGGACTCCGACTGGAACTATTTGAAAGATCCTATGGTGAGATGATGAAGAAGGTGGAGGATTCACTAATGAGCATCCCCCAGATTGTGGCCGAGGTGGTGCACTACAAATTCCGCCACCAGCCAGGGTGGCAGCCGAGAATAACCAGCTCTTCCCGCCCCCTTTCCCCCAGGGATCAAGTGCTGGAGCCCCGACCTCGGGATGCACCAGAGGTACACAAGCCGGCGGAGCTATTGGATGCTACCTTCGATGGGACACCCGAGAAAATGCCGTTCTTTGTGGTGTGGGCAGAGAAGTTCATCACCAATTGGGGCCACCTGTTCTCTACTGAAGAGAGGTGCGTGGACTACATCACCTTGTGATTGCGAGATGGGGCAGCGGACTGGTATGTGACCCTTCATAATTCCAAGGGTCCAGAACTCTAGAGAGTGGATGAGTTCTTGTGGGCTCTCAGAGCGCAGTACGAAGACCCTAATGCCAGTGAGCACACGTGTGCCTATCTGCTTGAAGGTATGCAGATAGGCACACGTGTGCTCACTGGCATTAGGGTCTTCGTACTGCGCTCTGAGAGCCCACAAGAACTCATACACTCTCTAGAGTTCAAAAAGCATGCCGTGAAAATCCAGGGCTGGCTGGATGGCATAATGGCTGAGCAGTACCGATTGGGTCTGCACCCAGAGATACGCGAGATGGTCCTTCATAGTGTTCAACCCGTGTCTCTCCACGCTTGGATGCGGGAAGCGGCTGACGCTGAGAACTGGCTGAGAATCATCTGCATTGACAATGCAGCCACCCTGGGGAAGGTAGGCCCGCCAATGACCAAACCCAAGACCCTGAAGCCGAAAGAGGGGTTGCAGGACCAGCGCATGAAACAAGGCCTGTGCCTGAGATGTGGGGAAGCGGGCCACTTTGCCGCAGCCTGCCCCAGCAGTGGGCCCCCGGTGGCACCCAGGAAGGAGCCAGAGAAGAAGCGGGTGGACACCCCGGTGAGGAAGAGTGTGGTCCAGCCCAAGTTCCAATGGGCACTGCAAGCTGAGGTTCCCGTGGAAGAGCTGGGGAATGAGTAGTGAGGAGGAGGATGAGCCGGCAGGAAAAGAACAGGGCCTGCTGTAAGCGGCGTGGAGCAGCATGTCCCTAATCCCGAGGCACCGAAAACGGTGAGCAATTACCCCCCCTTCTTTGTGACTGTGACTATATTGAACCCCAAACTGGGAACCCATGTACGGGTGAGGAGCTTAATAGACTCTGGGTGTGGATGGGACTTATTCAGCTCTTCTTTGGTTATGGGGCTGGGGGCCAAGGTAGTTAAGCTCCCATACCCCATTGTCTTCACCCAGATGGATGGGTCTGCTATGAAAGAACCCTGCAAGTACAACCTTGCAAGCCATTTCCTACACCACAGAAGCTACACTTGACATGGTGGTGTTTGCATCCAGAGCCATGGTTTCAGCTGCAACCGTCCGCCGCATGATCTGACTAAGAGCCTGGCCAGCAGACTATCAATCCAAGGCCATTGTCACAGCATACCCATTTCAGAGAGATTAGCATTTGGGAGACTCACTGGAGAAGATTCTAGTGGAAACATGCGACAAGAAGAAAGCCTTACCCAAAATGATGCAACTGGGGGACAAGAGATCAACAGGTCCTTCCTTTTGCACATACAATAACCAGGTTTCGACAAGACAACAGAAAACCCTCCTGGACGGCGAACAAACAGCCCTTTCCAGACTCAACGGAAATAGACAGGACAGAGGGGACCGAGATCCCAAAACCCCCAAAGCGTGACTACACAGATCCTCCTGTGGGGGGACAATTACTGTGCTTCAGCCAGGTGTGGCTCACCTCCCACCCAGATTTGTGGACAAAGGACATTATCACAGAAGGGTGCAAAATAGAATTTCACACGATCCTGCCTCAATGCTTCATAGTCTCCCCAACTCCCAGAAATCCGATAAAGAGAGGCAGAACCAATGCCGCCATTCTACACCTGCTAGACATTCAGGCAATAGAGCTGGTTCCTGCAAATGAACAAGGCACAGGGGTCTACTCCATTTTTTTTCACTGTCCCTAAAAAGAATGGGGATTGGAGGCCTATTCTAGATTTAAAATTCTTAAACAGATTTGTAGAACCCAAGCATTTTCGTATGGAGACCCTCCGTTCAATTGCGGAGTGCCTGAAACCGATGGAATTCCTCTCATCCATAGACCTCATGGAGGCCTACATGCACATACCAATTGTTGTTCAGCACTGAACATTTCTAAGGTTCTGTGTAGGGGAGACCCACCTTCAGAGCACTACCCTTTGGTCTCTCGTCGGCCCCTCGGGTGTTCATGAAGATCCTAGTTCATCCAGTAGCTCTCCTAAGAGAACGGGATTCATGTGCGCCTGTTTTTAGATGTCATTCTGGTCCGCTATCAAGGATTCTATCTCAGGAGGACACAGCCAGGACGGTACAATGCCTCCAGGACTTTGGTTTTCTGGTGAAAGTCACCTGACCCCGACCCAATGTTTGGAACACCTGGGAGTGGTGATAGACACTCAAGCCACAAAGATGTATCTGCCCAGACAAAAGACAAAGAAGATCAAGGAACTAGCCACTCAAATTATTCGAGCGAAGACCTCCTCTTTGTCTACTCTGACCAAAATGATGGGCCTCATGGTTGCAGCTTTCAACACCCTACAGTGGGGATAATTCCATTCCAGAAATCTGCAGATGTTCCTATGCCCTTACCAGAATTACATTGCATTGAAAGTAGATCTTTCCTTGAAGGTACTATGCTAAGTGAAAGTAAGTCTATGCTGGTGGGCCAAACTGAACAATCTCTCTCAGGGCAAGAATTTTTGGATCCAGGATCAGATTCAGGTATTCACCAATGCCAGCCTGCTTGGCTGGGGGGCCACGCTCCGCAACAACCCAACCCAAGGCAAATGGACTGCAGCCAAAAGGAGATTATCAATCAATCTGTTGGAACTTCGTGCAATCAAACTGGCCCTGCAGCATTTTTCCTCCCAGGTCAGATGGAGTCACATCCTTGTCTGGAAGGACAACATTTCTTTGAAGGCTTACCTCAACAAATGGGGGTTCCAGGCCCCAGGCCTTATACAAGGAAGCCATACAGCTACTAAGCTGGGCAGAAGCCAACCTTTCTTCGATCAGGGTGGAACACGTGAAAGGTGTAGCCAACACTCAAGTGGATTGGCTGAGCCATCAGACGGTTCAAGAGGGAGAATGGTCTCTACACAAGAGGATATTCTGGCTCATCATGGAGACACTGGGGATGCCACAGGTAGACCTGTTTGCCTCCGTGGACAACAACCAACTGGACAGGTTCTTCACCAGGTACTTCGATCCACTTGTGGAGGCCACGGATACCCTGTTGGCACCCTAGCCTTGAGGCCTTCTCTATGCGTTTCCTCCTCTTCCAGTGTTGCTCAAGCTTCTTTGATGAATTCGACTCCTGAGAGCAGAAATAATTGTGGTGGCACCCTATTGGCCATGACGCCCATGGTTTCCATCACTGCAGGAAATGGCTGTGGCTCCTTCCCTAACTCTCCCAGTGTCAGAGGACATGCTACTTCAAGGACCGCTTTATCATCCCAAACCAGGATGGTTTTGCTTGACCTCATGGAGATTGAAAGGGGCAAGTTTTCCAAATTAGGGTATAAGATATCAGTTATTAATACCATCATGGCGTCTCGATGGTTGTCCACTTTGAGAATCTATAATGCCACCTGGAAGGCCTTCATGTGTTGGGCAAAAAGAAAGGTCAACCCGTTGCATCCTAAAATCAAAAATATTCTGAAATTTCTACAGGAAGATGTTGACAGCAATCTTTGGGTAGCAACACTCAAATGACGGCAGCCCTGTCATCAGTACTATCCAAATATAATGGTCTACCCGCCTCTCAGCATCCTCACATCTGCTGTTTCCTCAAAGGAGCATCAATTCAGGATCCTCCACAGAAACATAGGTTGCCAACCTGGAGACTTAACACCATCCTCAAGGCTCTTAAAAAGGAGCCATTTGAACCTATTAAATCTATCCCACTCAAATTTCTGAGAATTAAGACCTTGTAGGTATTACCTCAGCCACGATAATATCGGAGCTGGGTGCCTTATTGGTCCAGTTGGATCTCTGCGTTTTTCACAAGGACAAGGTAGTCCTCAGAACAGACCCTACCTTCTGCCCAAAGGTTAATTCCACCTTTCACAGATTGCAAGAAATTTGTCTGCTATCTTTTGCCCCATCTCCCGTACACCCAAAGGAGAAAGTGTGGCATACACTGGATGTGAGACGGACACTCAAGCGCTATATTCTCAGAACAGCCACCTTCAGGCGTACAGAAGCCATGTTTGTTAATATGTCCCCTCATATGGGAAAAAAGATGTCTAATTCAGCCATAAGTAGCACTCTCAGGGCTTGTATTGCAGAAGCTTACAAGAGCATGAAGCAGTTAGTGCCTGCTGGCATTACAGCACACTCTCTACGCAGCGCCACAACTAACGCTGCCTTTGCCAATACGACTAGTGGAAGAAGTCTGCAGAGTTGCTACATGGTCCTCGTTGACCACATTCATTAGACACTACAAGATCAATGTGTATGATTTGGCTGATGTGGCTTTCGGTAGGAGAGTACTGCAGTCTGTTCTCACCCTTGATGACGACTTCCCACCTGGGACGTAGGGACACTGTCATGATCTGTGCAGGACTAAGAGCAGGGCCTAGTGTGGCCTGGTCCCTGCATGACAGTGAGCAGACAGCCTGCAGTCCCCATAAGGCTTAGCAACGAGTTATAGCCAATCAGAGAGGGAGATTATGTGAGGAGACTGTTGAACTATGTGAGGAGAGTCGGTCTTAATGGTTAACTGTGGAAAACAGGGTGTTTCTTTTGGGTCTCTCTCTGCGGCCTGGTCTCACTGTGGGGACAGGCTGGTCTGGGAGAGAGGAACATCTCCACTGGGCTCAGCAAGAGTGCTAGGCAGGCTGTGGGCCTGGAAGTAGAACAGGTAGCCTTGCCTTGTTTTCCATGCCCCAGTATTGTTTTTAATAAACCCTTTTTGTGTAACTATTTTCTCTGCCTGGGTCAATCACGCCTGTGTGTTCTCGGCTGAAAAAGGGGCATGTTGGATGGGCCTGGGAGGGTACTATGGGCCTTCTCAGGGGACCTGAAGTCCAGAGTGGTGGTGGCAGAGAGTAGAGACCCCTGGGGTCATGACAGACACTGATTTGGAAGGTCCCACAAGATGGCCTCCACCTCAGAGGGAGAACAACCATTGGTTACTCACCGTGAAGGGTCCTTCTCCTCTGAGGTCTGGAGGCCATCTTGGCCCTCCCGGGTCATCATGCAGTTACTAACCTTACCGAGATAAATAAATTTTTAAAAAACACTCCAGCAAACAATCTAGCCAAAGTAGGAGAAACCAAGACAATCAGAGAGAGAAAGGAAGAGAGAGAGAATTCCCCTGTGTTACCATTTCTGTTTCTTACTGATTCCGATTGTTTCCTCACTGGTTTTTCTTGTTGCCACTGTTCAAGTTTTTTTCTATAGAACGTTTCACTTAGTTTTTAGCTTATGGAGCACCAGAAGTGAGCTAAGGGTGACTCCCATCACAGGAAACAGGAAACAATCAAAGTTAGTCCTGCCTCCCTAAATGAAGGATGGGAATCACCCACATGATGGCCTCCAGACCTCAGAGGAGAAGGACCCTTCACGGTGAGTAACCAATGGTCGTTCTATGCCCAATACTTCCAATGGATTATAAGAATGTAACTCTGCTTTGATTTGATGTGGGTGTGTTATGGTGTTACCACAGCTAGCTGTGGTTTGATACTAGCCAGCTGCCCGTTTAACCAGGACTTGCTGATCAACTTTGAGCCTGTGTTAAAAATTGTGGTTAAATGGGACATCTGACTAGAGCTGAATCTTTGACTCCTTTCAAAATGTTGGGCTTGTTTTTTCTTATCACAAGATTCAGGGCTAGTTCTAACATGTTAAAATGCCAGTCACCATAACAACATCATGTCCGATTTTATCAGTTTAAAAATCTTAGCTTATCTTTTCTGCCATATTTAACCTTGTTCTTTGTAAACACACAAAAAAGAAAACTATAGCAGCCAATATGAAGCTCTCGCAGTCAATATTCCCTCTAAGCTGTGGAGTCTTGTGAGCAAAAATTCTACTTTGTGAGCTACTGGCATTAAAGTTGTGAGCGAGCAATTTGGCGAATGCATAAATTAGTTTGCTGTGGAGCCACCCTTCCTAAGACAAAAATCTGTGAGCTGGACAAAAATCTGTGAGCTGGAGGCTAAAAAACTGTGAGCTAGCTCACACTAACTCAGCTTAGAGGGAACACTGCTCGCAGTACAGTCTTAAGTGCCTCAGGATAAAACTTCACTGCTTCTTTAAGGAGGGGAAATTTTGTAATTTAGGGACAACCAATAAGGCAATTTCAGAGGCATAGCCATGTTTGTCTGTTGTAGCAAAATAAGAATATAGTGGCCCTGTAAAGTGGTACCTTGAAAATCTAACAACATTTAATTCCCATATGTGTTTTTGTAAGTCATTGCTCACTTCTTCAGGTATGTGGAGATCAAACTGGGATTCGTGTGGGGGGAATGACAGGATTTCGGGGAGGAAAGAAGGCATTGAGGTAGAGAGTGAATTCATTCATGGACCTCTTGTGGGTTCTGTAAATCTTGACAATCTCATCTTGAGGTTTAGTGACTCATGAATATAATCTTTAATGTGCTGCCTGGTTTTTGGTTTTCCTTAACTGACAAGATGGCCTTTGTGCATTGCTGTTGTGTGAGCGATACAGAAATGGAACACTTGAAAGGATGCTCCTGGTTGACATTGACAGGGAGGGGAGTCTTGGCATTTTCTGTTGTTAGAGTCAGCTAAACGTTGGTGGGTCTAGTTTGAAAATATGACTTATAATTGATGTGTTCTGTTTCTGCCCAAGGAAGAAGACCAGCTCCTGCTCCGTCAGTCTCATGGTGTACAAATAGTCTTCTACGTATGTCCACTTTCTTCTTTTATTACTTTGGGCCACTCAGTCTGAGAGAGCTTGATGAGGATTAAGGAAATTGTACTTACATTCAAATGCAGAATTTGATCTCTTCTGCATATTTTACCATCTCTAAGCTGCAGTAGAATGATGAGTTCAATGGACAAAAAGTTCCTTTACTTTAAGAGTTTCAAAGAAGACAGTTATTATGGACGTCACCATCTCCCACCCAGCACTTTAATGGGGAAAGGTGGCTCTGATAGAATACTCTTGCTTAAACAACTACCAGAACACAGAAAAATATGAGAGAGGTCTTTTTCTATGGTGCACTTGAGTTGCAGAGCACTTGTCTCACTTAAATTTGCATTTGCTGGCTACATCTCTCAGGCAGCAGGTGAAGTCTGTCTTTTTAAAGTGAGTTTTTATCATATATAAGCCAAGGGAGAGAGCTTATTAATGGTTTTATTGCTGGGTATATCTGTTTTACTGGATATACTTTTCTAAACCTTTTAATTGCTGTGTTGTATATTTATTTAAAATAGTTCTGTGCTGCTTTTTCAGAATCCTGATTGAGGCAGCTTATGGTTAAAAGCAAAAGTAGCATAAAAATACCAGCAAGCAGTATAAAAATCAGACCATTAAAAAACTGATAAGGTGAAACCCTTAATTAAAAGCCTGGGTAAAAAGATGTGTTTTGGCTTGGCGCCTAAAAGAAAGTGAAGTAGGTGCCAGGCAAGCCTCCAGTGGGAGGATGTTCCAAAGGTGTGGTGCCACCACAGAAAAAGCCCTGGGCAGGGGCACAGGGAGCAGGGCTTGAGAGGCAGATCTTAGCTGGTGGGCAGGATAGTATGTGAGGAGAGGGTCCTTCAGATATGCATGCTTTTATCACAGAGGTGGGAGAAAAATCATTTCCAAATTTTATTGGTTTATTGCTTCACTTCATCATCATCAGCTACCTTTATTAGCATCACAACAAAACATAGATCATCAAGGGATAAAGGGTACAACCTTCATTGCTGGAGTTGAAACATTCCTCTCCTCTTAGTGGCACAAAATATAAATTTCGCCACCAAATCAGTGATCTCAGTTATGGGAGGATAGTAAAAAAACGGTCTCGCAAACATCAGATTGACCCTTGCGAATTTGTAGCAGAGGTTCTAGATATATGGCACGAATATCACAGTAAAATATACAGTGCAGGAGAACATGTTCAGTACTTTCTATCTCCCCCAGACCGCAAGAACAAAACCTAGAGGAGTATGGCATTTTTTAAACCTCCCATACAGTACTGCACAGGGAAGAACATTTCCAGATTTTATTGATTTATTGCTTCACTTATAGTTGGCCTTTCTCCAAAAGACTTAAAGCATTTTAATTAAATCAAATCCTAATGTAAATGTCTGGTCCTATGTTAAATGCTGCACGGGGCCAAAGTTACTAGTTTTTGGGATGGAACACTTTGGGATGAAGCGAACAGTTGTGCTCCCCTAAGTCATTCCATGCCTGAAACAGTAATAAAGGAAGGTTCTATGCATGTACAACACATTGATTTACTCTTTCTGCAATGCTCTTCTGTTCTGACATACTATGAATTTGGTTACATCAATGGATCTGGAGTGTTGGTGGGGATAAGAGCATACAGAAGCCATATAAGGTACAGTTGCTTTGAGCAAGCTGTCTCTGTGACATGGCCCCCAAGTCAGAATGGTACAATATACCTGCCCTACAAATGCACTTCAGTGTGGATTTACGATGGTGTGCAGAACATTCTGGGTTTGCATAAATTTGTAGATGAATAGCTCTCCACCATCTGGAAGGTGCTATGTGCTTAAGCAGCAACCATAAATCCAAAGTTCATCTGCATGAACCCTGAAGGTTTGCTTGGAAGAAAAAGAGACGATTTATATTTTTTAATACCTGCGAATAACCGCTAATATGAATGGTCTATTTGTGTGAGCAGTAATGTTGGAGAAGCATATGGGTGACTTGAGTGACAAGGATTTCCATACTCTTGCTGTATGATCTTGTGTCTTTCTTGACTCATGTTCCCATGGAAGCAGGCCACAAGTGTGGAGATATCCACACATTTTAGAGCCAGTTCATCTTGTTGGTAATGCATGTTTTGGTACTGAAGAGGCTTGCAGAAGAAAACCCACTTACTTTGGATTGAAATCGGTATTCACAATGAATTCCCCTTCCATATATAGACAAAAAACCCTGTTCACTTACCTGGTCCAATTAGGCAAAAGTTATGACCCCTATTTTCAAAGTAGTTGAGGAACCCCTTTGAACTTAATGGGACTTGAACAGATACAATACTTCGAGGCTTGCGTTTTGTATAGGCAGGTATACATTTGACCCCATTAAACTACTACCATTTAGTTGATTGCAGATTTTGAAAGAAACGTTAACTTGATTATTGGCATGTGCACTGTCAGCCGTGAAAGGTAAATGTTTTCTGAGTTGTTGTCCTGCACTGAGAAAGAGAGGATGAGAGAGCAGTGGAGGCGAGCACATTTTGCTGTGCTTTGAGACTACATGAGTAGCTTTACCAGGATCCAGGTGGAGTTGAGAGAAAAATGAGAAACTACAGAAACTTTAAAAGAATATCAGTTTAGTTATTATAGATCTTCTTCGTGGTCTCTGTGCATCACACCTCTGGGACATAGTGCGCCTGCGCCGACCTCGATCGGTTCCTCTTGAAAGCGAAAGGGATTTTCGCACCCGCTCCCGAGTCACGTGCCAGCCCCACTGCGCATGACCAAGGGGGGGGCATGACAATCCTGCCAGTTCTCTTTTGACCGCCGCACTGGTAGGATCTTCTCTGCTTTGGTCGGTTAAAAATTTGGGCTTTTAGGCCTATTCCTTGTTTTTTCTTCGAAGTTTCTTCGTTTTTCTTCTTGTTTCTTTTTTCTAAGTGAAAGGACTTTGTTTCTATGGATTTATTTCCTTTTGGATACTGTTGTGTGTTTCCCCCCTCTCCCGGCCTATGGCCAAGACGTGGGGTTTCTTTAAACAGTGCCTTAAGTGCGGCAGCAAGATTGCCCCCCCAGATGGACACTCGCTTTGTCTTTTGTGCTTCGGGGAATCGCACCAAGTGAACTCTTGTGCTCATTGCGCGAAGTTTTCGAAGCAGACAAGGAAGAACAGAGCTGCTAGACTTCACGTTGCGCTTTTGGAGATAGCGTTTTCACCAGTGTCGTCACAGGTCACTTCAGGGCATGCGTCAGTGTCAACTGCTGCCTTGGCATCGACTGCTGCGCTGTCCCTGATATTGACTAACGTAGATGTCGACTGCCCGATGCTGAAACGCTCAGCCCAGATATCGAACGCTCAGCCCATACTCCCTCCAAAAAATGCAGGGAAGGCAAGGACGATTGGCCAGTCAAGCTTAAAAAGCATAAGAAAACTCCCCCTGTGCAATCTCCGCTGACCCCTCGGAGGGCCACGGAATTGAATCTTTCGGGAGCTGCTTCACTTGACTCTCAGTGCCGACAGCAACCACAAGGTGTACCTCGGTCGCCTTCACTGCGTCCTATCCATCTCACGGACTCTGAGCACGATATGGACTTGACACAGATCTCCTGGTCTTCCAGTGTCGAAAGTCTGCACTCAGACAGTGGAGCCGATGCGTTTGTCTGTCCTTCACAGCTCCGTCCTGATGATTGAGACTGACCATCAGCACCGACCCATCCGCCACCACTGCCCTCCTGGGACCAACGGCAGTGGCAATACACGTATGGGGCCTATCCATTTACGGGCAGTATGCTGTGGTTCCCACCCCAGCCAGTGGAGTGGGACCGTCAGTCCACCTCTTCATGCATCTCCCGGTATCGAGATCCTCCATTGACGCCGGAGTTTGCGAGGCTCCATCTGTCGAGACCAATGGGCAAACTTCCCAAGCTGTCGCACCCGACAGTTCCAAAGTTTAGAGAGCCATCAAACCTGATTCCATCGATACTGATGCTACCTATGTCATTTTCTGAGCCATCTGAGCACTCTGTCTCTTCAGATGCCTCCTCCCAATCAGAGGACGAAAACCCCGATCCTCCAGTGGAACCCTCGCCGCCTCAACAAGTGGCCGATGATCTTCCAATCTTCCCTTCAGAAGACTTTAAATCCTACGGAGATTTCATCAAGCAGATGGCTAACACGCTCACTCTGTCTATGGTACAGCCCCCGCCTACTGTGACAGACTCTGTGTTCGATATCGTCCAGATGGACACTTCTACACTGATTGCCTTACCGATGACTTCGGTCCTCCTTGAGGCGACTGATGTCCCATGGTCTCTGTGACGACCCCTTAACTGGGGAGGTCTGGTTTCCCTTTAAAGTGTTCTTTAGGTTTTATTTTATTATGTGTATCCGGCTGCCACCAGGAAATTTTATAAGGCTTTCCAAACCTTTATGCTTTACTATTTCTATCACAGGGTAGGTAAGTCGAGGGTTTAGGCATTCACAAGGGACTATGTGTTTCCTGGGAAGAATTTCTTTCAGAACTGGTATCTTAAATAAAAGTAGATTTATTGATATTTCACACACTTTTCTCTCCCACTGTCAGGGATCTGGGCATGTAACTTTGTAACACTTTTTTCTTTAAGTCCATATAATCTTTACTGTTTCCTAGACACTCAGCTTCAGCTTATAACTGTTTCAACACAGAACTGCTTGTCCCTTTCTTTCAGACACAGCACTTAACTCTCATATCACACACAAGAAGGTCTCTCCTTCAGACCCCAAAACTAAACTCACCCCACACAGGGATGCTTCACTCTTCTCATACACAGAACTTCTGCTTCTCTCACAGAAATCAGAACTAACTAACTCCCAACTGTCTTCATCAACTGTCATATCTCTAACTGACACTCTTGACTGACATATCTGCTCATCCACACAGAATCATTTCCAAAACCCCTCCCCCTCTCTGTCACTCACCAATCACACCACTTGCTTGTTTCCACTACTCTAGACTATCATACAGCCATGCATCCAAACTTTTAAAGTCACACACACACAGTTAAACATGAAATCGTTACAGTCTCACCCAGCATCTACACCCATCTTGAGCCGGAGGGTAGATCATATGTATAAAGTGCAGGAGCAGGGTGCTGAATTTCTGTTTACTGAACCTAAACCAAATTCTGTCGTAGTCACTTCTTCCTCCAAGGGCAGATGCAGTCATTCCACCCCCTCTGAGAAAGAAGGAAGGAAACTTGATTTGTTTGGAAGGAAATTTCATTCTGCGGGAGCTCTTGGCATCAAGACCTCAAACTATACAGCATGTATGAGGAGATATCAGTTTGTTCTTTGGGAGCAGATGTCTGAACTTATTGCAACCCTCCCTGAGGACGCTAACCGTCAGGCTCGCAGGATTCAGAAGAAGGGAATGCTTTTGCCTAAGCATCAGCTCAATGCAGCTAAGCACACATTGGATGCTGCCACAAAAACGCTGACTTCAGCAGTTACCCTCCAACGTCACGCCTGGTCGTGTTCTACTGACCCTACCGCAGGACACCAGGACTCTCATTGAGGACCATCCATACGAAGGTGAGGGCCTTTTCAGTGCCTTACCTGATACAGTCCTGCAAGACCTAGACAAAAGTATAAAGATGTTGCGGAGTTTAGGTGTCACGTCAGCTCCTAAAGTATCCAAAGCGAAATCCTGGAACAAGCCATGGTTTCGCAGATCCTCTCTTAAGTCGTCCCCGGAAGCACAGTGGCAACGCTCACCCACCATGTCTTCCTGCCCTTATGGGCAAAATTCTCATCCATCTCTCAGCCTAAGGCTAAGACTCCGAAAGCTTCCAAGCAGAGCCTTTGACTCCTGTTGTCCCACCCTCTACCCACCTGTCTCCCTACTTGGCTGCTTGGCAGCGAATAACATCAGACCAGTGGGTACTATCCGTCATCAAAAAAGGGTACCTCATAGAATTTATCCAGGTACCCGAGGCCCCCAGCTTCATAATTACTCCACTATCCAGTATGCTTCTGGAAGAAATCCAGAGCCTTCTTCAAAAGGATGCCATCAAACCAGTCCCGACAGCACAGCGTCAACACGGGTTCTACTCCCGTTATTTTATGGTCCCCAAAAAAGACGGAGGACTCCGTCCTGTTATGGACCTCAGGGGACTCAACCAGTTTATCTCCTATCGGAAATTCTGAATGACAACATTACAAAGCATTCTCCCCCTTCTCAGTGAGGGTGTCTGGATGGTAACTTTGGACTTGCAAGACGCATATTTTCATATAACTATCTACCCATCTCACAGGAAGTTTCTGCATTTTGCAGTTGTGGAAGGCCATTTTCAGTACAAGGCCCTTCCTTTTGGACTCTCAACAGCGCCCAGAGTCTTTACAAAAATGATGATTGTCATCGCGGCGTACCTCCGTCTCCAGAGTGTACGGATCTTTCCGTACATAGACGATTGGTTGCTGGTAGCAAGGTCCAGAGAGACTCTGCTCAACCATATCGATTTAACACTGGCCACCTTAGACGCGTTGGGCCTGAGGGTGAACCTGAAAAAGTCAATGCTCCTTGCTTCCTTGAGAATCCAGTTAATTGGAGCAATTTTGGATTCGACTGTCTGCCGAGCCTTTCTCCCTCCCAAAAGGGCGGAGGACATTATTGTTCTCATCAACCTGATAAAAGCACAGGGAGATGCATCAACGAGGCAAATTTAACGGCTCTTGGACCTGATGGCCACCACCAAGGTTTGTGCTACCTGTGCAAATGCTAAATTCCCTGCAGTGGTGGGAATCTCCAGACAACCTACCTCAGAGTGCCCCATTTCTTGCACTCAACCCCGAAATGACCCTAACCATGGATGCATCCTTGTGGGGATGGGGGGCTTACCTCCAAGGTGTGTGTGTGTGGGTGCCAAATGGGAACCGCATGTGGCCCACAAACACATCAACTTCCTGGAACTGCTCGCCATCCAATATGCTCTAAGGTCTTTTCGCCACCTTGTGGCTCACCATACAGTGGCAATCCTGACAGACAACACCACTGCACTGTGTTACCTGAACAGGCAAGGTGGGACAGTGTCCAGGGGGCTCTGTCGACTGGCCTGGGAGATTTGGATCGAGTGTCAATCTCGGGGCGTGTGCATCATTGCTGCCAGGATTGCTCAATGTGTATGTAGACTTTCTGAGCAGAGGAGGTGCATCCCTCCACTAATGGGAGCTCCACTAATGGGAGCTTACCTCCAACCAATCTTCCACAGATGGGGTAACTCAGAAATCGATGCGTTTGTGATGCGTCAGAACACAAAGTGGCCTGTACCTGGGTGGGACAGGACCCTCTGTCTCTGGGGGACGGCCTCTTGTTCCCATGGTCGCACAGGTACATGTACCCATTCCTACCAATTCCTTTACTAACCAGAGTGCTGAGCAAGATCATGAGGGAGCAACCTCAATGCATCCTCGTGGCACCATGGTGGCCACGCCAGCACTGGTTCCCGACTCTGCTCCACATGTCCTGGGGCACATACATACATCTCCCCCGAGCACCAGATCTCCTCCTGGCTCAGGAGGGCCAAGTGCTTCACCATGATGTACCGCACCTCAAACTCACGGCGTGGAGAATCCCTTAGCACAGCTCAGAAACAGGATAGACCTTGTTTTGTTGAACTGTCGGAAGCCAGCTACACACGCTTCCTATGAAGGGAAGTGGAAGAAATTCCTGTCGTACCTTGAGTCGTTGGGTTTACCACCACCCCCTACGGACTTGAGGATAGTTTTGGGATTCTTGTTGACCCTTGAGTCTTAGTTGCTCTTCTTTAAAGGTCTACTTAGCTGCCATTTACGCCTATCATCCTGCAGTGGATGGCTATTCCGTTTTTTTCTCACCTGCAAACAAAGCAGTTTCTGAAGAGCCTCACTCGCCTTTTTCCTCCGACTCATGGGCTGACTCTTTCCTAGGATTTACCTATAGTACTGTCCAGATTAACAGGCAAACCATTTGAGCCCATGGCCATGCCTAGTCTGCAGCTTCTCTCATGGAAGACTGCTTTCCTAGTAGCCATTACGTCAGCAAGACGAGTGAGTGAATTGTCTGCACTCTGTTGCGATTTTCCGTATTTGGTTTTTTACCATGATGGTGTTACCTTGGCCCCAGATGTCTCTTTCCTGCCTAAGGTTGTTTCTGAGTTCCATTTGCGAGCTTCCAACATTTTCCCCGCCCCCTATGAGCGATGAGGAACGCCGTCTTCATACTTTAGACGTCAAGAGAGCCATACTTTTCTACCTCCATAGACAAGGTCATTCCGTCAGTTTTGTTGAATTTGTTCGTCTCCTATACCACACCTGTGCAGGGGAAGAGACTTTCTTTGCAATGTCTATCCAAGTGGATTGTGGAAACCATCAAACTGTGCTACTTACTGGCCAAACAGCCACTTCTGGGCCCGCTCCGAGCATATTCCACTTGGGCAGTAACCATGTCCACAGCCTTCCTGAGAGGTTCGTCGCTCACTGATATCTGTCAAGCAGCAACCCCACACGTTTGTGAAGTATTACACCCTGGATGTGCGTCTTCATCAATGTTCCGTGGTGGGATGGGCAGTGTTGCAGGCGGCGCAAGTCTAGGACATTCAGCTCCCTCCTCCAGATAGGCCTGTTTTTGCTTGCTAATCTCCCAGAGGTGTGATGCACAGAGACCACGAAGAAGATAAACAGGTTGCTTACCTGTAACTGAAGATCTTCGAGTGGTCATCTGTGCATTCACACCACCCACCCTCCTTCCCCTCTGCTTTCGGTCCTCTCCTTTTTATTACTCTGAGACTGATGGCAGCGGTCAGAAGGAACTGGCGGGATTGTGGTGCCCCTCCCTTGGTCATGCGCAGTGAGGTTGGCGCGTGACTAGGGAGCGGGCGCGAAAATCCCTTTTGCTTTCAAGAGGAACCGATCGAGGTCGACGCAGGCGCACTATATCCCAGAGTTGTGAATGCACAGATGACCACTCAAAAATAATCAGTTACAAGTAAGCAACCTGTTTTTTCAGAGGGTAGCCATGTTGGTCTGCAACAGAAGAGCTAGATTCGAGTCCAGTAGCTCCTCAGAGACAAGCAAGATTCTTACAGTATAAGCTTTTGAGAGTCAGAGAGAGCTTTGGCTCTCAAAGGCTTCTACCCTGAAAATCTTGTTGATTTCTAAGGGGCTACTGGACTCAAATCTAGCCTTAGTTCAGTAATGACTAGGTGAAATGAATAAAAAACCCACACTTACCTTAATTAATTGCCATAATCCATTAATATATATCTATCCCAGCATAGAAGACTCCAATACCTCTTGTGGTTTTCCTCTTATCTTTCCCTTGAGGGTGGTTTCTATGTTGTTCAGATTTCACACCTCCTTGTTTGCTTAATCTGTTTTCTCTCTCTGATTCTCTCTGTTTGTATACTCATGTACAGTATACTCCCTTGTACCATCATCTGCCTAGCATCCTCCGGAGTCATGGGAAGAGGGTTTTTCCAGCCCTGCCAGAAGAGCTTGGACTTTGCTGATGTGGCAAAATGCAGATTGAAACAGTTGGTATAATTTGCACCTTTTATATCAGAAGTGGAGTGGTGCTGGAGATTGTGAGACCATCCAGTGTCACCATGACCTCCTTCCACTCTCTGCAGCTCAAGAGATGTATATTAGTTTGATGTTGTGTTGTCATTTGCTCACTTTTTCACTCCGTGGCAGCAGCAGTTTTAATAGACTGAAATCTTTGGTTTGGTACTGCGTTATCTTGAAAGATCTGGGTGTCACTTTGTGAAATAAGAAGAATCGTGTGGCCAAATGCAGCAGCATTTTTCACACCTGTATGCAGGTGTTTGACAGAACAATCCTAAACCCAGCCATTAATCTGGCCTTGTGTCAGTCTAAAGGGGAGATATTATATCTAGAGATATGCTTTTGTAGTGCCCTGATGACACTGTTCCAATGTAAAGCAGGAACTGATGTGACTGTGTCAGCACAGGGGCAAAAAATGAACACCACTGGGGAGTGCTGGTATGTGTGCTAGGGGGCTTGATTGATACTCTCTAAGCCCTTCCAGCCCAGGTCCTGCCTCTGGCAAAAATGCTGGTGTAAGTAAAAACATTGCCATTGAACTCCATGGGAGTAACAAAGTCTTGTCCCCCACCATGCCTACACAGCTATGGTACAGTTTATGATACCAAATGAGAGTTGCAATCCTAAAAACAATTTTCCTGGGAGTAAAACCTCCCTGAATAAAATGGGACTTAATTCCAAGTAGACCTCCTTAGGATTGCTCCCTATGTCTGCAGCCAGCCATAGCCCTCCTAAGCAGTGTATAGATTGCCGCTAGGACACCCGTGTATCAAATGATAGGGCATGTGGCATGGGGTTAGATTAGGGGTGGCCAAACTGCAGCCCGGGAGCCGCATGTGGCTCTTTCACATGGTCTAATTTAATGTTAATAAAAAGCAAATTTGCATATTTTTCAATAAAAACGTGTGTAATATTTGTTCATGTCTTGTGGTTCTCAAACATCTGACGTTTATTCTGTGTGGCTGTTACATTAAGCCAGTTTGGCCACCCCTGGGCTAGATCTTTCTGGCCTCATGTCATATGCACATAAAATACAGATTAGGGGGTCTTTGTTGTTGAGAACCCTAAAGAGAGGTACTTGGTTGGAAAAGGGAGTGCTTTGCACAAACAGCCCAGGATGAGGACAAAGAACCACTGAGCCCCAGCTATAGGGATGAATAGTAGCAGGCAGCAGCAGTGGACTCATGAATCCAGGGGAGGGCTGGCCTTGTGGGACAGTGGTAAGTGAAATGATTAAAGTCTGGAATAGCTGCTCAGCATGCATGATGGCCATCCCTCGTAACCGTGCAAGACCTCAGCAGTGCTTGGGACTTTCTCTAGGGCTATCTGGTGGTTTTCCCCTGACCTGGATGGCCCAGGCTAGCCCAATCTTGTCAGATCTTGGAAGCTAAGTAGGGTTGGCCCTGGTTAGTATTTGGATGGGAGACAATCAATGCTTCCTCTAAGCTGTGGAGTCTTGTGAGCAAAAATTCTACTTTGTGAGCTACTGGCAGATGTGAGTGAGCGATTTGGCTACTGCATAAATTAGTTTGCTCTGGAGCCATGCTTCCTGCGCTAAGACAAAAATGTGTGAGCCGGAGGCTAAAAAACTGAGCTAGCTCACACTAACTCAGCTTAGAGGGAACACTGGAGACGACCAAGGAATTCCAGGGTTACTGTGCAGAGGAGGGCAATGGCAAACCATCTCTGTTAGTCTCTTATCCTTGAAAACTCTATGGGGTCGGCATAAGTCGGGTGCCACTTGACAGCACGTAACACACATGTACGCAGCTGGTGGTGGGTCCCATACAGAGTTTGACCTCTTGCGTGCAGGCCTATGCTATCCCAGCACACTATGCCTTGGTGTGCAGTCCACCCTGCTTTGGTCCTGGCAGCTGATTCTGCCTCCATACTGTGCAGTAGCAGTCCTTGAAATCTAATGCGTTTCTTGGTGCCAGTTTGCTTGCCTTGCATTCTGATCCCCTCCATGTTCCTTTCTTATCCCTTTCCAAGTTCCCCTTTTCTGTTTGTCCTCCTTTGCCCTACAACATACAACTTCCTATTCTGCTCTTTTCTTGGTCACCTTTCACATTCTTTCCTTTCCGTTTCTCTGCTGAGAGAGCATCCTGGCATCAGTAAGGTGCTAGAATCTGGGGTTTAGGACTGAGCTGTGAGTTACACAAAATAGTTCATTAAGTGAAATAGGAAGGTAGCCAGTGCTTTGCTGCGTGCAGGAAAAGATGTGCAAGAGAATGAAAGCCTTCACCAAAGCTGTTTAGACTGTCTGCAAGTGTAATTGATTTAACTGGCAATCAAATAAAGCTTTAGTGGAATAATTGGAGGAATTCAATTTTAATTGACAGGTCTGTGAGTGAAAAGCACAGTTGTCAGTTGGTAAAAACGCGTAAGATTAATTAACTGAAGATTCTAGGTGCCCTTAGACAGCCCAGCTATTTTGTATTGAAGGATGTTTTAGTTTATGACGCTAAACATCCATTGCACCTCTGTCTTACATGTGAACATTGGTAATGCATGGTAGTGAGTGGAAGAGACTTTAAATGAAATGTACATTGTGGCTGATGTGGATTTTATGTGTGTCCTGCAGTCAAGGGGAAAGCAAGAGCCACTTTCTGAGCATTTGCATCCATGCATCATAGGTTATGCTTGAGCCTCTCTCCTTCTGTTGATGTCCAAAGAAAAAGCAGAGGGAAGGCATTTGAGCATTCTGGGTAGGTTAGCACTACAGCCCTGGGTGAAACATGAACTGCTTTAATTCTCATGTGTGGAAGCTTCCTGAGCTAGCATGGCAATGACTGTGAGTGCCAAGTATGTAGTCCTTTGTAGGGTTTTAGCTCATTAGATCTCTAAGACTCCTATAAGATCATGGAGGATATTTTGACAGTACCACCCCTTCTCAAAGGCTTATATGTTTCAGCTTTTGTTTTGTTGTAAAATTGATTTTCCTTCCTCCTTCAGGAATTGTCTGGATCAACAGTCAAACTCCTCGGAACTCCCAGTGATAGCTCTGCAATGCTCAGTTTGGATAGACTTATAGAACTGGAACATTCTTCATATTCTGAGGTACAGACTGGCTCCCACTTAGCAGAGGTATTTTAACCTTTCTTTGTAGCACAGTGAAGTAACTGAGTGGAATGATTAGCCATTATAATTGTAGCACACTTGAGTTTGAGTACCTAGATCAGCCTTTAGAGTGAAAGATGAATTCGCAGAAAGAGGTCAGGCAAACTTGTATCAGCTGGCGATGCCGCAGAGGCAGTGTCGAAAGGAGGCTATAGTGTGCCTGAAACTCCTGTGCCTCAGATGCCCTGGCATAAAAAGAATGTTTGTCAACCATTAGTTCCTCTTAACACATTTGCCTTGCCTTTCGGTATAATTAGGTGGTCCCACTGGATAGTGATGGTATATGTGACATGAGAAGATGTTTTCACTGTAGTTCATGTTTTGGCCCTCAATGTGGTGGAAAATCTACTAGTATAGTTGGGGTTTTTTTTTTAAACTTTAGATGCATGATCTTTAAATCCTTGTATAGGAAGGCTGGCTCACCTTTTTCCACTTGAGGGTGGCTGTCTCTGGCTGTGCCATGCATGCAGCAAACCCTCTTGTTATAAGGATTATGACCTCAGGAACCAAGAGACTCATCCTGTGAAGAACATGCAGTGTTACAGATCTTTGGGGTATGGTGCTTATTGTCTGTTACATAGGTGATGGACACAAGTACTAAGTGCAGTGGTCAAAAGGTGGGACTTCATTGTCATGCATTGCTCTCCTCCTTCCCACTAGCAGTAGTAGTAAAAAGTAATGAATATACAGTTGCATAATTTATAAACGTTGCAGATTTTAGCATTTCTGGTGTAGAATTTGGGCTACTTCATCACAGAGCTGCTAATTGTATATGCTTAATTTTAGCCTAGAGCACACACAACCCTGGCCAGACTGACCTAAAGGGGAGGGGGGGAAGCGAAATATATGGTCCTTTTCATGTTTGGAATAAGAAAGCTGGACATAAAGAGTAGCTCAAGAGGCCATTCATGTCAACTCAGAAACCTGACTTGAGAGTCAGAATGAAATTGCCAAACAAAAGTCCTTCTGAAAACACTCATTTCTTCCCACCTGTCTGTCCTTACTGCAATTCTTGCAATACCAGGAATATCAAGGTAGGAGCCCATCGCTGAATAAAGAAAATGAAGACAGCCCATATTCAACAGAGCTGACCTGGCACCAGCCTTTGTATACAGGTAAACTGCTGAAGATGTCCTAGTTTTCAGCTGTCAGACTTCTGCTAGTTGTTAATGTTCAGCGCTTCTTTTTTAGGCTCCTCAGCACATGGGGATTGTTCCTTTTATTCTCACAACAACAATTTATGAGGTTGGTCGGGCTGAAAGATAGTGACAGGCCCAAAGTCACCCATGTGCTTAATGGCTGAGTGAGGATTTGAACCCAGGTCTCCCTGATTCAAGTCTGTCTGTTCCACCACACTGGTTGCCAGCTGCTGTTGGGCCTGTGGGATACCCAAGTGTATGGCTTTCCTCAAGTAGTACCCTCCAGGACTGTTTCAGGAAAATTGCACAGGGAGGAAGACTGAATCCCTTTTCTACATGCACCATAATCCTGATCCTAATTGGTCACCACACATACAAGATTTGGGGTGAACCCACAGCTCACATGTGACTGTGTTAAATCAGACATGGGCTAGGGACACCAACCCAACTATGTTCTAAAGGGCATGGCGCACATCATAAAGTGCAGACCTTTTAAGAAGTTGCTTGTAAGATGACAAAGGACGGAGGGCCACAGAAAGAAAGGCTTTGCTGATCCAGAATAAAAAATGCTGCAGTATGATTGGCTGAGGACCAGAGCTCTGCTATCAGTAGGACACTCAAGTAAATGGCCTTTTAATGATAGGTTAGCACTCCTGCTGGCCAGTGATGCATGTGTCTCTCCCTTCTCCCTCTATCCTCTCCATCCTAAGTAGCTAAAACAACCTGGATGTGATCAGTGTAAATATTAATTCCAATGCGACTCTTCAGAACATGGAGCCATAAAGATTTAAAAACCAGATAATGCATTTAATTATTTCTCACTATTAGCTATATTGAAGAAACAATACGGTTTTGAAAAGAGCTATATCTGTTTCTTTCTAAGCCCTGAGAGTCATATTCCAGAATTGATTTATTTCTGCCATTTGGCTTCTTTGGTCTGATTGAGAATCTTCTTCTGGCCTTTGGTGGCCACTTAGTGCACCACCCTACTCTTACGAAGACACCTCTTTGTGTCCTGCAATCAGAAACAACAGATTGAGGATTTAATCGGGGCAGAATTCACATTTTTTTAAAGTAGCAGCTTAACTGTACTTTGTCTGAGGCAGATTCAGGTGGGCAGCTGTGTTGGTCAGAAGAGTTTTATCTAAAGTATAAACTTCCATGTGCATGCATGATACATTGAAATGGAAGTTACCAGTCCATACGTATAGGTAGAGGGTGAGCAGTAAATTAGCATACAACATAATGATGTTTAACAGATTCAAGGACCAAACAGGAATATCAAGCTTAGTTTATATGGTTACCATTTGTTTGGGTTTAATTCTGGGGGGGCATAGTGAAGGGGAGATCACTACACAGCCAATCATTCCACTTCAGAGAAGAAGATGCCATAAGGTTACCTCTGTGCCTGAGAGCAGATGGATGGAGGGTAATGGCAGGGTCTCAGTTAATTACTCTCAGCATTGCACAATTAAGGATACATCTGCCCATCAATCTCCAATTTTGACATATTTATTTCCTTCACTATGTCCCCCCCCCCAGAATTAAACCCAAACAAATGGTAACAATATAAACTAAGGTTGTTATTCCTGTTTGGTCCTTGCATCTGTTAAACACTTCCATTATGTTGTATGCTAATTTACTGCTCACCTTCTACCTATACGTATGGACTAGCAACTTCCATTTCGTTGTATCATTCATGCACATGAAAGATTATACTTTGGATAAAACTGTTGGTCTTAAAGGTGCCACTGGTCTCAAACTTTGTTCTGCTGCTTCAGACCAACACAGCTACCCACCTGAATCTATTTCTATTACATTGTATCTGAAGAAGTGTGTATGCACATGAAAGCTTATACCTTGAATAAAACTCTGTTGGTCTTAAAGGTGCCACTGGACTCAAAATTTGTTTTGTCTGAGGCAGTTAAGGTTTCTGTGCTTAAAATATTTTTAGCTGTGATGTTTTTTTCCAAGTAAAGAGAAGCGGCTAGCAACTTTAGCCTCCCTGGGGAAAGAAGTGTTTGAAGGCAATATCTTTCTTTAAATGCCTGTGCTAGCAGTAAGCTAAAGAAGCCCATCACAGTCACTAAACTGTTGAAAGCCACGCTGTACCCAGAAGAGCAACTGTCAAGGCATGTTGCATCTCTTGCTTTTCATTCAGTAGCTGTTTTCAGACCTTGCATTTTACTTCTGAAAGTGCTGGAATTCTGCAGAGGAAGGGGGAAGAATCCTAAACTCTGTACTCCAGTTCAGCTGCTCAAATATTTTAGGTGAATGAGGTAGTGAAATTGCATTTTGCTTCTGCAGCGAGGGTCATTTTTTAAAAAGAAAAAAAGTATTGCAATGGTTTCCTTACTGGGGAGCGAAAGCAGTATTTTATAGTCCTAGAACAAAGCTGTTGAGAGTAAAGGTTGGTGGCCTTCCACATGCTGACTGTTCCTCTGCTCTCCTCTTTTAATATGCTATACAATTGCTCCTCAGTAACACATTCCAGGTCCCCTTGTTCATCCAGCGTTAAATCTTGGAAGACATATCCTTTTCCATTTACTGACCATCACTATATTTTAATTAAATATTTGTTAGCCACTTTGACCCCCAAAGGCACTCAAAGGAGCTTACATCAATAAAAGAAACAAATAGACAATTGAAATGTAATCCAATTTAAACCAACCGGAACCCCCCCCCCCGTAACCACTGTGTTTGGGGCCTGAACCCAGTGGGCCAGCTCATCCGAGGCCCCCGGGCATGAGTCATGGGCTAAGTAAGAGTCACACCATTCCTCCCAGTCTTCCATTCGTGGTAAAGGAGCCTCTGGCCATAGCCAAGCTTTTCAACTGGAAACAGGAAGAGGAAACGAAAGCACAGCTCTGGTGTTACAGCGGGCACCAATGTTGCTCCCTCTCTTCCCTCCCTAAATTCACCCCCAGCAGTTTAAGGCATCACAGATTGTTTGCTGAAAAGGAACTGGAAGGGTATGGGGAGGGGGTGCAAGCAAAATGTCTAAACTCTTTCCGAACTGTGGCTGTTCTCCTCCCACCACTGTATCTTCCCATACTCCAAATAACTCCTGTAGAGATGCCTGCCTCCCACTTAGCCAACAGTATGCTCAAAACGCATACTAAAAGTTGCAGGTGCTTAGACTAAAACTATCCCTGCATAGCAATTATAAGTAACTAAAATTCAAATGGATAGCTGGGAGATGCAAATCTGTCTTGACACAGTCACCCTATAAACTCATTAATTTCTAACCATCAGCATTCACATGGTGCTATTTGGGTAACTTATACCCCACCCTACTCCCAGGTCGAACCCAGGTACCAAATACTGGATTAGATTTTTCAGTACAGTTTCTTCTCACTGGCTGTCAGAATTAGCAATCCAGCACCTACTGTGAGTAGGTGACAGGATGGCATAAACCATGGCTGTCCTCTCCTTAGGGACAGGATGGCATAAACCATGGCTGTCCTCTCCTTAGGGACTTCTGCTACACTTTTGGCAGGGAGGCTTAAAGTTCATGGCTCTCATTTCTCTTCAGAGGGGTGACCCTCTTGTTCTGTGTGATGGCACAGGCGCTGTAGATTGGGAGCCTTTGCCCATGAGATAACCATCACAGCATCTCAGTAACAACGGAAGGGAACAAAATCACCTTCAGCCATCAATACCATTTTGTAGTGCAAGCCATAGTAAAATGAATTTATAACATGGGAAGGGGTGGAGGAATGTTTGTATTCCCCCCCCCCCCCACAGTAAAGGAATTGCAATTGTGGAACTGTTTGCTTCTGACCAAGACCTAGGCTGCAGTCCTAAGGACCCTTTTCTGGGAGTCAGACTCACCCCCATTGAATAATATGGGACTTACTTCTGAGTACACCTCCTTAGGATTACTCAACTAGGTATGTTTGGGCTGAAATCTCTTTTTGTGTTTGAAGCTGTGTTTAGAGGGTTAAATATTCAGAAACACCCAGACTCTCTAATTGAGATGGGAAGTCCAGTGCGCATCATTGGGTGAGATAATGTATTGCAGAGTGTTGGGTTTTTTTAAAGAGACTTTTGTGACTGAGAAATGCAGCCACAGATTCCACAAGTGTCCTAACCTCTTAATAGTCTGGCATTAGGTCATCATGACCATTTCACTTCAGTAAAGCCCCTTCCTTCCTTTTATTCTAAGGTGACACCAGAGCAACAAAGCGCAGTAATCGGAGTCCCAACAGGCGACTACCTCGAATTCGCAGCTCTAAACTGTCTCAAGAAGAGAGTCGCATTAAAGTTGTTGAAGCCTTGAGGGAGGTCCTTCAGAAAAGGTAAATTGCCTGCTTCCCTCTTTTACCTGGAATCTTGTGGTGGAAAAAAGGTGGATTAAAAATTACCTATAATAAATATGTCAGTATCTTAATTAGCAAGCAGGACAGTACAAGAGGAGGTGGTGGTCCAATATAGGAAGTACCTTGGTCCCTAGCCATTTAGGGCAGACATGTCAAACATATGGCCCAGGGGCCAGTACCGGCCCATCCAGGGCTCTTATCCAGACTGCAAGCAACTGGGGAGAAACCAGTCCGAATGTGGACCAGAAGGGGCCTATATTGGGATATTATACTCCCTGCTGAGGTCTCTCCCTTCCCCAAATGCAGACCCTCCCCAGGATCTTCCCCCAGATCTCCAGGGATTGCCCAACCTGTAGTTGGCAATCATAAGGGATGAGGAGGGCTGGTTTGGCTCTGAGCTCCTTGGGGCCTGCTTGCTGCCTTTGGCTGAGGCACCAGTCTGGGATGGGCTACCTGCCACTGCCACCTCCTTCTCCTCTGTCCAGAGTGTATTGGGCTCCTGCTTGTGCCACCTGGGCTGCAGGAAAGATGGCTGGCTGTTCATGTGCAGCGGGCAGAATCTCTTTGGCCCCACCTCCCCAAGCCCAGCCCAAGTGGCTTATCACTTGCAGGAAAGCCAGAGAAAGGTGCCCATGGAAAGCCACTGGCCAGCTTGCCAAATGTGCCTGCTTATGTAAGCGTGTGAATGGAGTGACTGGCTGAGCGTGCTGTACACAGCAGCCCAGGTGAGAGAGAAAAGCTCAGCTCTTAAGTAAGGGGTGCAATGAATGCAGAAGACCAAGGAGTGGGGGAGACCTGCCAAGTTGGGTGTGCCGGAGCCTGCTAACCCGCTGACCCAAATATGCACAGTTCCTCTCCTGCCTTCCTCCCTTGGCAGTGCTAGAAGGATTAAATAAGAGGCAAAGCCGAAACGCATGCATGCTCCCTGGGCTCCCTGCATGCAAGCACTGCCTTATGTAACAGTCTGAATGCAAGTGGGGTGGGGGGTAAGGCATAGGTCAGCAGTGGGAGCAAGGATTCAGAAAAATGTGCTGGGTTGGCACTTGACAGAGGTGGGCGCAGGATGTGCATCTGTGCACTTGCACATGGGAAGTAGTATTTTGGGAGGTTGGATAATGCTGTGGAGCTGGAAAGAAATAAAAGTCTGTAAAAGGCAATTAAAGTGGAGTGGGCATTTTTTGAGAGTGTCAGTGCTTGAAGTTTGCTTGTGGTACTTGGGAGCATTGCAGTTCCCTTTGTGGTTCAAGCTTCTTGCTGAATTCGGACTTTGACGGAGGGAGGTATGGTATTGTGTGGCTGCTTCACTTCCTTCCCCTCCCCAAAGCCTGTTGACCGTAGCACTTTCCTTAAGGCAGGGCTTGTTGGGCTCCCCTGGTTGATACCACTTGGCCCCCTGTCTTTGGCTGCCACCCCTCCAGTAACAGAATGTAGCCCTTCTTGCTCCAGCCCATTGAAAGCTTCTGAAATGTGTTAAAGAGCTTGAGAGTCTCTGGCTGCTGCACCTTGAGAGAGCCAGTTTGGTGTAGTGGTTAAGTGTGCGGCCTCTAATCTGGGAGAACCGGGTTTGATTCCCCACTCCTCCACTTGCAGCTGTTGATGTGACCTTGGGTCAGTCACAAGCTCTGGCACAGCTGTCCTTGAAAAAGAGCAGTTTGTGTCAGAGTTCTCTCAGCCCCACCCACCTCACAGGGTGCCTGTTGTGGGGACGGGACGGGAAGGGAAAGGAGTTTGTAAGCCGCTCTGAGACTCCAAGTGAAGGGCGGGGTATAAATCCAATCTCTTCTTCTTCTTCTTCTTGATTGTCAGGCAATAGCTTTCGGTGCTGTGCAAAACGTCTTGTGCATACCGAACAAAGGGTGGTTAGTTAGGTCCTGAGTAGGGGTGTGCGTCATGGTCAATTGTAAAATATCTCTAGTACCTGGCATTGCATTTTATGGCACGTGTGGCCTGGCCCCACAAAGTGACATTTATGTCAGATCTCCCCCTTGTAACAAATGAATTTGACACCTCTGATTTAGGGCTTGAAACATAAGCACCAGGCACTCCCCCCCCCCCCCAACTATGCCCTTCTGGCTGCCTCATTTGTGAGTTAAACTGAAAAGAACAAGTGTCTTGCAAACTGGCCTGTGTGTGAGGGTACTCCTCTTGATAGCAGCATGTTCCTCACCAGGTTGGATGATTCTCCTGACCTCAGTGTGCAAGAAGATACTGTTCTGAGGACAGCAAAGAAGGTGGAGAAGGCGCTCTTCAACCTTTCCTGCTGTGTTGACCAGCATTACAGAAACAAGTATCGCAGCTTGCTCTTCAACCTGAAGTCTGCAAAAAATCAGGTCAGAGATAGCATGCATAAATGAATGAATGAATAAGTAAACCAGTTTCCTGCTGTTTGCCTTATGACTTCTTTACAAATCCTTTTCAGTAAGCAAAGATTTAATTGTGATGAAGGGCTGGTTAAAAAAACCCAAAAAACGTCTGTGCTGTTCATTACTTTACTGTTGGTTCCTTCTCACAGCTGTATTTAGTCACTGACGGTGCAGTTCAGATTTAAACCTTTCTAAGCCCATTGAAGTCAATGGTATTAGAAGGGTGTAGCTCTGTTTAGGACTGCGCCATGAATTTCTTTACTAGCTGCATGAGTTGGCTTCTTTAGTAGCTGCCCTAGTTGGGATCCTTGAGTATGCAGAAATGTCCTCAGAGTTTATGTATGGTGTGATGCTGGATCCATAGCAATAAAATCCTGATTTGATGCCTGTCTGCTACTCCAGTGTCATAGGTTCACAGGCCAGTATGGGGTGGAAAGGGAAAAAAATGTGGGTTTGTTTTTTGGTGTGTGTGCGTGCTTGCGTGCCTGGAAGTCATGATGACTTCTGGCGACTCCTAGTGGGGTTTGGACATTCTCCCTCTGAGGTGGAGGACATCTCCATTGGCTTATTCCCATCGTTCCTTTAGGGAGGCAGGAAATACTTCCCCTCCCCTTCCTCTTGGTGCCTTCGGAATAACCCTTTCCCTTTCAGTTTTGTTCCTGCCTCCTAGGGAGTAGCAGCTATAGATAGCTATTTCTTTTCCTTCCTCCTATTCAGCTCTTTTATATTCCTTCTCACTGCTCCCTCTCCCTGCTTTCCCTTTGGAGCTAAGAAGACTCTGAAGAGGCTCAGGTTCGTCCGGTGCTCTGGCACTCATTGGACCACATGGTGGCTAATGAGCATGTTGGCAGCTTTTCTTTGGAGGAGGAGGAGACGGCATGCGCCACAGCTGCAGTGCTGTCCGAAGGTGGGGCCAACTTGCCTTTGTGGATTGCTTGTGCCGCCCCAATGATCTGAAGTGGTGTCAGCGCAATGAGCTCAGAAGCACCGCTGGCAGCAAATGGACATGGAACCCGTCCATCCCGAGCAGGAGAAGACTGGTGGTGGCCATTTTAGAGGTGTGGAGCCTAGCTCCTACATCCTCACCAGCCCCCTGCAGGCCATCTTGGGGATGGAGGGAGCAGATTCAGATTCCCATCCAGCTCACCCAGGACTCATGTAGAGCGATGGACCCAGCCTTCTAACGAGTAAAGGTACAGATACGGGGTCCTGCTTGCCTCTCCAGGCATTATGCAGGTATTTCACCAGGCCATGCAAGAGGAAATTTCCTCCTTCTGTTCCAAGGTGGGTCCACGGGGGTCACAGTCCACACTACTGCAACCTCCCAATCCTTGGCCCACAAAGGCAGCCCAGAAGGCTCCCCTAATCCACAGCAGGGACCGGGGGGGGGGGGACACTGGAAAGAGGAGGATTCTTCTGAATCTCTGATGGAAGTCAGAGAGGAGGGGGAATGCCTCTCCGATGAAGGAGAGGGAGTCAAGGTGCCTGAGCAGTCCAACTGGTTCTTCAAAGCCTTGGAAGTTCAGGACAACACCTCTGAGGAGCAGAGGTTATCCAAATTTAAATCTAAATCCAGAGGGAATTCTGAGTTCTTTCTCCCTTCATTCCCTTCCCGGAGTACTTTGAGCGATAATTGAGGGTGGAATGAGATAGACCCACAGCAAATAAACAGTTCCCTGCCTTTGTGAAAAAACCTGTATGCCTTACCTCATTATGCTAATGAATTGTCGCAGGTATCTCCTGTGAATGCTCCTGTGGCGGCGCACCAGTCTTCTGGTCTCCTGTCAGAGGATGGGCTAGGGTCCATATGTGACCCAGTAGACAAAAAGGCTGAGGCATCACTTAAGAGGATCCATGAGGCTATAGTTATAATGGTGAGAGCATCGGCTACGGCATCCATTGCCTCTAGAGCGTCTATAGTATGGATTTGCAAGTTGATTCAACTTCTTCCAAAAAATAACAGAGGACTGCTGGAGGGAGCTACCGACATACTCAAGGCAGCCTCCTTTACAGCTGTCACGGCTCGGGTGGGGTGTTACCTGATGCTGCCACCACTCTGGTTCCAGGCTCCCTTGAGAAGGCCTAGAGACCTTCTGACCTCCCTTTTGGCCGAATAATAGGCGTGAGGACCAGACAGAGTGAACAATGAAAATAGTTTATTGTATAAGAGGTCAAACAAACAAGGCGCAGAAATATAACAGTAAGTGGGTGAAAAGAAAAGAAATAAAATGCCCTAACGCGTGTAAATATATACTGTCCTTAGCTCATTATTCCAAGTGGCACTAGACTACTCACCCTTCCCTCAGGATGAGGATCTCTTCCCTGCAGCAGCCTTCCTTCTGGCTCTGCCCTCTGGGAAGAAGAACAGCTTTTCCTGCTGCTCCAGATCTTTCATTCCAAGCCCTCCTCTTTTCCTGTTGGTCAATTTTGGCTCCAAAACCTCTCAGGGGCTTCTGGGAGTTGTAGGCCCAGCCTCACCTACTGCTAGCCAGGCTCCCTGGGCCTAGTAGGCCTCTGGTGGCACAGCCCAGATCATGACAACAACAGACACCATATTGGACACTCTGACCTTCGCTTCCCGGGCCATGACCTGTACAGCGGTGGCTAGGAGACTTCTCTGGTTGAGAGCATGGCAGGCAGACTTGCACTCTAAGTTGATAGTCACTGCCTACCCCTTCCAAGGGGACCAGCTCTTCGGAGGTGCGCTGGACAAAAAGAAGGCCAAGCCCAGAAGCCTGTGCTGGCCGGAAAGGTGAGAGAATTATTCGTTTCACACCCAACAGACCTTACCAAGATTTTGCCAGGATCATGAGAAGAACACCTGGGAAATGCCTAAGCCCACTTCCAAACGTTGCTCCTTTGGGTCCAGGTTTCACAAGCCTTCTTTCAACAAGAGTGACAGAGGAGACTGCAATGCCAAGCCCAAACAAGCATGAGTATGTTTCACTTCCGGTGGGGGCTTGACTTGTACACTTCCATCAGGCCTGGATAAATGTGCACGCAGATGCTTGGGGGTTAGAAATCGTGTCCCAAGGCTACACCATAGAATTTTGAAGTCCTCCACCAGAAAGATTCCTGATCTCCCCAATCAGCAACTCTGTTGCCAAGAGGGCTATTGTCACCAGGGTGCTACAACATCTATTGGACATCAGAGCTATACAATCGGTCCCTCCCCTCAAGAGGGGACAGGGAGTCTATTTCATCCTATTAATGGTTCCCAAAAAGAATGGTGACTGGTGAGCCATTCTGGATCTCAAGCTATGCCATTTCCACATGGTAACATTGCGATCCATTCCAGAGACTCTGGCACGGACAACTTCCTGACATCGATAGACCTCACTGAGGCATACCTCCACATGCCAATCCATACAACTCACAAAAGATTTCTTCAGTTCTGCAAGGGGGGACATCACTTCCAGTATTGGGCTCTCCCATTTGGATTATCCACAGCACCCTGACTGTTCACCAAATTGTTTATCAATTCTGTAGTACGCCTCAGGAAGCAGGGGATTCATGTTCATCCATATCTGGATGACCTGCTGGTGCAGGGCAGCGACAGAACTCCCTCCATCCGGATCACCAAAGTGACACTACAGTGTTTACGGGACCATGGGTTTCTGGTCAATCTTTCCGAGAGTTCTCTCCAGCCATCTCAGAGACTAGAGCATCTGGGAGCTATAATAGACACTACTTGCAGCTTGCTTTTTCTGCTGCTGTCCAAGGCCAAGAAAATTCGGGACATGGCATCCTTGGTGGCAAGGAGTTCTACATCATCCCTGATGACTCTGGCCAAGCTCCTAGGCCTCATGATATCGTGCACAGACATGGTTCAGTGGGCACACCTTCATTCCAGAATGCTGCAACGCTTCCTGCAACCATGGAATACATGCCAATCATGGAATACAGGGGAATCAATTTGCGGGTCCCAGCAACGGTCAAGAAAAGTTTGATATGGTGGTCGAAGCCAGAGAACCTTTGACTGGGCAAGAGGTACTACATACAGTCACCCAAAGAGATGCCAGTCTTTCCAGTTGGGGAGTGATCCTGGAGGGAGAACCCATACAGGGCCTGTGGTCCCAAGAGGAGGGAACTCTCCCAATCAACCTGTTGGAGCTTAGAGTGATCTGGCACGCTTTAAGCCACGTCACCATCAGGCTTCAGGGCCAACATGTCCTGGTCCGAACGGACAACATAGCAGCCAAGGCGTACATTAACAAACAGGGTGGGTCCCGGTCGTCTCTACTGCACTGAGAGGCATCCAAAGTTCTGGCATGGTCTGAGGAATGTGGCTTCAGTGTGGGCAGAGCATGTCAGGGGGGCCACCAATATACAGGCTGACTGGCTCAGCAGGGAAACCGTCAGAGAGGGAGAGTGGTCTCTCCATCTGACCCTGTTCCAACTTATTATGATTCATCTTGGGCAACCCCTAGTGGCCCTGTTTGTGTCTCCAATGAATCATCAGCTTCCATGCTTCTTCACGAGGTATTACCACCAGGCGGCAGAAGCAATGGATGCCTTGACCTTGCCATGGCCTGAGGGGCTGTTCTTTGCCTTTCCACCGTTTCTCTTGATTCCCAGGACTCTACGGAGGATTCAGGAACAGAGAGCAGAAATCATACTGGTTATTTCCTTCTGGGTGCGTTGCCCCTGATTCTTGATGCTGGAGGAGATGACACTCAGTCCACCATTGATACTTCTAGTGTCTCTGGATATGCTTCTACAGGGGCCAATATGGCATCCTCACCTGGATTGGTTGTGCTTGACTGCTTGGAGATTGAGTGAGGGAACCTCCTTAGGCTAGGCTACTACTCAGGTTATGGACACTATACTACCATTCAGACGACAGTCCACTATTCGTATTTATAACACTACTTGGACGGCTTTCGTGAGGTGATGCAGGAGAAAGGGGAAGGTTCCCCTGTGTCTCTCAGTGGCCACAGTTCTCTCCTTCCTGCAACAGGGTCTCAATTCAGGTTTGAAGTCAGCGACACTGCTCAGGGAGGTGGCTATAAGTTGACAAGGCACCCCCATATCTTACTCTTTCTTCAGGGTGCTACCATTAAGTTAATTGGTTTCCCACATGGAGGTTACACACTAACCATGTTGATGGCACTCACCAAAGCACCCTTTTAGCCACTCAGAGAAGTAGGTCTGCAATGGCTGCGGATGAAGACCTTGTTTTTGGTGGCAATTACTTCTGCGCGTAGTGTGTCTGAGATCAGTGCGCTGTCTATTAAGTCTGTGCTGTGCATCTTCCACGAGGACAAGGTCGTTCTTCGGACTAACCCTACCTTTCAACCGAAGGTGTCTTCCTTCTTCCATAGATCTCAGGAAATCTACTTACCAGTCTTCTGTCCAAATTCCAAACATCCAAAGGAATTTGTCTGGCACACCTTGGATGCATGATGAACGCTCAAGATTTACATTGGATGGACGGAGTCATTCAGAAAGACAGACTACAGTGTTCAGGTCCTGCATAAATGAGGCCTCCAGAGCGACAGGAGTACAGGTTCTCAAGGGAATCACGGCACACTCTCTGAGAAGTGCCTCAACTAATGTGGCCTTCACTAGTCAGGCATCAGTGGAGGTGGTCTGCAGTGCAGACACGTGGATATCGATTTCCACTTTTGTGCGACACTACAAGTTGAATGTCATTGCTTCTGTGGATATGGCATTTGGAAGAAGAGTTCTCCAGCACATTGTGACACCTACCAACAATGATGACCCACCCAGGTGAGGGACGCTGCTCTGGGAGGTCCCAATGGAGATGTCCTCCACCTCAGAGGGAGAATGGCCCATTGGCACTTACCATGAAGGGTCTTTCTCCTCTGAGGTCTTGAGGACATCTTGGCCCCCCAAACATCATCATTTTTCATGCTTCTATCTGTGCTCTACTCTCCTCCCTCTGTTTCCCTTTTCATACAATTACAGTTTCCATTTGGGTTTCTGGTTAACTCTGTTATGATTCTTCAGTGCAAGGACTTTAGCTTTGTTAGAGCTCACAAGACTCCACAGGTTAGAGGCAGGTGCTTTTGGAGTCCCACAACTGAAAGGGAATGGATTATTCCGAAGAGGCCAAGAGGAGGGGGGGGAGTATTTCCTGCCTCCCTAAAGGAATGATGGGAATAACCCAATGGAGATGTCCTCCTGACCTCAAAGGAGAAAGACCCTTCATGGTAAGTGCCAATGGGCTGTTTTCAGAGAGGTGGCTTGATTGCCTGCCTCTGCATCCTGAGCCCTGGTATTCCTGGGAAGTCTCCCTTCCAATTACTTGCCAGGGTTGGTCCTGCATAGCTTATGAGATCTGACGAGATCAGGCTTGCCTGGACTGTACAAGTCAGGGTTAAAGGAATTTTTTTTGCAGTTCTGTGTTTGTCAGAAGGAGAACAGTTTTGAGTGCAGGGGTGGCTGGAGAGGGTTTCTGGCTGATAGGAGCAGCTTAAGGATGTATGCATAGGGGCTTCAAATCAGTGCCACTCTGACATTGATTTGAGGCCCCTATGCATACTTGCTTTTTTCTGGTTAGACATATGATTTTCTTGCACACTTCTTCCATACTCACAAGGAAACAGACCTGCAAACGGATGCTTTGGATTGCTTCTTATGCTACCCAAAGTGTTGTCTTTTATTTAGGTTGGGGAAATTAGCATTAAGGAGACAGGGCGAGAGGGGGTAACTAGCTAGAAATCTACAGCTTTGTATATGGGTATCCTTCCCACAGGGAACTCTCAAATATACCAGGCTGATGTTTAAATAGTAGTATTTTTATTGAAAAATAATAAAAGCGCTAAGACACGCCTGTAAGCACACTGTGAAACACACATACAAGAGCTAAGAGAAAATAAAGGGCATAGTGGGGGGGGGAGTGGTTTAGGATGGGCAGTATTTACCAGTCTCGTAGATTCAGGTGCATGGAGGAGAGAAATGACCAGTGTTTGGTGTGAGGCTGACTTCGAGAAACCCCCCCACACATAATGAAGATGGGTGCTTGTATTTATAGGGGAAATGTTCCCTAAGGCAATATTATAGGTTTATCCCAAGAACAAATGGCTTGATGTGTTGACCGGAATCTTTCCAAAGATTCGAACAAACGCTTAATGGTTCTCCATTAAGAATTGATCAGAGCTTGATTGCTCTCCCAGAGCTCATAATATCTATTGATGACCCTCAGTGTGCAGGATGGGGAGAAACTTCCAGGTGTTATAAATATGTTAACAAGGGTAAGTGCATCAAAGGGGAAGCTGGGTCAGGGATGAAAGAGGTTACTTCAAAGTAAGGTCCTGTTTTCCTGAGAAATCCATTGTTATAAATTATGCATTACTTTAGGATGAAGGAGAGTTATTTGCAAGTCAGCCTCTTGAATCACTTCCAGATAGTTTCCCAGGCTGATTTCCTGTTTTTTTCCTGGTTTTTTGGGCCAAGCAGTGTCTTATATGAAATGATATCTAGAGTGATATTAAACATGAAGAGTGTTTGCGCTTGTCTTTAACTGACCACCAAACTGCCTCTCTGAAAGAGGGGCCAGATTGCTAACAATTATGGCTTTACTTTTGTTCTAGCACCTTTTCTACAAGGTGATACTTGGGGTGATCTCTCCAAAGAGGCTGGTCCAGATGAACACTCTAGAATTGGCACCTGAGGACCTAGCAGAGTGGCGAGCCAGCGAGAGGAAGCATGTAAGGCACCCATTTTGCACCCAGGGAAAGGCAATCAGGAATGACTTTTTGGCTTTTGAAATTGCTCCCCAAGCCTGCTGTTCTCTCTGCGCTTGGAAAACTAGACCACAGGGCAGTTGTCTTACTAGGGGAAGGGTGGAAATATTTTCCAGGATATGTTTGGAAGGCAAAGAGTGCAGCCACCTTGTGGAAAGTAAACCGGTCTGGATCTGATCAGTGATTGGACGGGGAGATATACATTGCCTTAGGTGTCATTATGGTGGGATATAAATATAATAGATAGAAGCCTAGCAGACGTGGGATTTTTTTGGCTTGTGTGAAGTCCTTGAAATGTCATTTTTTAAAAAAGTGTATCCTTATTTTAGAACTGTTTCACATGTTAAAGAGGTACCAAATTCATGTTTGCCGTTGAGTGTGTTACTTGTTCCACAACAGCTAATCCTGTCTCCCTGGCAAGTATTCAGGGACAAAAAGTGTGGTGTAGTGGCTGGAGTATCAGATTGGGATCTGGGAGATCCTGGTTCTAATCCACAGTCACTTGTTATTGGCTCCGAATTGCATGAGAATATTCTTCCCTTGGATCAAGGGAGAAAGGCACATAATTGAAGACACAAGTATATGATCAGGGAAGGAGGTATTTGAAAATGTGGGCTCTGTATTTTATCCTTGCCTTGAGTCACTGAGATTTCTTATAAAACCATTTTAATCTGTCCTGTTTTCAGTATGCATTGTATTACTTGGAGCTACTGTGCAATATATATGTTAGACCACTGAGGAAGGCCAATATGGCCTTGGTCTCATATGTTTTCTGTTTGATACCTATGTATGATTTTATCCTGTTTTGAGGCTAATATTGGGCCTAAATCTGTTTTTATCTAATTTTATTATTTTGGTATATTTGATAATATTTATGTGATATGTTTATAATTATTATTTGGCCCTTATATTTTTGGTAATTAACCTTTTGGTTTCTTAATTCAGCTTGCTTGGGTTAAGTCTGTCTTCCCCCCTTTTTGTTCCCGGTTCCAATTCACACTCTGTCACGGAAGCTTACTGGGTGGGTGGCCTTGGGCCAGTCACACTTGGCCTAACCTAGTTCTCAGGGTAGTTGTGGGGATAACACAGAGGTGAGGAGAACAATGTAAACAGTTTTGGGTCCCCATTGGGAGAGAAAGGCAGGGTATAAATGAAGGAAATAAATATATATCACACTGGCACAACACGTTTTTAGGTATATCCTGAAAACATCTTAGAACGGGGTCTCCAAGATGATGCCTGGGGACGCCATGATGCTTGCTGACACCTTTCCCGGTGCCCTCCAAGTGTTGTTAGATAGTGGACAGGGTTATGTGGTGCTTTTGATCAGTAAAGCTTGTGATTGGCTGTTGGAGATTTGATTGGCTGTGCAAATTTTAAAAAAGTGTTACTTTGGCAGCGTCTGCCACGACAACACGACCGTGTTACTGAAGGTAAGCTGTGGCAGCCATTTTGTGGTTGTCTCCACCTTCTGCAGTAGCCATTTGTGCCTGCACCCACCACAATGTCAGAATTTCAAAGTTGCCCACAGGTTTGAAAAGGTTGGGGACCCCTGTCTTAGAAGTACAGCTGCAGATATCACCTGTGTGGCACCTACTTAGAGTTACTTTAATTTGTACCGTGCTCCTTGCAGGCAATAGAAGTTATAGAGAAAGAAGAACGAGAAGCGCCGAGGTGTTGCCTCACAAAATTCACTCACAAAGGAATCATAGAGATACACAGAGAAACAGACGAGAACTTGATGTTCCAAGAAATATTTGTGAGTAGGTGCAACATTCAAGCTGGGTATGGCCGATTGTATGCAGATCTCTTATTCAAGGTGAATGTTATGTTGGCTCCTGAGATCAGCTGACTTGCTGGGAGCTGTCATTCAAGTGCCATAATGGCCAGTCTCTGGCACTCACAGGAGTTCTGCACAATGAGCTGGTGAGGAGTGGTGGCAGTGAGATAACTGTTCCCCTTTCCACTGTCTAGACCTCGCTGGCTGCTTTAGACGTAGCAGTAGCACAAGAGTGCACGGTGTTGCATCTCTATCCCACTTGTCCTGACATTTTTCTTAATTGTGCTAAAAGGCAAAGAGAAAAGGAAGGGCTATGCTTGTACTGCAGATCCAGGATCCTGGGGTGGGGGGAAGCATGAAAGCTAACAGCATATATCACACTGCGCCCTTTTGGAGTTAATGTTGCTGATTTCATCACCCCTACTTTGGACATGTTCTGCTGCTGTACTGGCTCTAAGGGCTACAGAACTTTCCAGTAGATGTTGGCCAGAACCTGGAAATGGGGCCCGTGCAATTTGTTTATTTAGAAAATGTATCTGCTGCCTCTTCAGAGAACCTGCTCAAGGCAGCTTACAAGTAAAACATGATAAAATCCTAAAACAGCACAAAAATTGTTTAAAATGAACAGCGGGCTAAAAAAAGAGCCACTAAAAATCTAAATCAGCCCTTTAATTAAAAGCCTGAGTAAAGGGAAATAGTTTGGCGTGGAGTCTAAAAGATGGCAGAGTAGGCACTAGAAGTAAACCTACTAGATTCAAGCCTTAATTGGTTTAATTGGTAACCTAATCAACTAAAGCAAGGGTTAATTAATTGGTGGATCAATTTTAATCAATGGGGCTGAACGTTAAGGGTACAGTAACTTATTACCTTGCTTTCCCCCCCTCTCCAAGGGATCACAGTTGCTTGAGGATGAGAACTCTCATCTTGAAGCTCCTGCAGCATCTGTGAGAGACTCTAGAGATAACCACAAAAGTCAAATGTCGGATTTTGACTGCTTCAGTGACACTGGTAAGCTGGGTCGGGCAAGGCACTTGGTGGCTTATCCTTGGGCATCTCTCAAAACCTCTCCCAATGCCCTGTGGGGATAACTGGTATTGTCCAGCCTGCATTTAGTGAAAGGTGTATGTGAGAATGAGGAATAGTAGCTTTTTCATAACACATAATTAAGGTTAGAGTAAATCATCACTGAAATAATGTTGGGCTGGAAAAAGAGGGAGGGGGTGGCAATTGGATGATAGAAGACATTGTTTGCCTGCAGAAGTCCAGAGTCAGTCCCTGGCATCTCCTGTTAAAAGATTACAAGTAGCAGGTGTTCTCTGCCAGAGACCCCGAGGAACTCTTCCAGTCATGATGGACAGGACCGAACTAGATCAATGAATGGTCCAACTTGGCATAAGGCCAGCTCCATACATTTGTAATGAGGCAATAGATGGACGGTTGGATGGTGCTTTGTGTAGATAACAAAGAGGATTTGTGTGCTTTGTGTAGAGACCCAAATTGTGTCACTTCTCATCACTCCAGGACCCAGTGAATTTTGTACCAAGAGAGTACCAAGAGTTTGTACCAAGAGAGCTTAATGCTCTTGTGATAAGGGTTTTAGCAGGCACAGACGGCATTGGGATCTTTTCCAGGGAATGCTCACTGAAATGAATGAGAGACCCTTGGGCTTTGGCACAGCTCCCTGTTATTCATTTCAGCAGGGTGTATGCAGGAAAAGCTGCCAGAGGGGTTGTGTCTATATTCATCCAGACATGAGGCCAGTTTGCTTAGTGAGAAGTTTGGCTGAAGAAGCTGCACTGTTTTGAGCATCTTTTCTGGAGTGAGCAGGTATTGCTGGTGGGGGTGATAGGAGTATTTAGAACTCTGGACAATGATTGACACTTAACCAGAGAGGCTTTCAGTTTCAGAATCTTGAGTGTGGAAAAATGACTTTTTAATCCATTCGTTGTCACTTGAATTTGATTATTGACAGCACAGTTACTGCATAGTTGATCTAGACTCTTTTAAGTGGAAACAAAATATAAATAAGACCTGTTCTTTCTGGCTTTACAGGACAGATGGCTGCTGGCAGTGAGGGAGGATTTAAGCCACCTACATACAAGTGTATTTTAAAACAGAAAACAAATGTCTCTAAATGTTTGCAGTCAAACGCCGTCTACTCAGGCAGAGGAGAAAGACAGTTGCAGGAAGACAGGTCTGTCTGGTTTATACCTCTCAGCTTTGTGAACTTTAGCAGGGAAGATGGAATCTCTGAAAATAATAAAACTCTTTTTACACACAATGTCACAAGATGACTGAAAGTGGCCACTACTAGCTATTCAACATAACATCAGTTCAGTTGTCCACTGTGATCTTTACCCCGTGCAATGCTAGGGGAAACACTAGAACAGGTAAATCTTTTACTGTATGCTTACTTCAAAAGAAAAGATACAAATGAAGCATTCCATTACAGCACAGAACATTTAGATTTACAGAAGAATATCAATTTTTGCCTTTCCCCTTGTAAATCAGATAAACTTGGGAAAAGAAAACAAACAAAAAAACCCCTCAGGTAAATGCAGTTTATGATTTTTGAAACCTGTTTCATCCGTGATGACTCTAGGAGTTTCAGTATATTTAAATGACTTTTCGCTTTTATTTATTTAAAACATTTCTGTCCTGTTTGTCTCCCATACTAGTGACTCAAAGCAGGTTACAAAATGAAATAAACATACAAATACAGTGAACAAAAACACAAACAACGGGCTGCTAAAAGTAGTGAGCCAAAAGGACATCCCAAGCAGTTGACGGTTCTGTTGGGATGGCACATAACAGGGCTGTTAATCATTGGTTTAGCTTCTGATCTGAGGTGTTACAGAATGACTGAACATTCCAGATTTCCAGACGTTTGAAAAAACTGTTGTCCATGGGACAGTTGGGGCCACATGCTGGCTGCTTAAGATTACTTGTGCAGCGTTGGACAGTGTCGGAGGGGAAACGTGGAACAGACGAAGAAGGTGTAATGCTCAGAAAAGCACATCTGCGAGTTTAGACAGGTCTACACTTCTACATCATATATGTGATAGTTGGAATCACTGCAGAAGGGTGTACACAAGTACTTCCATTTCACACAGTTGTTCCTGCTTGTAATTGTGGGTTGCTCACAGACTCAAGGATGCACAGAGGGAAGAGGGTTGTGGCACTCTGTGTCTGAGCAGGTCCTCAGTTGCCAGCTAATCCTGAAAAGGAGCACACATGAGAGGTCTTTGTAATTAAAGGCAGAGCAACAGTTGCATCGGTATTTTTAAGTCATTATGCAGTCCTAATGGTGAGGGACACTTGAAAGGCATGTAACATGGGAATGCAGATTGCAAGGTCCCATTTTCAGTTTTGCTTCCATTACATGACTGACTCATGGATCTGGATCGTAGATTTTCCATTTTCTTGGGCAGCTTGCTGGTTTCCTTTTCTGGCCGTCATAGCCTTCACAGAAGAAAGAGGTCATCAGAGTAACAGGCCAGGCTCAGATGGGAAAAAATATAAATAGCCATATTGGTCCATGCAAAATCCTCAAATGGGAACAAAATCCATGGAATACCTTTTATTTGGACCAACCAAATTGACACAAAACAGGACCCTAGGAAACACTGTCTCCTTGTCTCCAGCTGTCTTTCTTGCTTCTGCAAGAGAAGGACTTGCCCTCTACAAATGGAATTTTATCTCAGCAAACCAGGCCTCCCCCCCCCCCCCAAGGGACTTAGCCCTGTCTTCATTGCTTCTAGCAGGTTTTGAATAACAAGCAGTGTTGCTAGCTAAAAACAGCACCTTCCAAGGCTCAGGGTGCTAGCTGCAAAATCAACATGAAATTGGTGTAGCATGTCAAACATTAGCCTCTTTTGTGGTTTGTCGTCTTGTGAGCAAGTGGGTGTCACATGCAGGATGCTGAGGTCAGAGGCCCACTTTCTGTTGCCTTCTCTGCAACTCATTGTGAGGACAAGAACCATCTCCAGTAACACTTTAAAGACAAACAAGCTATCCAGGGTATAAGCTTTTGAAAGTCAAAGCTCCTTTCATCAGATACGGTTCCCTTTGTCAGTTAAAGTTGCTTAGCATTAAAGCAGCTTAATATTTATATGATCACTCCATGCTCTGGAGTTTGTTGGGTAGAGAACTGTTAACACATTACCTACCAAAACAACACTTGACAGGAAAACCAGGCAGTGCAGTTCTTTTGGTTACAACATGTATCTGAGAAGGGAGTTTTGGCTCTCAAAAGCTTAGTACCCTTGTCTTTAAGGTGCTGCTGAACTCGGATCTAGTTGTTCTGCGGCAGACCAACATAGCCACCCTTTGAAACTATCATCATGTTGAATGTCACTCTCTTTTCCTCTCTGCCTTAAACATGGAAGCTGACTGGGTGACCTTGGGCCAGTCACACATACGCAGCCTAACCCACCTCACTGGGTTGTTGTGAGGATGAAGTGTGAGAAGGTGAGAATATTGTAAGCCACCATAGGTTCCCATTGGGGAGAAAAGTGGGGTATAAATGAACCAAATAAAACAATACACAAATATGGGGGGACCCCAACAGTGCAGTTTTGCATGGAATAAAAGAAAACAAATCTTAGGTTTACCTGATCTTCTGAACAGGATCTGCCTCTTTTCTCATCTCTACTTTAGTGCTATCTCTTCGAGCTTTCCCAAGAAACATCTCCGGATTGGGAATCAGTCTAGAACTTCGGTCATCTGGAAAGGACTTATTCAAATGTTCAGTCTAAAGCAGTTTGCTGCAAAAGCGTATCCTGTTTCTGGCTCAGGCTATCATCTCTTTCAGGTATAAGTAGAATTGGCTTGGCTTCAGAAGCACCATTTTCTGCCATTATACAACACCCCCCTCTAGTTTGGGGGATGTTGCTACTTTTGCTGTGACATCACTGTTTCTTTAACCAGATTGCTCTTTTTCTGCCAAACAGTATCCTTCAGTCAGTGCTGCTGAGTTAATTTCTGTGGCTTTGAATGAGACTAGGTAGATGGAGGGGGTGGAGCAGGTGTCAGCGGGATAAGCAGCTGCCAAATAAGCCTGTTCTGAACCAAGAGCTGGCTTGTGGAGCAACTGATAGCAGCTAAAAGCTAATACAAATATCAATCAGAATGTAATTTTAGTAGTGCCTCAGTCCAAGCATGATGTTGGCATGTCTGCCTGCAGCCTTTTCCCCTTCTGGCCTCAGTAAACAGCAGTGGGTAGCAGACAGGAGGGAAGCTGTCAGCTGAAACCAAACTTGAGCACAGTGGAGGGAGCCAGGCTGCTGCCTTTGGTCTGCTGGAAGGGGATGCAGCTGGGAAACTAGGAGCAAGCCTCAGATTTCTTTTCTGCCGTTCCCTGAAGCACATGTTAGCCAATGTCTGTATGCTGTCCTCCATAAAGTGAGAAATCTTGGTTTTGTGCGTCTCTGTGTTTTCCTTTCAGAATAGGGAAGCTGAAGCTCCAAATGTTCTGATGTTGCTGTTGTAGACTGCTAGAGCAGTGTAGTAGCCAAGAGTATAAGCCAGGGGTCCCCCACCTTTTGGAGCCTGTGGGTACCTCTTGAATTCTTACAGAGAGGGGTGGGCACAGTCACAAAATGGCTGCCACAGACGAAGCCAACCACAAAATGTCGAGGAGTGAGGTTATATATGACTCTAATAGTTAGGCTGAGGCTGTGTTTAAAAGGTGCCTTTTAATGTGCACAGGCAGTTAGAAGCCTGGCTGGAAAAAGCCCTGGCTAGCCCTGCCCACTTATGAAAAACACTTGGCGAATGCCGGGAAAGTTGTCCACGGCTGTCATGGTAGCTGTGGGCACCATGTTGGGGGGCCCCAGGTGTAAACTGTGAGGTGAGAAATCCCCAGATCTTTGTGGTCTCTGTGCATCACACCTCTGGGATATAGTGCGCCTGCGCCGACCCTGACCGGTAGATATTGAAAGCAAAAGGTCATCAGTTACAGGTAAGCCACCTGTTTTTCTTACATCACCTCAACTTTGAAATGGCTTCATGTCTTCGTTTTCTGGCAGGCCCAGTCCTGGGAGCTGCATGTGATAACTCAATAAGGGTGTGTGTGTGTGCAATTATATATACGTGACACTACATATATGCAACTGCTGTGCTGTTAATGTTTTGGGTTTTTTTAAAAAAAGCTAGATTTGATTACAGGGATGCAGATTTCTCTGCTATTTGCTCTTGTGATTCCTCCAGGCTCTACCTGATCTGCTTCAGTCAAGGGGCTGTATTCTCCCAGAGGACGTGTGGGCCTATCTAGACAGCATATGGCCAGCAAACACCAAGGTACCTCCTGTCTATAAAGCTTTTATTTTCTTCAGGCTCTGCTGCTCTTACATATTGAAAACCCTTTCATCAAGTAGGCTGAGGCTCTGACTAACATCTAGTGGGGGTTTCTGTAGTATCGAACTCCTTTGTAAATGAGTGGAACTTAGATTGGGACTGCAGGTTACAGGTAGTTCTGTGATTCCTTTCAGAGTTGTTGTTTCTTGATACAGCAACCTCTGAGGCTGTGATTTGAAAGGAAAGCCTAGTATGCAGGGAGGGCTTTTTAATTCTTCCCCCTCACACTGTTTTCCCAGCTTTCACCCACCCACCCCATAACTTGAACCTGTGCTGATACCTAGATGTTTTGTGTAGTGGTTAAATGCGTGGACTCTAATCTGGGTGAACCAGGTTTGATTCCCCACTCCTCCACTTGCACCTGGCTGGATTACCTTGGGCAAGCCGTAGTTCTGATAAGAGCTGTCCTTGAAAAAGAGCAGTTTCTGTCAAGAGCTCTCTCAGCCCCACCTACCTCACAGGGTGTCTGTTGGGGAGAGGGGAAGGGAAAGGAGTTTGTAAGCCGCTCTGAGACACCTTTACGTAGTGAAGGGCGGGGTATAAATCCAATCTCTTCTTCGTCTTCCCTGGAACAAGTAAAAGTAGCTGTTGAGGTGCTAGGGAAAAAGCGAGGCAATTTGCAGCAGAAGAATAGCAAGTGGGATTTGATCTTTCATTGTTTCTGCTGAATGGCTGGACCGAGGTACCCTGTGTAAATGGCAGCCATATTCTTCAGTATTGGTGTAGTGTGTACTGTGTAGTGGTACTTTCCCATAATTTCCCCCCTTATATGTAGATTTATTTAGTATTCCAATTGTCTCCGTAGGAGAGCATTCAGCTTTGGAAGGTCCCACCTCTGGGACTGGGTAGGTAGTGCTAATCAGCATTTCCTGAGGAAGCAATCTTTCCCTAGATCCCTGTTCCTCTTCCTGTCTTGACTAGAGAGGGTAGGGCTTTCATGGAGCTCCCTAAAGGAACTGACAGCTGCATAACAAAGCCCCGAACAAAAATAGAAAGAAGGAAAGAGAAAACAGAATATGTGGAAGATCAGTGAGAGAACAGGAGGGCTGTATGAGTGTCACATCAACTAGAAGCCACCTTTTTTCTTATCCTTTGGCACCCTAGTCCACCAGGGAGGGACAGGGAAGTTATAGAAGGGGCAATCACCGTGTTTCCCTTGCATTGTGCAAAATCTGAATCCCCTGCTCCTTGCTGCTGGCCAGGGGGCATAGCATTCGATCTCAGCCCTTGGTGTGAAGCCAGCCACTGTTGAAGCAGGAGTAGGCAAGACACTTGGGCTAGCCCCTACCCTCCAGTTTGGGGACCACAGGGCTAGCAAGAGCCATCAAGCCCCTAGACTCAGTGGCCAATTCTCTTGGTGCTGGAAAGTGTTGTCAAGTCACAGTTGACGGGTGGCGACCCTGTAGGGTTTTCAAGACGAAATGTTCAGAGGTAGTTTGCCGTTGCCTGCCTCCACATCATGACCTTGGTACTGCTTGGAGATCTCCCATCCAAATACTAGCCTGATGGATAAGCTTTTGTTCATTTTTGTGGCTTCTGTGCAGGCACACATAGGACTGCAGATGCACAGGCCTGCTGCAGAGAGAACCTCTGCAAAGAACTTTCTAGGTTGTGAGAACGTTTTCTCTCTCTCTCCCTCCCTCCCTCCCTCCTGGAGCCGATGTTTCCTGCCCAAACTGGCCATGTTGTGTACCCAGGGAAGCTAGCGCACGTGGTCGGGTGAACACGTGGTCAGACGATGGACCCAAGCTTCGTCTCCAAAGACAATAGCCAGAAGGGATCCTAGTGTGCACTTATCGGGAGGCTAGGATCCTAGAAAGGACCTATGGGTCCAGGGGTGCATTGTAAATAACCAATCACAGGTGTGGGTGTGTGTTGGGGTGTGATGTGAGTTGGGAATATAAGCCGGTCTTCAAGCTGGCTAAAGTATCTCATGATCTCAGTGTAACTTAATAAAGTATGAGCTGCAATCACTCTGCAACGCATCAGCCTCAGTACTTTATAGGCCACATGACTGGGAGATGGGGAGCGATCTTCCTTCAGTCTTCTCTTTGCCGCCATAAGGAAAAGATCTCTGTGGGAGCTGTGAGTCTTTGTTTTGATTTCCTCAAGAAAATTTCGGATCGTTGCCTCATGTAAAGAAGATGGCCTTATTTTAAAAATGTGACGATGGCAGCAGAAAAATGGCCCAGCCTGATGATCATGACTTGTGACTATTATGCCTGGGAGAGACCCATAATACTGTGGCCTGCTGTGAACACTGCTGTCAGTTTACCCCAAAGGCCAGGCATGAGAGGGTGCAAAGACCAGAAGCCGCCTGTTGGGAAGGCTCTGGGGGCACAGAATACTTTCCAGCACCAAGAGAATTGGCCACTGAGCCAGTTTGGTGTAGTGGGAGAGCCAGTTTGGTGTAGTGGTTAAGTGTGTGGACTCTAATCTGGGAGCACCGGGTTTGATTCCCCACTCCTCCACTTGCACCTGCTGATGTGACCTTGGGTCAGTCACAAGCTCTGGCACAGCTGTCCTTGAAAAAGAGCAGTTTCTGTCAGAGCTCTCTCAGCCCCACCTACCTCACAGGGTGTCTGTTGTGGGGAGGGGAAGGGAAAGGAGTTTGTAAGCAGCTCTGAGACTCCCAAGTGAAGGGCGGGGTATAAATCCAATCTCTTCTTCTTCTTCTTCTTCATCTGAGGGGTTCCAACTTTCCCCAGAAAAAACAGCCCAGACACCTTCAGTAGCATCTGTGCGAACTGTGGCTCTGTCGAGTGTGGCGTCAAGACCTTCTTTGACTCCAAGAACCGCCCACTAAGAAAAAGAAGACAAATCATGTTTTACCCTGACGTCAGTCTTCTCCATCATCTGTTTGATGCATTTTCCCTCGGCACTGATCAGTGTCTCCAATGTGATGCCAATCACCAGCGCCAAAAGAGTCTATGGTAAGACAGGACACCATCACCTTCTAAATGGGCCCATCATTCACCTCAATCTTCTGACATTGAGATGTTTTTGGTTCTGGCCACACTGGAGGTTGCTGAATCGAATAAAACAAAAGGCCTTGTGGGACCACCCCCCCGATCAGCCATCCTCTTCTTTTCCTTGGTTCCCTTGGTGCCCCCCACTGTGGTCACAGTAGGATCCCTGGCAATAGCCCCCATGGGCTGTTCCTCCGTTGTCTATCAAATCTAAACACTGAGCTGGTCCATCAATGTCGATGGGTGCTCAGAAGTCCTTGGCTCTACTGAAGCAGTATGAATCAGACTCCAAAGAGGTTGCTGGCCATGACTCTGATATTGACTCCGAGACCCCCCCTGAGGATGCAGTGGAATCTTGTTCCCCAATATTGCCTACTGGGGACCTGTGGATGTACGCCGAGCAACTGTTGTACATGGCAAAAGTGCTGGGCTTGGATGTCATGTCGTCAGATCTGAAGCTGTCAGATCCTATTTTATGAGTCCTTTATAACGACAACATGGGTCTGATCGCATTCCCTATGATCCAGGGACTCCTGGACATGGCCAAAGGTGTTTGGTCCAAACCTTCCTCCACTCCTCCCGCAGACAAGAAGCTTAGCAGCCTCTACAAAGTGAAAGAAGATGGCTGTGAGTTCCTAATGCATCATCCCCCAGCAAACTCATTGGTTGCTGAGGTTCTGCCATCTAGGCAACACATGGGATCCTATGCGTCCCCATTGGATAAAGAAGGTCACAAACTAGATGCCCTTGGTAGAAAAATTTACTCATTGGGGTGATGGGCCTGAGAATAGCCAAATTTATGGCCATTATAGGGAGGTATCAGATGCTTCTCTGGGAGCACATGTCTCAGTGTCTGGATATCCTCCCTGAAGATAAGAAGGCTTTAGTGATTTATGCAGAAGGGGTTGGTCTAGGCAAGCAACTAAATGCCTCAAGACACTCCTTTGACTGTTCCTTTAGAGCCTTGGCATCCAGCATTGTCCTGCATTGTCCTTCAGCACCATTCCTGGCTGAGATAATCTGCACTCTCATCAGACACCAAAGCCAGAGTCAAAGACATGCCCTTCGAGGACAAGGAACTGTTTAGTAGCCTGGCCAATGCCATCCTGGAGCAGATGTGAAAAAACAAGTTGACAGCAAGGTCTTTTGGCCTGACTGCCCCTCCTGCTTCCTTAAGCAAACCGAGGTGTTTTCCGAGACATCGAAATTAGTTCTGTAAGCTGTATTGCCACCAACCTGCTCAGCAGCACTACTAGGCCTCTCACCCATCCTATACGGAGGGGTGACGGAGCAGGAAGCTTCTGAATCAACTCTGAGGGAAGCTTCCCCATGGAACAGGCAGGAAAAGGAAAGTCCTTTGCACGGCTAGCTGTTGCACAGAAATTTGACAACCAGTTGTTTCAGTTTGTTCACAATTGGTTGGTGGTTACTAAAGATCATTGGGTTCTATCTATAGTGCATCATGGTTATTTCTTGGAATTCGACTCCCTGCCTCCAATCAACCGACCTTGATCCTCGGCTGGTGACCCCCCCCCCCCCCCTAGGGGGGGGGGTCAGCCTGGACCCTGCCATTAGGTAGGTGGCACAGGAGGGTTGCCAGGATGGTTTTTTCCCCTGGTACTTCCTCATAAAAAAGAAAGGAGGTGGCCTGCACCCCATTTTGGATTTAAGGTCCCTGAACAAGTCACTGGGAGTGGCCAAGTTTAGAATGGTGTCTGTACAAAACATTCTTCCCCTTTTAGTGTGGGGGCACGTAAGGATACCTATTTTCATATAGCCATCCATGTGAGCTGCAGGAGCTCCCTCAGTTTCCAGTGTGGTTCCTCCACTTTTGAATATTGTGTCTTACCCTTTGCACTAGCAATCGCCCCCAGGGTCTTTTTTTAAAAAGTTTTTTATTTTTTATAACAACATTAACAAGGACATACATACATACAAACATATATCACACCTTCTAAACAAACATGGGGGTACATTGTGCTTACATATCGCTTACTGCCTCCTTTCTGTTACGTACAGCTTCTACCTCATACTAAGCAAATATTGTTTTGCAACAACAATAATGAGCTTTAGTCTCTTCATGTCTTCTTCTCCTCTTCTTTTTGGTTATACGTCTTGTCCTGTTTAAGTAAGAATATAATGCTTATACCATTCATGAAATCTTTGCCAAGTATTTTCAAATGACTCATCCAAGTGGCCTTTCAAAGTTAATGTAAGTTTATCCATTTCTGTGCCTTCCAGAATTTTATTGATAAGTTCTTCCTTACTTGGCATCTCTTGGTATCTCCAATATTTAGCATATAATATACTGGCTGAAGTAGTTATGTATATCAAGAGGTAAGAATCGTCACTTTTAAGACTATCAGGAAAAATGTTCAGTAAATATACTTCAGGAGTAAAAGGTACATTACATTTCAAAATCTATTGGATTAATACATGTATCCCTGCCCAATATTTTTTTGCTCTATTGCATAACCACCACATGTGATAAAATGACTCCGTTTTCTTCTCACGTTTCCAACACTTATCTGAGTATTTATTATCAAATTTAGCTAACTTTTCAGGCGTTACATACCATCTATAAAACATCTTATATATGTTTTCTTTATACGCAATAGGTTTTGTAATCTTAATTTTTTTCCCAGTTTGTCCCACTGATCTAATTGTATATTATGACCCACATTCTGTGCCCATGAAACCATCACATTTTTAACAGTCTCATCATGCATTTTGTAATCAAGCAGTAAAACATACATTTTCTTTATAAAGTTCTGATCACCTGCCAACATTAGTTTATCTATTTCAAGCCACTCCTCATAAAAAACAGTAACTTTATCTTTAGTATATCTTGATTCAATCTGTACTTTTTGCCACTAATTCAGTTTCCTCGGCAACTTTAAATTACCTTTTACATCCAATAAATTTGCATATCTCATTTCTGATTTTTCTTCTAACAACCTGGGATTTGTAAATACTTTTAAAGGTGCAACCAGCTTTGAGATCTTACCATAAAATTGTTTTCTAATTGGTTCCCAAACTTTTAATAAGGCTGCCCTTAACCAATGTTGTTTAAAATATTTATGTGAGTCTATCTTCCCATACCATAGGAATGCATGCCATCCTAATTGCATATCGTGACCTTCCAATTTTAGCAGTTTTTGGTTTTCTAATGTAACCCAATCTTTAATCCACGCTATTGCCGTAGCTCTATAGTACAGGATACAATCTGGAAGGCCGAAACTGGCCCTTTCTTTCGAGTCTTGTAATGCTTTAAGTTTTATTCTTGGTGTCATGGCTGCTGCTGAGAGCACTTGGCCCCAGCAGAAGAGCAAAGGACTGCTGGGGATGAGCATTTGGCCCCAGCAGAAGACCCTAAGTACTGCTGGGGATGAGCTCCCGTCTCCTGACAACCCCACACCTGAAGCCATGAAAACTACTCCAGCAGCAGCTGAAGCAGACTCATGCCGGAGCAACACACCTCCTGACTCACCCCCATTGGTATCCCGTCTGCAGGAACAACGCGACTGGATGTGCGCATGCGCGGTAGGCGCTCATTTAGCCCTGAGTACTAGCAGGAGGCGGGACACTATCAGGGCACCCTAATGACCAACAGCATGCAGGGCTATTTAGCTATCTCACTCACGCCAACTAGTTGTGGTAGCAACTAGTAATTTTGGACGAAGCTCTGCACCTCACCACCCGTGTTCCAGTTCCTGCTCCTCGTCTTGACTCCTCGGCTCCTGACCTCGGCTCGTACGACTCTGCTCCTGCCCTGCACTTTGGACTTCTGACTCTCTGGCTTCTGACTTCTTTGGACTTTGGCTTTAACGACTACTCTAACAGTTGGTGATTTGGACTTGGTCTCTCAGTATTACTACTTGCCCGGTTTTGACCTTGGACTGCTTTTAGACTCTCTTGCTGTTGCCTGGCCGAGTACTACGTTCGTGACACTTGGCCTCTTCCCTTGCCAAATAAATTGTTTCATCAGTTTATCAATTTCTTTTAAAAAGTTTTGATTATGAAGAACAGGAATAGTTTGAAACAAAAACAGTCTCGGTAAAATATTCATCTTAATAGTTGCTATTCTTCCCATAAATGATATTTGGAGATCCTTCCACTTGTTTAAGTCTTGCTTTATAGTTTTCAATAATTCCAAATAATTGTTTTCGATGAGAGAACTACATTTATTCATTAAATTTATTCCAAGATACCTAACTTACTTTCTAATTTCCAGTCCTGATATTTTCTGCAAGTAGTTTGCTTGTGATTCTGTCATATTTTTTGTCAGGAATCAGGATCTTAGTTTTATTTTTATTGATTTTGAGCCCCGCGACCTCTCCGTAAACTTGAAGTTTCTTCAACAACGGCTCTATTGATTCAGCTGGTTCTTCTATAATAAAGACCAGATCATCCGCAAAGGCTAACAGCTTAAATTGCTCTCCTCTTATTTTCAGTCCTCTGATTTGTTCGTCTGCTCTAATTGCATCATTTAGGACTTCAAGCCCCAAAATAAACAGCAATGGAGAAAGTGGACATCCTTGTCTAGTCCCTTTCTGAATGTCAATCTTTTGTGTCATGTCTCCATTAATTAAAATCTTAGTTTGTTGTTTCGAATAATTTCCTCTATCATTTTAGTACAGTGTCCTCTGGCCTGCGTATACTTTAGCAAGTCCTTTAAAAATTCCCAGCTAACATTATCAAATGCTTTTTCCGCATCCAAGAACACCAACGCCATCTGTTTCTCTGAATGTGCTTCATAGTACTCCAGAATATCTAGAACTGTCTCAACATTATTTCTCAGTTGTCTTTTCGGGAGAAAGCCTGCTTGATCTTTGTGTATTATTTGAGGTAGTACTTTTTTGATCCTTGCTGCTAGGATAGATGCAAATATTTTATTATCCATGTTTAATAAAGAGGTAGGTCTGTAATTTTTAATCTCTTTTTTGTCCTGGCCACCCCCAGGGTCTTTTTGAAGTGCATGGCTGTGGTAATCACTCAGATTGTAAGGGTGTGTGGTATACCCTTATTTAGATGACTGGCTTCCCCCCAAAATACCAAATACAGCTGCTTTTGCATCAGAGCAGCATGGGCCCCTGGTTCCCTAGTGGATGCGTTCCAGCTCAGTTGGCATGGGGAATTCTTTTACACTTTCCCATCCCTCCCTTTGTTACACAAGGTAGTCTCCAAGATCAAAGCAGAGGGAGCAAGGGTCATACTTGTCACCCTTTCTGGCCAAAGATTCTATGGTTCCTGGCTCTTTGGGAGCTGTCCTAGGGAAGTCATATCCCTTTTCTGCCGGAATTTGATCTCCTTTGGCGGGGCCCAGTACTGTATCACAATGTGTACTCCGCACCTGGCAGCATGGTTGATTCCTGAGCCCCAATCTGTTGGCCAGAGCCTTGGAGGTTCTAGAAGCAACATTAAAGCCAAGTTCACAGAAGTCATATGCCTTCAAATGAAATACTTTTGCAACCTGTGCTTCAGAGCAGGTATTCTGTCCAGTTTCATGCCCCCAAATATCTATCTACTGTCCTTTAAGAATAAAGGGCTGTCCGTCTCTTCTGTCAAGGTACACTTGGTAGCCATCTCAGCACACCATGCTAGGATAGAGGGGCATTTCAATATTTTGACTTCCCCAGGCCAAAAAATTCTTAAATTTCTTAATCTATTCCTGCCTCATTTCCAGCCTACTCCTCAGTGCAGTTTATCATTACCACTGGCAGGCTTAATGGGGAAACTCCTCGAGCCATTAGCCAGTTCAAATATCTCACTGGTTACCTACAAATCGTCATGTTTAGTTGCCATCACCTCGGCATGTCCTCAGATGTGACTCTTCTTAAGTTCCACAGTGATAAGGTAGCTTTGAGTCCTAGGATGACCTTTCTTCCCAAAGTAGTGTCACAATTCCACCTGACACAGGACATAGTTCTACCTGTGTTTTTCCCCCAACCCCTCCTCTCCATCTGAACAGTCACTTCACAATTTAGATATCATGAGGTTTTTATTGTTCCGTGGAACCAAAGCTTTGTTCATTTGCTTCTCCAGATGCAACAAGGGTAGGGCAGCTTCCTCTCAGTCTGTATCCGGATGAGTTGTCTTGGCGATTAGAGCCACTTATACTCCCTCGGATACTCCATGCCCATTCCATTGGAGAGCTCATTCAACTACTTTCATCGGTAAAGTCACCTGGTTTACTCCCTCCATGTTCGTCTGACACTACGCCATAGACATGGGTTCCAGGTAGGAAGCAACCGTGGGGAAAGCAGTGCTTCAGTCAGTCTTTCTCTGACCAGTCCGCACCCTCCTCCGTGGTAAGTGAGCTTGCTGTTCTCCAGTGTGGGGCTGCACAGAAGCCATGAAGATGAAAACATGGTTGCATTTACCTGTAACTGATGTTCGTCAAGTGGTCTTCTGTGCGGGCACACATCTCTCCCTCCTTTCCCTAGCTCAGGGCCATACTCCTATGGTGGTGGAAGGGAGGCTGAGGGAAGAGCATTCCCCCCTCTCTCAATCATGTGACTGGTTTGGGCAGGAAACACAGGCTCCAGGGGGGGGGGGAGCGCTCTCGCAACCTAGAAAGTTCTTTGCTGAGTTCCTTTCTGCAGCAGTCCTGCACATGCCCATATGTGCCTGCACAAAAGACCACTCGACGAACATTAGTTACAGGTAACTGCAACCATGTTTTGTGATCTGTGGCATCGACTGAGGCCATAACAGTGCATGAGTGGCAGCGAGTCAAATGGGGAATGATTTCCTTTCCCAAAGAGCCGTCCTCCACGCTTCCCTTTGCTGTTTTAGGAGATGGCCTTGATACGATTCCAACCCAGCTTGACAAAAGGCTGCAGCCCGTACAACAAGCTGTATTCTTATCTGAACAATAAACAAAGATACAGCATTGTGGACAGCAACGGGATGGAGATGTTCATGGTGCCGCTAGCAGCTTACCAGCCAGTGCCTTCCAAATTCCACCCACTGGGTGGCCCAGGTAAGGAACTGGAACGGATCTTTCTTCCATTCTTGAGGTTTCTTGTGGTAGGGTAGAAGCATTGAGATAACCATCCGGGATGCCCATCTGAAACACACGCATCAGGGAACAATACATCAGTGCTCTGTACACTGTGTTCCGTTTGTTGCTATAAGTAACGTTTCTTGCCTACTGCTGTTCTATACCAGTTCTTCTCTTCCTCATGAAAGGTATGAATTTTTTTCAGTAGATTAGGAAGATTGAAGAGGGGGGAGGGCATGCTGGACATTTCTGAGATAGGACCAGGACTTGGAGAGGGAAGTAAACAAAAGAAAACTCAGCTTTCAGCATACTGGTAGTCATCTGGTGACCCCAGTAGGCAAAATGCACAAGACAAACAAAGGGGGTAAATCTTCACACCATGCTGTGGTGTGTGGAGAATGGGGGTGGCTGAATGGAAATGTCCTTGGCCTTTTTTGCTGATTGTGGGCAGGGCTCTGAAACAGCTTCTTGTGGTTCTAGAAAATCGGCCATGTCTGCTTATGGTTTAATTTTGCATAATGTAATCTGGGAACAGGATATCTGAAGGGAGGGCTGGGGCTTCCAGATCCTCTTGTGCTTTGTTTGTTGTGCATGCGGACTATGTATTTGTGAATGGCATTTCCCGTGAAACAAGTGGAATTGTTCCTGGTGGCGTGGACCTCCATGAGCTCACATTGAAATCCCTTTGTGTGTACTGGAGCTCTGGAGTTGGAGTGATTTCCTACATATTTTCATCCTTTTCCTTGCAATTACAAGGGCTAGGAAGTTTAAAAATAAAACTTGGTTTATGGGACAAATATTCACCCCTGACCTTTAACTTAACCCTGGTTATAATTTATTCTGAGCCTGGCAGTATCCATTAATGACTGGCAATCCTAAAATGTCGTTGTCTTCTCTCTCTCTCTCCCCCCCCCCCACTTATTTTTCTTTTTCTGTCGGTGGTGGAAGGTCCCGAATGCTATGACCTGGCAGGCCTAATTCAAATTACCTTGCAGGATATAACTTGAAGGAAGCCCCTTCCAGGTCTCTTATCTCCTTATTTCATATATATCCCACGCTTCTCTCCAGTTGGGATCCAAAGTGGCTTAAAATATTTTTCTTGCTTTCATTTTATCCTCACAACCACCCTGTGAAGTAGGTGAAGCTGAGAATGTGATTGGCCCCAGGTCACCCAGCTCGCTTCCATGGCAGAGTGGGGATTCAAACCTGAGTCTCTCAACACTCTCACCACCACACAATGCTGTCTTTCCCCGCCTAGCACCAACAGCACATGATAGTAGGGCTCCCCCCACCTCCGCCCAAAAACATGGCTTTGTTCTAGTTACCTCATATTTTTCCCAGCTGGTCTGAAATTTTCTCATATTTCAGTCTGGTTCCTTTTCCCTTGTTTGGATCCCTCTTTTTCTTCCTTTCTTCGTCTTAACCAACAACAGCCCCCCCCGACTTTATTCCCCCTTTTCTTCTCCTTCTTTTCGACTCTTAGCGAGCAGCTAAGAAAGGAAAAGTTAACAGTGACATCTAAACCATCTGCTGCCGCTAAGCCATCTGCTGCCATAGCAGTGACTTCAGTAGCGTCTTCATGAAAGAAAAAATGCACCAAGACAGGGAAGTGCTTGAGGGCTTCAGAGGAACTGCAAGTTCCATCTTGCTCATGGGTGGGGGGTGGGGAGGTGGCAAGATTACAGAAGTGGTGCCATTCGCTGCCTCAGGCAGCCCCCCCCCCCCGTGGGTCTGTCTGCCACAACTTTGGATCTGCTCCCAACAGTTCCCAGGTCACAACACATCAGGCAGGATTGATCCTTGGCTTGACCTCTGTGGAATTGTGCCAATCTTGAGGGACATTTTGTCTTTGCTGGCAGCAGGAGAATATGCCTAGGTGCCAGTAGCGTTGCTAACTCCAACTTGAGAAATATGTGGGCATTTTGGGGGTGGAGCCTGGGGAGGGCAGGTTTTGTAGAGAGGAGGGACCTCTGTAGGGTGTAATGCCATAGAGTATACCCTCCAAAGCAGCTATTTTCTCTAGGATAACCACTGTCATTTGGAGGTGCGTTGTGATCCCAGGAGATGTCCAGCCCCCACTTGGAGGCTGGCAACATAGTGCCCAAGATGGCAGTGGCTGCTGTCAGAGAAGAAGTTGCTTGTACATCCCCACTCTCTTCTGCACCTAGGGCAGATTAAGACCAGTCTATTTCTGCAAGGCAGAACAGATTTCTGTTTGCCCCTCCTGTCCCCCACTACATATGAAGGTTCTCTACATGCTGATTTTTTCCCTCTGGTTCCAAGAATCTGAGGACTTTAATAAAAAACAGAAAGAGGCTTCATTTGTAGTTATTTAATTAGAGCTTTTATTAATTGCCTCTGTACCAACAAAACAGAACCCCCCAGGTGGCTTATAATATGACGCAAAATCAAAAGGATAAATAGCATTATTTTTTTAAATAGTCTTACCCAGAATAACCCTGATCTGGATGTCCTAGGCTAGCCCTTTTATCAGATGTTGGAAGCTAAAGAAGGGTTGGCTCTGGTTAGTACTTGGATGGAAGACCACCAAGGAAGTCCAGAGTTGCTACGCAGAGGCAGGCCATGGCAAATTGCCACTATTTGTCTCTTGTCTTGAAGACCCCATAAGGGGTCACCATAAAACATATGCAGCTTTATGGCAGTTTCTGCATACAGATTTTTGTTAACATCTGATTATGCAGGACACCTTCCACCACTGTTGGAGAAAGGCATGTTGGACCTACATGAATGGTCCTCATCAGTGGCTGGAAAGTGTCCTCGTCCACCCTGATCGAGTTGTATCATGGAACCCTGAAAGTTGGTAGTTTTCTAATTTACTTCAAGGTAGGATAGGTCAACAGATTTTTCTGTAGTTGTTCTCCTGTCTTCTCTTTGGACTCCTCTGTTCTTTGCCTTGTTTGCTGAGCCACGTTTAGAAATTGGAATGGCTTCCTCCTCCAGCAAAGGGACATCCTGCGAGGTAATTATAATTAGCCCTGCCTGCTCGGAGCAAGTGGGGAAGCTTAACCCTGCTGCAGAATGCCTTCTCAGCCACCAGTAAGAAGGCTGCGTTCATCGTAGGCCCAGCCTTCTTTTTTTCATCAGGAATTTGTCGAGGTGACCTTTGTCTGCCTGTTTGTGTCAGATAGAATTTTATTGTCCTGCTGGGGCAGGGTATTAAAATGTCTCTGTCAACATTTGGAAGTGGTGACTTCCTTTTTTTCTCATTGCAGAAGGCCAGAAAATAGTATGCCCGGCATCTGTGGAGCATGCTCTTTATGCAGGGCTATTGTGAGAGTAGGCAGGCCAGGCAGTGAGTGGAGGGGAGCAAATTGGTCTTTCGTATAAGAGGAGTTTTACAAGGAGGATTATTGTGCTTCATGTGTACTGGTCTGTTTCCCATCTAAATGGGGGGGGGGGAGCACTGAAAAGTAAGCCCAGTACAAGATACATTTTCTAAAGTGGAATGCCATTTATGTTTTTTCCTCCTCCGGCAAAAACTAGGTAATTGCCACCTCACTTCAAGACTATCTTAAAAAGTTCTGAGATCTAAAAATTCAGAAAAGTTTAGTTTTCCCATCAATTTGCCTCTCTGGTCATAGGAGTATTACTCCTTGCCCTTAGTCCCTGGCTTTTCCCTAAAGGGTTAGCTGCCATTCTTGTTCTGCTGAAGCGCTATAAAACAAAAGTCCAGGGGCACATGAAAGTCCAGCAACATTTATTTCCATATGAGCTTTCATGAGTCACAGCATACTTCTTCAGATATGTGAAGCTCAAAACTGGGGATCCTTCTTGTGGCCATCTTAGAGTTAGGGAAAGGAAAGGATTAAAACTGCATTCTCATTTTCCTTGCTTGTGAGTTTCTGTTGTGGGGTGCTTTTCCTGTTCTGCGCGTTTTGTCCCCTCTTGTCATTGATTCAATATTAAATTGGTTTATGTCTGCATAAAAACCTGCAGTTTTAATCTGCATGGAAATAAGCCGGACATAAATTGATGTGTAATATCAAATTGACCACTATAGGGAGTGAAACACATGTGGAACAGAACTCCCCCCTCCAAGCAACGGGAACTCACAAGCCAGGAAAGTGAGAACTTTATTTTATTTTGTTTTAATTTATTTTTTATTCCTTTGATGTATACCGCGCTCTCCCCGCAAGCATGGTGGAATGCAGAAATCTCTCTGGGGATGTGTCCCAATGTGAACCTCAGCAGTCCTCAGCTATTCCTCCCCATCTGTTGGCTTCCAGGGCTTTAAACAGGCCATCGTTTCTAGTCTGTGGAAAAACCCTTGTGATCCTGTGGCTTGGGACATAGCACTGCCTTTGCCTAGGCGATGGCACAGCCGCTGCTTGTTCCCCTGACTGGTAAATGAGCAGCAAAATGACTGTGGCTCCTTTGTCAGCATCATTTGGGCAACTGTGTGCTGTGTTCGGCTGGCATGGCCCTTGGTCAGGCCCCCAACAAAGAGCCACGGCACGCCTTTTAAAAACCACTGGAATTTTCCTGGTTTTATTATTTTTATTTTTACCCTGCTTTTCTGCCCCCATAGGGCTACCAAGGTCGCTACCAAATGAAATGAATTGCTGGGTTTTAACTAGAATGAGGCAAAGAGGTCTTTTTCGTCCCCTCCTTTGTTTTGTTTTCCATAGGGCTCGATCCATGCCACCCTTCCTTGTTGCTGGGATTAATTCTACCCGAGAGACCTCCCACTGCGCCTGACCTTTTACCAAAAACCAAAAGAAAGAGCGTGACTTTTAAGGACAGCATCGAAATCCAGTACTTTCCTCTTCCTTCACAAGTGGATGCTCATCAGATGCCGCTACTGCAACCCCTGTCCCTGAGTGATCCTCTCTGTGGCCATGATGGCCTCGCAGCGGTTCTTCCAAGGCATGAGCCACTCCTCAGTGAAGAGCCGGTCAGCGAGATGGTTCATGAGAGTCTTTCCTCTTTGCACCAAGAAACGGCTAGAGGTGGAACCAGCCAGTCTCTTTCAGATGTTATCCTACAATTGCAATATGACTGCCCTTGGATCGAGGGACAATGGGGCAATCTGACGCTGGAAACTTTGGGAGCGCAATCCCAGCAGGCTGGGACTTGCACCAATCCTGACCCTGTACACGTTGGGGACCCTCTTGGGCTTCTTCTGCCCTCTGAGACTGTGTGCCCAGACAATCATGGAGTGGATGGAATACACGGGGCAAATCTCTTGGATGCTTCCTGCTTGCTGAATATGCTTTGTCCCGAACCTCTGCCACCTGCCGAAGCATCCGAGGCTCCGTTGCCACCCCAGATCTCTGTTGCCGGAGATACCAACTCACTTGTGGAAGAAACTTTATCTCTCATCCACTATGTGACACAGTTGCAGTCCCATATAACCCCAATCCAGGAGCCTCCTCCATCCGTCCTCCTCCAGCCATTTTCTATAATGCCACCAGAAACTACCTCTGCATTGTCCCCGGTTGTAGCAAGGCTAGAATTCCCAGCAGTTCAGCAGAGTGATGACGAGGTGTATGCCCAGCTTCAGCTGCTCCTGTCCTCGCTGGGGGGACAGACCCAGCCCTCTTCTACTTGACAATCTGTCTGTCCGCTAAGCAGCTCTCTAAACCTTGTGATAAGCAAAGTGTGCTTGGGGATGCTTAATCAGGATTAAAAACAGCATTATCTGAACACTGGGCACGAAATGCTCAAGAGCTGCAGATAATGCAGAGCAGAATGGCTTGGGAGGGGATTTGATTTGTCCTCAGGAGAGGGCAGTATAATATAGAATTTCATTAGGCACATGGCTATGGCCAGTAAGGAAGAGAGAAGCCAGACAGGGAGTAACCATTAAGGTTTTGTGCAAGCAAACATGATCTGGTAGGTCTATCTAAAAATAACCTTCCGGCATTACACTCTGCGCCGAAACTCTGCGGGCTAAATTATAGTTAAACAAATAAAACATAAAAAGGAGGTGGAGGTGGGTCAGCTGTCTTTTAGCACAATTTAAATTAAAGAAAATTAGAAGGGGGGGGGACCTGATGTTGAATATACCTTTTTATTATTTTTGCAACGTCTAAGAAGACTTTAAAAATAGTTATTTTATTTTTTCCAAAGATGTTAATTCAAGATTCACAAAAACCTTTTCCTTTTGCAAGCCTGAATCTAAGTTCAGAACATTATCATAGTGAACTGGATGATAAAGCACTGGTGATGATTATGCACACACCGCTGGGTGGCATACATCTGTATCAAGTGTGCATCTAGCCATGCGATAAGCCCCCCAGCTGTATTGTCCTGCCAAGGCTGAAGAAGGGAAGAGAACGTTCTCTTGCTTTTGTACCTGGTCAAACATCCTGAGAAGCACTTGGTAGATTCATACAGAAACTGGCTGCACACCATGGCAAGTTGCTGCTTTGTTAAAAGGTCATGTCTACTCCTTCGATAGGGCCAAATTTAGACATTGCGGGGCACAGCTGCAGTGTAATCCTGTGTAGAGTTACCCCAGTCTAAATCCATTGAAATCAGTGGGTTTAAACTGGAATAACTCTGCATAGGATTGTACTGTTGTGTTCTTAATGTGGATGTTCACCAATTACACAGAAAAGAGAAAGTGTGTTTATGTATGGTCCAATTTACAGATCAAGAAGGGTGTTTTGGATGAGGGGGAAATGACCCAGGGGAACAAATGCTGCAGGAAACAGTGAGTATGGTAGAAGTGTCACTATTTTTGTATTTTACAATTATGGAAGTTGAATAGCAGTATTGGGCAAGAGGGAGACTGAATAGGAAAACGATAGGTACTAGTTTTGTTGTCTGAATACAAGACGTTGTTGCAGCAGATCTGTTTTTGTTTTTATGTCAAATAGTTCTAAAGAGTTCAGTGCAATAAAGCTTTTATTATGCTTTTATCTGTTCTCATCCAGACATTGTCTATTTCCCCCCCAATATAATTTATTCAATTTTCAAAAGGCTCCACCTTTGTTTGGTCCAGGCTGACCTGGTCAGCATCAACCAAGAATCTCTCCTCCTCCCCTCAGGGGTTTTTCTAGCAACCTTTCTCCATCTCTGGCATCTTCAAATGAACACAAGAAGATAAGAGAAGCCAGTGTTGGATCAGGCCAATGGCCATCCATTCCAACACTGTGTCACTCCGGGCACACCTGGAGCTTGAGTGGAGTTTGGAAAAAGCTTTTCAGCAGTTCGTATCCTTTTGCATTAGCCAATAGCGTTACACTAGTAAAGCAGCATGGCATTAGCATGGGCTGTGTCAGGGGAAGGCTGGCCATCTTGCCTAGTAGCAAACTCACTCGCATGTTTGTCCTGTGTAAGCCAGACCATGGCATGTCATAGAAGAAGCGTGGATACACCAAAGAAAGTTGCCTACATAGCAAAGAACTGTGGATGCCTTGAACCAAGATGCTGTAGGCTCAAATCACCAAGGTGCCCTGTTGGAAAATCCTTTACCAACCCCAAATACAACAGGCCCTAAACATGAGCAGAACCACTTTTCCCAAATGTAATTTTCAAAAAGGGAAGGGAGTCATACTTCTATCTTCCTACCTCTTTCCTATTTGGGGCACTATGGAGGATAGGTCTATCAGTGGCTACTAGCCATGGTGACTGAAGGGAACCTCCACATTCACAGGCATTAAGCCTCTGAATCCCATACCCAGAGCAACATCAGGGTATGGCCTCGGTCTCTATGCCTGGTTGTTGGCCCTTCAGAGGAACTGGTTGGCCACTGTGTGAGACAGGATGCTGGACTAGATGGACCACTGGTTTGATCCAGCAAGACTCTTCTTATGTTCTTATCCCAGAAGAAGGGTGAAAAATGTGGTGGGAAGGGAGTGGAAGATTGGTGCCCACAGGCCACCAAGTGGCTGCAATTCATAGATGTGGGAAGGTTTGCCTGAACCTATGACTAAGAGCAGGAGGCCACAGGAATAAAGCATGGAGACTGGAAGGAAGTATACAGAGAGACTGCAGGTTAGAGACAACTAGGAAGTGTCCTCTGTCTTCTAAAACCATTGGCTAAGCTGCTGTGATGTCATTGAATGTTTATAAGAAAAGAGCCAAAAGACCGGGGGTGGGAGCTGAAGGGATAACTTCGACTTATAATTGATTTTGATCCACAGAAGTGAAGATGGAGGGACAAAATTTAAATGGTGAGAAAAAGAAACAGCCACATCTTTCAGCAGTTGGTCTCTTGCCAAAGTGTAAACATTCAATTTGCTAGAATTGTTTAAACATGACTTTTTAAAAAAGCACAGTCCTGTATTTTACAGCATGAATGTATTCATTTGGTAACAAAAAGCACAGACTTTTATAATCCTCTTTGGGCTTGATAGTTACCCATAATTACAAAAGCAAGCTATTTAATAGGGTTATTTTTAACACAATGCCTGTGAAACAATACAATGGGAAGTTTTTTTAAAAAAAAATCAGTTTATTACAAGAAATCCGAAATTTGATTTGTAATTAATGGTTTTCAAACTGAGCAGCAGTGCCTCCTCCCCCTAACCCCAACCCCGCTTCTCATTCCTTGCCACATGTTAGTTGCACAAGAGGACCGTGTTCTTGAGGCACCGAGCATAGTTGTGTTGCTGAAGCAAAGCAGGACATTTCGTGTGAATGGAATAGAGCTTCTTGGAGGAGGGGGCAGGATAAAGCCGAGCTTGGGTGTTGCACATGGAGTTTCTGTTTAGGGTTTCTTTGACTCCTGTATCTTAGAACAGGATCTGGAGTCTTGGGTGCACACGGCTGGTGCTGGTGCTCAGCACGTTCTGAGCCCGTCCATCAGGACCAGGCTGACTCCACAAGCAACCCGAGAATTTCTTGGAACACCGGTGTTTTGAGGGGCCCCAATGAAACAGCAAAGTGCACACTGAGGTGTGGCCCGGGATTTCTGGCATCGTCACAGACTAATGGGGTAAAGCCTTTAAATCTTACATCGCTGCATGTGATCAAAGAGTTGCCTTTCTCTGTGGTAGTAGGAAGTGCCATCAACCCAACTTACACCCACCCCTCATGGGGTTTCCAAGGCAAGAGATGAGCAGAGGTGGTCTGCCACTGCCTTCCTCTGCCTAGCAACTGTGGACTTCCTTTGTGATCTCCCATCTAAGTGCTAACCAAGGCTAACCCTGCTTGGCTTCCGAACTCTGATAAGCTCAGGTTAGTCTTGGGTATTCAGGCTGCTGTAGTTGGTTATAGAAATGACATTTTTATTGTTGCACTGTTGTTTTAATGGTGTCCAGAGTCACCGTGGAAATACTGTATTGAGTGTGCTGGATAGAAATATATCCATAAATATAAATATACAAATACTAGGAGTAATGCCCGTTGTGGGAAGAAATACAACGAGATCTAGAAGGAAGCCCCAGATGAGTGTCCCGACTGGCTGGTGGGGTGGCAGAGGGAAGTGGAAAATGGAGGGAGACAAGCCATGTTTCTTTCCTTCTGCTTAGCTATAAGGCAGGGCTGTCTCAAGTCATTTTGCTGCCCCAGGTGGGTAGAATGGGAGGACAGCCTCATGGTAATGGATATGGTTCTCTCCACCTCTGGCTTATTTTTTGAGGGGGAGGGGGTGTTCTGCAGTGGCAGCTAAGGTAGAAAAGCACCTCCTCCAGTGCCATGTTTTCTGGGTTCCAAGGGTCTGGAAAGTAGTTCCATAGCTGATCACATGGTTGCCAACTCTGGGTTGGGAAATACCTGTACATTTGAGGGGTAGAGCCTGGGAGGGCAGGATTGGGGGTGGGGAGGACCTCAGTAGGGTATAATGCCATAGAATCCACTGCCCAAAGCAGCCATTGTCTCCAGGAGAACTGATCTTGATCATCTGGACATCAGTTTTAATAGCTGGAGCTCTCCAGGTGCTACCTGGAGGTTGGCTTATGTTAATTTGGGGCTATGCAGTCACAGCTAAGGTAGAAAAGCACCTCCTCCTGTGCCACGTTTTCTGGGTTCCAAGGGTCTGGAAAGTGGTTCCATAGCCAATTACACGATTGCCAACTCTGGGTTGGGAAATACCTGTAGATTTGAGGGGTAGAGCCTGGGGAGGGCAGGATTTTGGGTGGGGAGAGACCTCAGCAGGGTATAATGCCATAGAATCTACTGCCCAAA
>NW_015164182.1:1063352-1064767 GCF_001447785.1 Gekko japonicus
GCAGCCATTGTCTCCAAGAGAACTGATCTGGGTCATCTGGACATCAGTTTTAATAGCTGAAGCCCTGACTGCTACGTCACATTGGCTGTCATACAGGGGCCATCTCAGCAGGATATAAGGACACAGAGTCCACCATTTTCTCCAGGGGAACTGATCTCTGCCATCTGGAAAGCAGTTGTTATTCTGAGTGATCTTTAGCCCTCACCTGGAGATTTGCAACCATGGTTTCCCCCAACAGACGCTAAGGGGAAATTTATTTTACCTCAGAACATCAACAGCAAACTGTTAGAATGTTAGAGGGAAAGGCCAGTGAGGCCGCATATGCAAACGACCTCTGTGTTCCGAGGCAAAGGCCAATGAGGTTGCATATGCAAATAACCTCTGTGATCTGACTGGCTATGGGGGGGAGAGGAACAGCAAACTGTTTAGAATGTTGGAGGCAGGACTCAGGCAAAGCAGCCAGTGGATAGGGAGACCCTCTGAATGACAAATCAGAGAGCAAACTGATTTTGGAGCGTGTTGGAATGTTCAGGGGAGTCCATGACCAAAATAGAATTATATATACTGGAGGATATTTTACTGAGTGTGCTGGACATAATGGCAGAGCTGAGCCATGGGGGGCAGCTGGTCTCCCCACTAGGTGGCAGTGTTCCAGCTTTGGTAGGAACCCCATTGGCTACTTGGCCAGGGATCAACAAGAATGTTGCCCAGCAGAGGGACAGGGATCAGGAGGGAAATTACAGGGTTAAAAAACAAGGGAGGAGTTAACGGGTATGTAAATCTAGAGCTACCTTCCAATCAGCACTCCAGCTCTTGGGGGAAGGCCCGCCCTCCTGTTTGGTGTAGTGGTTTTAATAGCCAGTTTGGTGTAGTGGTTAAGTGCGCGGATCTAATCTGGGAGAACCGGGTTTGATTCCCCACTCCTCTACTTGCACCTGGCTGGATTACCTTGGGCAAGCCATAACTCTGGCACAGCTGTTCTTGAAAAAGAGCAGTTTCTGTCAAGAGTTCTCCCAGCCCCACCTACCTCACAGGGTGTCTGTTATGGGGAGGGAAAGGGAAAGGAGTTTGTAAGCCGCTCTGAGACACCTTTGGGTAGTGAAGGGCGGGGTATAAATCCAATCTCTTCTTCTTCTTCTGTGAAAGCCAGGAAGCTGTGGGTGGACCCACCACCTCTTTAGCTGTTCCTTAAAAGTCTGGGAGAGGACTATGAGGAGAAATGGGCCTGGGCTCTTTGCAGCAGAGGAGCCCATGGGGGAGGGATGAGGATGATTGGGGTAAATCTCAAAACCCTGCCCTTTCTAGAGCTGAGACCTTAAAAAGAACGGCTAAGGGGCCTGCTATAGAAGGCACTGGATTGGTGAAAGCGACCCTGAATGCAGAGCAGAGCATGACACATTCTATCCATGATGTGC
>NW_015164182.1:1064812-1072863 GCF_001447785.1 Gekko japonicus
CTCAAGGGTGATCAAATTGAATCTATACTATCCCTGTGAGATCTATTTGCTGAGCACTTTGTGGATGAAATCGCTAGCATCCATTTTGACATGAATACATGTCACTGTATGCACTGAGTGTGTATTCAATGTGAGAAGCTTCCAGAACTTTTCAGGAGACGGCACCCTCGATCAGTCACAGTTATTTGGATGAGTTCCGGTAGGTTTGCAAATGCGGAGAGAATTCTTGGAGGTGTTCAGCCAGCCATTTGTGGGCCTGATCCTTGCCCAGCACATCTGGTTGTAGCCCACTGGGCCAAACTAGCTTCAGTTAGTTCAAAATAAGATTTCCTGTTTAATTTGGTGAGTGAGTCAAAGGAAACACATTATTATCTTTTGTGGTTTTCTGTGATTCACTGCTCAGAATCTTCTAGAGTTCAGACTGTTGAGGTTCTGGTTTCAGTTCCCTGATCCTGACATTGAAGTGTATATTTAGAGGATGGACCAGTACTTTCTCACTCCATTTTTTCAAACCAATGTAGCAGTAGCATCATTTGAAACTTCATAGTTCTGACAAGAGCTGTCCTTGAAAGGGCAGTTCTCGAAACAGCTCTCTCAGCCCCACCTACCTCACAGGGTGTCTGTTGTGGGTAGGGGAAGGGAAAGGAGTTTGTAAGCCGCTCTGAGACTCTGAGTGAAGGGCGGGATATAAATCCAATCCTCTTCTCTTCTCCGGTGGTCCAGGAGTGGGGCAGTCCTTGACTCCTTACTCCTGGGAAAGCACCTCCTTTTCCATAGGCAGGGCCGGAAAACTTTGATCCCGGAGGGGAGGGGCTTATCCTCTGATCTCCAGTCTTACCGGCCCTGCCTTCTGAGCAGGACGTGCTGGCAGTGCTCTGAAGAGCACGAAGATCCCAGAAGTAACAGGAAGACGTTAAGAAGAAACGGAGATCCACAGAGGGCTACGGGGGAAGGTAACCACCTTCCCACTCCATACCCACTCGAGAGCTGCGGGCCTCAAGGAAGCAAGGCTCCAGCGGCGGCAGACCTGGGAGGCACCCAGGCAGTTGCGCCGCCAAGAGAAATGCCCTGGACCCCGCTGGGAAGATGGTGGGAAACTGCCTCCCTCTTTCAGCCGCGGCAGCGTGCAGCGGCTTGGGGCCCTGACGCTAAGTGGAGAGCCCGGGGAGAGCAGTGGTCACGAGAGGTGGCCGAGGGTGGCACAGGAACTCAGTCACCTTCCCTTTCAGCGCTGGAACAGAGCCCCCTCCTGCTTTCAGGTTGAGGCGTGGAGGAACACGGCTCCTGTGCAGTCTGACCGGATGGCTGAACCACGGTAGGACTGTATCCATTTCAAGCTGGCAAGGTGTGTGTGGGGGGGGATGAGAGCGAGGCGGTTGAAGATGACAGAGCCGCCCCCCTTCTTTTCTTTCCCTCCTCCTTTACCCTGGATTGGGCTGGGAGGGTCCTTTTAAAAGCACACCTTGTTTTCTGGATGCTGTGCCCAGTCCCTCACAGGGATACCTTTACAATCTCTTTGAGGACGATAACGAACAGCCTATCCTTTTCCCACTGGAATTTTCAGGAGTGGGGTAAGGCTCCATTTTAGGGCCATTAGCAGAGTAATAGTAATTACTTTCATTTTCAGGTTTCCCCCAACATGGCTGGAAAGACGGGACCATCCAGCTCCCAGGACACAGAGAGCTTGGACCTTTCACAATGTACTAATATAGCTTCCCAAAGCTCTGAGCCTTCTGGAGAGGAACCCCAATCAAAACTTCTCTCCTGGTTTAGAGGAAATGAGGAAAGAATTCACAGGTCTATGGCAACAGTCAGCTGCTGCCCAGTCTACTGACCTTGCGGCTAAAAGAGACAGGAGCTCCAGTCCACAGGACATCCTTCCTCCTAATAAGAGATGTAGACCTTCCACACACAGCAAAGGGTTCACACACATTATTAGTGACCGCGAGGATGATTCAGATTCTGAGTTATCAGTTCCAGAAAAGGAAGAAGGTGAACTGTCAGAGGAGGGGAGGTGGTTCCTGTCATTCAATCCAGACTTTTTCCACATGAGCTCTATAACAGATTGTTGGCTAAGGTCATTAAGACATTGGAGCTCACCTACACACCAAAAGTACAGGAAGACAAGGAGGATCCTGGTTTCCCTGTGGGATCTACCAAAGTCATTCCCAAGACTGCTGCTAAAACAACAAGAGTGTCGCTTCCTGCAGCATTTTACAACATAATTATGGCAGAAAGGGAGCACCCAGCCAACCCAAAGTCTGGGAATCCGATGGTTAACAAACTCTACTCTCTTATTCTAGAAGCCACAAAGAAAATCAAGCTTCCTATGGTGCATGATTCAATTAACTCATTAGTGTCTACATCTCTACTTCCCATGGATGCTGATGGACTTCCAAAAGATAACTGTGACAAGAGAGTAGAAAAGGTGCTACGCAGGGACTTTGAGGCATCTGCCACCTTCCTTAGAGCATCGGCTACAGGATCCCTGTTTGCTAGAGCGGCCTACATGTGGGCTTCAGAGTTAACCTCAGCAGTGACATTCCAAAGAGCCTTAAAGATGAGCTAAAAAAGATAGCACTGGCCACAGCGTTTGCAGCAGACGCCTCTTTGGACGCCATGCAACTTACAGCGAGGGCTATGGCATGTAGTGTGACTGCTAGGAGAAATATGTGGCTGAGGCACTGGGATGTAGATCCGGCGGCAGGGGCCAAGGTAGCAGCGGTACCATTCAAGGGAGTCAATCTTTTTGATGCAGGCTTGGAACACTACTTAGTTGAAGACAAAAACAAGAAGTGGCTGCTACCGTCAAAAAAGGATATGAAGTACAGTAGGAGGTCCCACTCCTTTCGAGACTTCAGACATGACGATAGACAACAAACTAGCAGAGGCTTCAAAGGTAAATGGCAAAACAAGCATAGAGACAACAGACCATTTACACTCACAGGAAAATCTGGACAGGGTACCAAAGGACCAAAGAAGGGAGCATCAGCATGACTATGCCAAGACGATAGAGGGAGTAGGTTCTAGGTTGCAGCTCTTTTCTAGGAAGTGGCACCAGACTGTGTCAGACAAATGGGTCCTGGAGACGGTGACCCATGGCAACACACCAGAGTTTGAGAAAGTTCCAAAACAGGTCTGGCACCACCTAGACGTGCGTAGGGCATTGAGTTTTTACATGGACAGGACCAGGGGATGGAGGAAGACTGAAGCCTTGTTTGTTTCCTTCCATCTGTCATCCCTAGGGAAAAGTGAGTCCACTTCTGCCTTGAGTAGGTGGATAAGGGAATGTATCAGTCAGGCATACAAAGGGCAGGGATTGGTACCCCCAGAAGGGGTCACAGCTCACTCACTACAGGGGGCGGCCACGTCAGTGGCATATATCGGATGTAGGGCGGTGACATGAAAATCTTTCCATTCCTTTACAAAACACTATAGGATTAACAAACTGGCCTCGGCAGAGGCAGTGTTTGGCAGGAGAGTGCTACAACAGGCCCTGTAAGCATCAGAAGTCGTCTGACCCACCCGGGAGAGCACTGTTTTTTTTAAGTCCCAGGAGTCAAGAACTGCCCCAGTCCTGGACCACCGGAGAATGGAAGATTTGTATTCACTTACCATGAAGCTTCCTTCTCGGTGGTCCAAAGTGGGGCAGTCCTACCCACCCTCGCTTGGAGGACATGACTTCTGATCCTTCGGGACCTGGAGTTTGTCATGGGGCATTATTCAGTTATTCTTGAATCTGATCTAGTTGTTTGTGAGATGTAGTGGAGTGTGGTTGTTGGTTCTTCTTTTTTCTTTTTATGGTCCCCCGTAGGGGATTTTTTATTTGCATTTACTAAAAACTACAACGAAATTAGGGAGGGAATCTACACACTATAGGAGAAAGAAAGAAAACCCACTAAAAACCCAAGGGTTGGAGGTCTCATACAGTTTGTAAAAAAATTGCTTAACAATAATAAAAAGGTTTCCTTAACATTGAAAGTGATCAATCATCATCATAGCTTGTAAAAACATCCCAACAAATCTGACTATATGAAGAGTAGTCCAAGAGAATCGCTATTTAACTTAGACACAAATTACAGAGAACAATGGCATCTCATTTAACCATTATTTTTCCCTCCACCATTAAAAGCAAATTAACAATAAGTCTCCCTCAGTAGATATTACACAATCTCATTTTCTCTTCCATTGCTGTTTTCTGCTTTCTTCTTCCCTGTGGCACCATCTTGCTGTATCAGGAACTGCCCTCTCCAAACAAAGTCCCTTCTCCTTTTTCCAGGACTGTTCCGCTTAAATTCTTACCTTCAATCATAGGGGTCGTTCCAATTTGCTTTTCACTGCCCGACTTGAAGAGAGTCTCATCACCTTATTGCCCAGCAGACTTAATCAGGATATAATCAGGAGGATACTCCTTCACTTTAAGCCTCGCTTATGGTCTGCATACAGGCCCTTCGAATTGCAAATGCCCATTTGACTCTTCTCCTCGATCCTGGAAGCCCCTATGATCATTGGTTAGATGCTTCTCCAGTATTAACACAGTCCTTTTAAAAGCAACAGCTGACATGTAGCACAGTTTTTGCATAGTACCTCGTTTATACCAACAGGGAACAAAGGCTTAAGACACAGTTTGCAAAAGTCTATGATTATTTCTGGTCAAATGGTTAACCAGCAGCTCTTCCACTTCCTGGAGAAAGCTTGGGTATCGCTTGTTGCTCTTACTATGTTGTCCGTCGCCATTTTTAAGGATGTTTACTTTTACAAAGTTTGCCAAAGTCCCAAAAACTTGCTTCAATGCTTAACTACCTCCTGGAATCTCTCCGTATAGTCCATTGCCGCTTTTAAATATGCCCCCCCTTTCTTCTAGCTCCGTAATGCTTATAAACAGTTTTTAGTGGAGGAGAGTCCCCTCTCCCCCCTCGCTTTTCCCCGGGGGGCTTTCGCTTTGTTGTTTCGTTTCAACTTTACTCCTCATATGTAGATCCAGTAGATCTCACCGACATATACTTATTTGCCGCTCAACCTCCATTCGCTTGATGGGGTGTGCGTAGCTTAGTCCTTGCCAGAACACAGCAGAGAGACTGTCGGAGCAAAGGGACACCTCAGTTTCCCGACAGCATGCTGGGAAAGTGGTGACCCTCAGCGTTCTATGACTGAAGACCCTTCGCAAAGGTCCTCGGGAGGCGGGGACATTCGCACCCCCTCTCTAACTGCTGGTTTGCGAGCCACCTCCCTGGGAGATCCCAGGAGACACAGCCTCCATCAGCTCGCCGGAACCCCGCCCCCCGGTTGTTGTTTCTTCTAATGGTTGAATAAAGGTTTGTAGTTATTTACTCTCATGGTTGTGGTGGTCTTCCCTGGCTTTCAGTGGGAGGGAGAAAGGAGTTGTTTTAAGTGTGTTTACAGCAGCTCGGAGGTCACTTTCAGTATGACTGGAGATCAGAGGATAAGCCCCTCCCCTCCGGGATCAGAGTTTGTCGGCCCGACCTACGGAAGAAGAGGTGCTTTCCCAGGAGTAAGGAGTCAAGGACTGCCCCGCTCTGGACCACCGAGAAGGAAGCTTCACGGTAAGTGAATACAACTCTTCTCTTCTATTGTAAAATATTCGACTAAGATTTCTTCTTGATCTTTCTCTTTCAGTTTTCCTTTATCTTGTGGGTCTTTCTTCAGGCTCCCCTGTTTGTCTGCACGTTTGTGGTGTAAGAAACTGTCTTTTAAAAGCATTTACAGCGTGGCAGCAAACTGCCTCTTTGCAGAGGGCCAGGATAATTTATCATTCCATTTGGGCAAGGAACACCATATCAGATCCTGCTCTTGTTGCCAGGGATTCACCAAACAGGCACGCTGTGATTGTGGAGACCCATCTGAGAACCACTTCACTGTGTTAGTGTCAAGTCTGATGGCTCAGCTCCTGTCAGTGTTGACAGCGATCGGATTGATCTGCCCCTTGATACTGCTGCTGTCATCAGACCTGCCTGATACCAAGTTCTTGGCTCCCTTGCAGCATCTCATACAGGAAATGAAGTTGTGGAAATCGAAACATCTGGTGCATTCCCCTTTGGAACTGAAAGGGAAACCTCAATGCTAAGTTAGGAGACTAGATTCACCCCCAATACCATTATTGAAGGTGTGAGACTTTGGAGGTTGCCTGAGATTTGGAGGTTGCCCAAGAGCCAGCTTGGTGTAGTGGTTAAGAGCGGCAGACTCTAATCTGGAGAACCAGGTTTGATTCCCCACTCCTCCTCCACATGAAGCCAGCTGGGTGACCTTGGGACAGTTACAGATCACTCAGAGCTCTCTCAGCTCCACCTACCACAAAGGCGTCTGTTGTGGGAAGAGGAAGGAAATTGTAAGCCGCTCTGAGACACCTTCTGGTAGTGAAGAGCAGGGTATAAAACTCCTCCTCCTCCTCCTCTTATTTTTCCTTCTCTTCTTCCTCCTCTTTCTCCTTCTCTTCCACCCCCCCCCCAAGCCCTGGTCCTGTTCCCTTTATCAGTGTTGGACAAGACCCAGTGTTTGGTTCTAATTCCCAAGGACACCTTGAATATACCAGGAAACATCTCCTGAGGTGCAATTATACAGTGCAGAGCAGGATGGGTACTTAAGTCCCAGAGCACAGGAATCTTCCAAGGGTTGGTTTGCTGCACAGTCTTTAAGGTTGCCAGCACCCACTTTACTCTACCTACCCTGAGTCCTTTCTTCACCCAGGGCTACGGAGTATCATTCAGATCAATACTGGGTTTCTTGGTACCCAAGCTGGAATGAACATCCTCAGATCGTTGCTGCTCCTGTTGTTCTCAACCAGTGATGGGATGTTATGTTTTGGACTGGGACTGCTACTCCTCCAGAGTTCACTTGCCTTGTTCCAAATATGCTTTTTCTCCAGGTCAGTGCCTTCATTGAACCGGAGGACTGGACCCACCCTTGAGAATGACAGCCGTTGTTTCCAGATATTAAACTATTTACTGCTGACTATGGGGCAGTATATATCAGGAACAAGTTGCAACCTTCAAGGGAACAGCTTTCTTGATTTTTATCAACAACTTCAGAGCCTTTGGTACTGCCCATTTCAGGACCCCTGGCACCAATGTTCCCTCTAAGCTGTGGAGTCTTGTGAGCAAAACTTCTACTTTGTGAGCTACTGGTGTTAAAGTTGTGAGCAAGCGATTTGGCTGCTGCATAAATTAGTTTGCTCTGGAGCCATCCTTCCTGAGCTGAGACAAAAATATGTGAGCCAGAGGCTAAAGAACTGTGAGTTAGCTCACACTAACTCAGCTTAGAGGGAACACTGCCTGGCACCAACCCAACCACTCCAATGGTTGAGCTCCAAACTCAGCTTAATTCTCACCAACACAAGGCCAGCCTCCAGCAATCGAACCCAGGCCTCTCAAGCACAGCAGTTATCAAAGAGATGCTTTTCACTCTCCTCTCGGAAGGAGGATTCTTCATCAGAGCACTTGAAGAAAACTTCGTAGTCTCATCTAGGTCATTCTGAAACAGTGGTGTAGTGTTGGACAAGAATCTGAGAAACTTGGGCTCAAGTTTCCACATACCCATGAAGTGTATTGGGTGACCCTGGACCTGGCTCATTCTCTTAACATCTCACAGAGTTGTGAGGATAAGAGGATAAAATGGAGGACAGGTAGACAATGCACCTTAGATTGACGTGTGTGTGTGCATTATGTGCTGTCAAGCTGCTTCTGACTTATGGCGATCCTGTGAATGAATGACCTCCAGAATGTCCTGTAGTTAGCAGCCTTGCTCAGGACTTGCAAACCGAATGCCGTGGCTTCCTTTATTGAGTCAATCTATCTCATGCTGGGTCTTCCTCTTCTCCTGCCGCCCTCAACTTTTCCTGGCATGATTGTCTTTTCCAGTGAGTCTCATCTTCTCTGAGTACTGGAGCAGCATAAAAACACACAAATTAATCCCAACTGTTTGTGACTGTCACAAGGTGTGAGTTTCTGTTTGGAGCAGTTAATCCCTATGGCTGCCTTGTTGGGTCTTGACATGAACAGAACCATATGGTGGACCCACAAGTCAGTCTAGAGCAG
>NW_015164182.1:1072883-1139627 GCF_001447785.1 Gekko japonicus
GCAGGAATGGGCAGTTTAAGGCCACATCTGGGCCTCTGCCCACTTTTAAGTCCCTCGTGTGTATTCTAAGTGTACGGAACATGAAGCCAAAGAGATGTAGTCCACGCCATGTGCCATTTCATCTGAGGGATGAAATATGAGGTGCGGGGTGTTTTATGGATGGAGTTTCCCGGAATTTTCCCCTCTGTAATGTATCCAGTCCTGAGAAGTCCAGACAAGTCCAGAGACAAACAGTCCTGACAAGTCCAGACAAGTCCAGAGACAAACATTGAGCTTCGCTCCAAGAGACAGTGGACTATGCGGATCCTAGCCCACTCCAATCAGGGGGCTAGGTTCCTGGCCGAGAACCAATGGGACTCTCGGCCACTGTAAATAACCTATTGGGAAGTGGGGTGTGTGTTTTGGGTGGCGGTTTCTCGGGGAATATAAGCTGGCCTGCGAGCCGGCCAAAGCTGTCTTGTTCCTGATCGAATAAAGTACGCTTTGCTGAAATCACTCTCCGTCTGCGTACTTTTCACCCTCTAAAGGTCAGATGTAACCTCTCCCCCCCCCCCATTTAGACTTGGACTGCAGTGCAGGCGGATGGGATTTAAGCCCACTCCCCTGGCCCATTTTCCTGAAATGAAATGGCTACAATGAGCTGCTTTATCAATCCTATCACAGTTTCAGGTGGGCGGCCATGTTGGTCTGCAGTAGAAGCGCAAGACTTGAGTCCAGGAGGACCTTAGAGGCCTACAAGATTTCCAGGGCAGGAGCTTCTGAGAGTCAGAGCTCCCTTCGTCAGACAGCAGAATGTTTGTCATAACCTAGATTAACTCAACAAGTATGTTACGATTTCCTAATTTAACAAATCCATAGATGAGAACAACACCCTTCCTTCCTCTTGTTCAAATACTGGAGGGTTAGTCAGGATATTAAGCCTTCGCTGACATACGTCCCCTGCTTCTGACTCTTGTGTCAGTGAGGCAGAGCCCATCCTGGGATTTCACTGGTGCAAAGGCAGCATATCTCCCAGTTAACACCAGTTTAGTGACTATCCTAAGCAGTTTGTGGACTGGTTTTAGGATTGCACCCTCCATCCCTTTGCATCCAGTAGATGCATGTTTTGTTGGTCACCACTGGTCAGAGAGGTTTTTGAAACAAGATTAGAACTTCCATGGAACACTTGGAGCCTTAAAATTAAATGGCACAATGTCATACTCGTTCTGAGCACGCCTGGGTAACATTCCTGGGGGGCTGTAGGGGGGCTGCGTTACAGCATGGCTCTGTATTGAAAGGGAAAGTGAGAGGAAAGGGGTGAAATTCTGGACAGTGGGGGGGGAGCAGCACAATTGCACTTCTGCTTTTGTGAGGTGTCAGCAAGCTGCCAAAGAATTCTGTGTAACCTTTGTACACCCCATCTCTGGCCTCCCTGGTTTTCTCCGACCCCACTGCGCATGTATGTTACAAGCAGCCTGCAATCTGCATTCCTTTCGATGTACGCTAGTACTGCTGTTGAAACGTAGTTATCTGCAAGGTCAACAGGTGTGGAGTTGGAGTTGTGTCTTCGCATATAGTATAATGTGCTAGGTCATGAGAAGCCACTAATTGTTTATCTTTTAGAACCGTTTCAATTCCCAGGCTTTCGGCTCGAGTTTTGGAAGCCCCGTGAAAGCGGGAACCATGATTATTGGTTATTGCATTTTATGAATTCGTTTATTATCTGGTGCCCTGCCTTTCCTGACCATTCCAAACAGTTTCCTGTGTACCAGCTTTCTTCATTACTTCAATAAATACTACTTTGCTATAAACGTGTATTCGATTGAACGTGTAGAGGATTCGGCCAGTGAGGACACAATGGGGGAAAAGCAGAGGAGTGATGTGCATGCGTGTATGTGTATTGCTGCCAAGACAACCGCATCTTTGCCCTCCCTTTTGGAAGCTGCCCTGTTTTTCAGAGGCTGAAGTGGGGTGTGGTTTCTCTTTCAGCCAGCCTTTGCCTCCCTGTCATCAGCTTTAGTATTGCCCTGACCTTACTGAGGTTATGGAGAACAGGCAGTCTTTTTGGATTGGGAATACCCCAGCCTCTCAGCTGCATTGATGGATTTCATGGACAGCAGCTTAAAGCAACGTTTGCTGCTGACACTCAGTTTTCTTAGGACAGAAAATATCTTAGATGGACGTATTGATGGGTGGAAGAGAGAGCTTGTTGTGTATCCCTGAGCTTCTTGGTCCCTCCAAAACTGTATTTAAACACCAGTCAGATGGGAAAAGAAGAAAAGAAAGACGGATTTAATAGATGATTTCTTCTTGTAGAAGAATTCCCCATTCCCCCCGGGACACATTCTGTCTTATTCCTGATACAGTCCAGTAGGGCCCCAAGGCAGATGTTGCTGCATTGTAAACAAAACAAATTAATTAAAGGAAAATCAAAACATTGGCACATTCATAATGAACTAATCCACCAGCCCCTAATATAATTAATTATGTTAATGCATCTGGCAGCTGCCATGAAGGAAAATGTATTTGTGATTAATGCCATTGGAGAGGGTGGGCTGTGGCTGCAGACAGAAAGGCATCATTCTCAGTTAAGGACATAATCTGAAATGCTCTGGTGGTTCGTTTCAAAGGGGACCTGTGCGGGAGGACCTCCCATGGCCCCAGGTCCTTGCTGGGTTTCCCCGGAACCCCCGATGCAGTCCTGACCATGTGCCTCGAGGGGGAAGCACTTGTGGAAGACAGGCAGATGCGATCCACTGGAGCTTCTGCAGGGGAGAGCTTCCTAGCGGGCTTTCTCCCATGGGACTTAATGGGAACAGGTTTATCATGAGAGTCCCCAAAACCTTGGTGAAGTGAGCGAGTGTACCTGAAGAGAACCAACCCAAATTGTGGGCCGTGCTGGTGGTGGCGGCGGCGGCAGTTATTGCTCACTGTAGCATTCTTGCTGCTGAAGTCCACAGATCCCAGCAGTACGGGCTGTGTTCGTCTCTTGCAGCAACCACGAGGAATCTTGTGGTACTGTAAAGGTAAACAGAGTTATTGAAGGAGCAGCTTTCATGATTTTTACCTAGGTGCCTAGGATTTGGTGGTTCTTTTTGGAGAGCCTTGTGCCTTTCTCCTTGCAGAGCAGCAGGGGGCAGCACAGCTCCAGTAAACTGTCTATTGCATGTGAAATGGCTTGCAAATCTAGAGCACTCTCTCTGTGTGTGTGTGTGTGTGTGTGTGTGTGGGTGGGTGGGTGGTGGGTGTAGGGCAGGAATGCAAACGTTTTAAGGTGTACCAGCCAGGCTTTCCCCCACTCTCCCCTGTTCCAAGGCCCAAAATGTCAAAGCAATGCCAGGGGGATTTGTAGAGGGTGAATTCTCCAGTATAAAGAGCTCATCGTTCTTAGCCTGGCATCCAAAGCGAGTCCTTGAATCTTGTTTCCTTGAAAATCCAACTGGCTGGTGCCTGACGGAAAGATAACTCTGCATTTGTGATTGTTGCAGAGGGTGGGCAGAGAGAGAGAAGCCTATTTGGGTCTCTCTGCACATAGCCATCCAGAAAGGTTTATTTATGCTACTTAATTTGAGCACGGTGCTTAAGCCCTGGAAATCCTGGGGCTAAACTCCTGGAGCTGTGAAGCAGGAAGAAAAGGGGGGGGGGGAGAACGATCAGTGCCAGCAACTCACTTGGGGTTTCCAGTGCTGAGAGCCTGGCAGATAGCGAAGTCAGCTCAATTCTTCAGCATGGGACACTGTAAGGATATAAGTTATATTGATTCTTGGGTCATGTTTTGCCTGGTAGCGCTTGCTCTCTAAAAGGCCTATGGGCTACGTGGGTGCATTTCTGTTTCTCAGCCCTGCTTACTGAGGTCCTTTAAAACCAGGGGTTGAACCTGAACAGAGTATGTGCAAAGCAAGCGACTTCTCGTTGAACTGTGATGTTCCCCAGAGGGCCTTTGATGGCTGCCTTCCGCTGAGAGCTTGGTCCATTGAACAAGCTACTGTCTACTCTGGCTGGTAGCAGGGATCCAAGGCCTTCCCTGTCTGCATTCTTATAGCTGGAGATGCGTGAAAAGGACCTATATCTCAGGCATAGAGATACACGTGCAAAGGAAAGTCCTTTCCATTTGAGAAAGCCACATGCACCATCTCTAGTAAGAGGAGAAACAAATGCAATTCCTCCAGGATGTAATAACTAGTGTTCCCTCTAAGCTGAGTTAGTGTGAGCTAGCTCAGTTTTTTTAGCCTCTGGCTCACACATTTTTGTCTTAGCTCGGGAAGGATGGCTCCAGAGCAAACTAATTTATGCAGTAGCCAAATCGCTCACTCACAACTTTAATGCCAGTAGCTCACAAAGCAGAATTTTTGCTCACAAGACTCCACAGCTTGGAGCATTGGATAACCTCCACCACCAACCTGCCCCAGTGTGTGAGATTAGGGGACAACTTTTTCAGGTAAAAGGACTGCGGCTTTCAGGTGGGTCTGCTCTCAGCAGTTAATTGCTGTTAAAACACACAGTCCACATCAAGCCAAATGAAATGTAACCTTGGCACAGTTAAAAACTTCACCCTGTCTGCCAGACAGAAATATTTTGTAGCTTTCCTGCTGGAGGCTCCAGATTGGGTCAATCTCTGCGGGAAGCAGAATCTGTAAGGTAAATGATTCCTGTCTAGGTGCTCTTGGGGAATATCTGAACCTCGGTGCAGTGGTCTGTGCAGGGATCAGCAATGTAATCCACAGGGCCAAATCTGCCCCCTGATTGATGCTGCTATGCCCTTTGATAACCATCCTAGAGACAAGAAGCAGGTGGTGTGTTACAAGAGGTCTGCTCACCATATGCAGCCTCCAGCAAAACCTGCACAAAATCCATTCCTTCCCTTGCCCTCCAATGCTCCCATTTATGCCGCACAGACTCAGGGCCAATTTCAGACAATTATGAGACAGTTGAAGGTGTCTCTTTCTCTCGCTCCCCCTTTTGCCTCGTCTCTCTTCTTCCCTGCCACTTTTGTGCTGAGAAGCTCAGGGAGAAACTCTGCCTGGATTGTGATGGAAAAGAGACTGGTCAATAAATTTCTTGGTCTGTGTGGACGTGATCAGAATAATCTCACTGACCTGGCAAGAAACTGAAGCCAATCTAAACTTCACTGGAAACGATTCAGTGAACCGTGCAGAATGCCCTGGAAATGACCCGAATCTCTCTGGTTGGGCAAGAGTCCTTCTTGGTGGCAACATGGGCCTAGGAGGGGATGCTTCGCTCCTGCTATGCCCTGATGACTGGGAGGGAGCTGATTATTCTAGTGTGGTAGCCACGTCAGTGTGTCATAGCAAAGCAAAACAAGTCCAGTGGCACCTTTAAAAGATGAACAATATTCATTCCTGTATGAGCTTTTGCAAGTCTGAGCTCACTTCTTCAGATACTATGGGAAAGAAGAAAATCATCTTCCTCATTTTTAGGGAAGGGGAGGGGGAAGAGGGAGGAGTTGAGCAGAGGGATGACCCAGGGGTGCATCACCATCCTGCTCACTGTGTTTCCTCAAGCAGCCACATGAGTGCCTGGGCAGGGGAACTGGCCCTCCATTCACCTGGAATCCTCCAGTCTCCCTTTGCCTTTCCTGTGCCCCATTTTTACATACAAAGTCAGCTTAACTAACAGAAAAGAAACTCTTCAGTTTTGAGTCCAGTAAAACCATAAAGACCAACAGGATCTTCTTCGTGGTCTCTGTGCATCACACCCATGGGATTATGCGCCTGCGCTGATCCAAATCGGTGGTATGCAAAGCTCACAAAGGGATTTTCGCGCCTCTCTCCCAGGCATGTGCGGGAACCCCACTGCACACGCCCAAGGAGGAGGAGCGCGGACATCCCACCAGGTCTCTTCTGACCGCCGCGCTGTTAACAGTTCGTTTTCTGCCGGTCGGTGAAGACGCGTTTTTTCCTCTCACGAGGGATTATTGAAATCGTACTTTTTTCGCTTTCAGCGTTTATTTTACTTTGCTCTTTAGAAATATATATATATTTAAACTTTTTTAAGCTTCCCGTCTCCCCCCCCCCCTCCTGAGGTAAAATTTATTTCACCTCATTGAAGGACTTTTTTCTTTTCGACCATTTTACTCTTTTATGGCCAAAAGGGGGCTGTTTCAAACTGTGTGTTGGCTGTGGCAGCAAACTTGCCCCTCGTGACGGCCACACACTCTGCATTATTTGCCTCGGGGAGACTCATCACCCAGATGCTTGCCGTCACTGCGCGAAGTTCTCGAACCAGACTCGCAAGAACAGAGCCGCGAGGCTTCGAGTAGCGCTTTGGGAATCGGCATTGACCCCCGTGCCTGTCGGAGATATGTCGGCCGAGACTCCTTCGATCTCCCAACCAACGACGACCATGTTGACATCAGGAGGTACCTCAGCATCGAATCTCCCACACCGTGGAAAGTCAGCATTGGATGGGGGACAGTCTTCTAAGCGCTTGGTGTCGAACAAGGCCTCTTCCACCTCTACGCCAGCCAGAAAGAAGAAAAAAGAGAAGCACAAGAAAGCTAAGTCTTCTCTCACCGGCACTATGCGTAAGTCTCAGAATCTGAGCGGCGAGAAAGTGCAAATGGGCTCTGCATTACCCCCTCTTCAGTGGGCACAACCCAACATCATTGATACTCTGGTACCAGAGCTGCCTACAATTGAGTTATTGGCCTCACCCATCCGGCACCTGAATCCCCCAGTATCGGAGGCTTCTGTCAACTTCGGACCAATTTCGGCCTTGCCATTTGGAGTCGAGGAAATGGTCCAGCATCAGCCTCATAAACTGTTCTCAGTCGGTGTTTTCCTGGGAAAGTGATTGATCGGTACCGGGCTCTCGACACAGTCGATCCCGATCGCCCAGATGGGAGGAGTATCGATATTGACCTGAGTAGTGCACAGAGTACCGTCATTCCAGGCCTATGCTCTCGTACTCACCCAGACAGGAATTGAGACCGCATTCCCCGACCTACTTCGACCCACCTGTACCGTGGGACTGTAGGGGGCACATGCCTTGTTGGTTCACATCGTATCTGATGTCGACATCAATGCCATGGCTGACACCTAGGCCACAGTCGGACTGGGACCGTGGATCACGTCGTTCACACTCTCCCCACCATAAATCTAAGCCCTCCGCGTCGCAATCCAAAGCCCCAGAGGAACCTTGTCGCCCACCCTCTCCTCTCCATTCTGCCCCTGGTTTACCACCAAAGGTCGCTCCGATACCGGATACCCCTGCAGCACCAGTATTGCCTTCCAGATCCTCCATCTCCGATACAGGCACCGATGATTCGGGTAGCCCCGAGTTGCCTGAGGATCCTTCACCAAGACCTACGGTGTCGGACAATCTACTGATCTCTCCTTCGGAGGATCTTTCTTCATACGGAGATTTGGTCAAGAGGATGGCACATTCCCTGGGTCTTTCGATCGTCCAACCCTCGGTGTTGGACGCTGTCTTCGATGTCGTGCAGATCGATACCTCTACGTTGATCGCTCTCCCGATGTCAACCGTCCTCTTACAGGCGGCTAAGGCCCCGTGGGACAAGTCTTCCTCTGCTCCAGTGTCGTCCAGACGTCTGGATCATATGTATCAGGTCCAAGAGATGGAGACTGAATTTCTCCATATCCACCCCAAACCCAACTCCATGGTCATGTCGTCTGCCTCAAAGAGTAAACGTACCCTTGCTACCCCTTCCGATAAGGAGAGCAAGAAGTTAGATTCCATTGGTCATCATTTTCACTCGGCGGGAGCCCTTGGCATTAAGACATCTAATTATGTTGCGTGCATGGGCCGTTACCAATACTCACTCTGGGAGCGTTTTACTGACCTATTGACCTCGGTGCCTGAGGACAAACGTCAAGAGGCCAGGAAGCTGCAAAACGAAGGCTTGCTGCTCTCTAAACAAATCATCAATTCCTCCAAACATACTTTGGACAAGTTTTCCAAAACAATGTCATCTGCAGTTGCCCTCCGTAGGCATTCCTAGCTTAGAACCACTGCGCTCCCTGCTGACACCAGGGTGTACATAGAGGACTTACTTTCGATGGCTAGGGGCTCTTTCATGTGTCCACTGATTCAAAGCTCCAGAACATGGATAAGAGCATTAAGACCTCAAGGTCGCTGGGAGTCTCTGCCCCCTCTAAGCCCTTTCGTCCTCGCTCTTGGTCTCATTATGGCTCCAGACTTCAATACGCTAAGCCGTCACTGGATGAGGGCTACAGGCCAAGTCGGTCCCCATCTGCAAACAGATAGCAGTACCAGACCAGACAAAGATACGGCTCTGGACAGCAATTTGTCAGACCGAAACAACCCAAACCCGGCAAGCAGGGCCTTTGACTTCTGCCTGTCTACCTCTTCCGACCCTACCTGCCTCCATCCCTATTTACAGGCCTGGGCCACCATTACGTTGGACCAATGGATCCTTTCCATCTTAGCCAAGGGCTACTCCATCGAATTCATGGAACTCCCACCTCTTCCTGTAGTCGTCACCACTCCCCCGTCGTCATTTCTCCTCGAAGAGATCGCCGCACTTCTGTCAAAGGGTGCTATAGAACCCATGCCTCTAGATCACCAGGGACTCGGGTTTTATTCCCGGTACTTAGTGGTTCCCAAAAGGGATGATGGGTGGAGTCCGACCTTAGACCTTCGCAGCCTCAACGCCTATGTATAGTACCGAAAATTCAAAATGACATCCCTACCAGTCATTCTGCTTCGTCTGTCCCAGGGATGCTGGGTGGCCACCCTCGATCTCGAGGAGGCCTATTTCCATTTAACTATCCACCCCGCCCATCGCAAATACCTCTGATTCACAATAGGAGGCAGCCACTACCAATACAGGAGTCTACCATTTGGCCTCAGCACGGCCCCGTGGATCTTTACCAAGACGATGGTGGTCATTGTGGTACATCTCTGCCTCTTTGGCCTGACGGTGTTCCCGTAGCTGGACGACTGGCTTCTGGTCACCCCTTCCAGGGACCTTCTCATTCGTCATATAGCCCAGGTCCTCAATCTCCTTCGTTGTCTTAGCCTCAGAGTCAACCACAAAAAGTCACACCTAGCCCCTTCTCAAAGAGTGCAGTTCATAGGGGGGATACTCGACTCCAAAGAGGGCGCAGCTTTCCTGCCCCAGGACAGGGCACTAACCCTGACCGTTCTGGCAGAACAGGTTCGACTATGAAACACCTCCTTTGCCTTCCAGATTCAACGCCTTCTGGGCCTAATGGCGGCTACAACTGCAGTACTTCGCTTTGCAAAGCTGTGAATGCGACCACTCCAGCTTTGGTTCATCTGGCACTTCAAGCCCCACCACAAGAGGCACACGACTCCCTTCTATGGTGGACACAATCGGACAACCTGATGAAGGGGATCCCTTTCCATCCTCTCACTCCTAGTCTCACAGTTACAACTGATGCCTCGCTGTGGGGCTGGGGAGCCCACCTCAACGGCCTCTCTGTAGGTCACAGGTGGGATGCTGTGACCTCAAGGAAACACATAAACTTTCTGGAACTTTTGGCAATCAAACTGGCCTTTCAATGTTTCCAACCTCTTCTCACAGGACAATGCGTGACTGTCTTAACCGACAATACGACGGCCCTCAGTTACGTCAACAGGCAGGGTGGAACGGTCTCCCGCAGTCTCTGCCTCCTGGCTCTAGACCTTTGGGCCTGGTGCATGCCTCTGCACATCTTTCCCATTGCCTCCCACATCACTGGCAAGGCCAATGTGCATGCGGACCTGCTAAGCAGTGTCACAACTGGGAGCTGAACTGGACTTACCTACATCCTGTGTTTCAAAGGTGGGGTACGCCTCACATCGACATCTTCGCCACCGGGTGCAACTTGAAGTGCAACCTGTTTTGCTACAGGGCGGCTCAGGATCCCAAGGCTTTGGGAGACAGACTCCTGTACCCATGGGACAACAACATCCTATATATGTTCCCGCCTTTGTCTCTGCTGCTGAGGATGGTCCAAAAACTCATGAGGATCCATACAAGGTGCATCCTGATCGCCCCCTGGTGGCCAAGGCAACCTTGGTTCACCAATCTCCTCTCACTAGCCAAGGCGCGCCATCCCCTCCCACAGGTGCCAGATCTGCTCCTGGTGGAGGGAGGAGCTCTGCTATTCCACGAGGTATATAAGCTCAAGCTAACAGCTTATCTTGTGGACAATTAACATTCTCGGATAGAATCACCACTGTGCTACTCAGTGCCAGGAAGGATTCTACGAGACATTCCTACAGTGGGAAGTGGGCTCGCTTCTTGGCCTCCATACAGCCCTCTGACATGCCCCCAGCTTCTGTCAGGATTGACCAGGTCTTAGATTTTTCTGCTCTTGCTGGCAGAGAAGGGGCTCTCACACTCCTCACTCAGAGTGTATTTGTCAGCCATTTCTGCCACCCATCCGAGCTTCGACAGCTTTTCCGTTTTTTCTCACCCGGTCTCAAAGAGATTTATGAAGGGTCTCCTCCACTTGTATCCACCGATCCATTCACTGGTACCCTTGTGGGATTTACCACTGGTGCTCCGGTGTCTCATGGGGTGGCCCTTTGAGCCCATGGCGACTTGCGAGCTAAAGCATGCAGCATGGAAAACTGCCTTTTTCGTCGCCATCACCTCGGCCAGGAGGGTGGGCAAACTCGTGGCCCTGCGTCATGACCCACCTTTCCTTGGTTTCCTACCAGACGGTGTGAGACTGGTGCCTGACATATTCTTTCTGCCTAAGGTGGTCTCCAAATTTCACCTAGCCTCGGAGATCTTATTGCCTAATTTCTTCCCTAACCCAGAAGATGGACAACAGTGACTCCTCCACACTCTAGATGTAAGGAGAGCACTGCTTTTTTACCTAAATAGGACACGTTCAAGTAGGAGGGACAATCATTTATTTGTCTCCTACTGCAGTCACTCCGCAGGGCTAAAGATCTCAGCACAACATCTCTCCAAATGGTTTGTCGAGACTATAAAGCTGTGCTACCTGCTGGCTAAGCACCCATTACCTTTGCCTGTGTGAGCACACTCCACAAGATCCGTGGCTACATCCACAGCTTTCTTGAAGGGTGCTTCCCTGTCGGCGATCTGTGGGGCTGTGACATGGTCTACTCTGAACACCTTCATCAAGCACTATACTGTTGATGTTCGTGAGTGCCACAGAGTGGACCTTGGTCATCTAGTCCTTTCGTCGACAGAGCATTGAATTTGCGACAGCTCCCACCTCTAGGTGAGCCACTGCTTTTCAGTCTCCCATGGGTGTGATGCACAGAGACCATGAAGAAGCTAAACAGGTTGCTTACCTGTAACTGATGATCTTCGAGTGGTCATCTGTGCAGTCACACCACCCTCCCGTCCTTCTCCACTGCTGTTGCTTCAGTACTTTTCTCTGGTTATTGACATGACAGCGGTCAGAAGGAACTAGTGGGATGTCCGCGCCCCTTCTCCTTGGGCATGCGCGGTTCCCACGCATGCCTGGGAGAGAGGCGCAAAAATCCCTTTGTGAGCTCTGCATACCACCGATTTGGATCAGCACAGGCACATAATCACATGGGTGTGACTGCACAGAGCAACCTGTTTATTTCCCAGGGTATAAGCTTTTGAGAGTCAAAGCTCCCGTTGTTAGATACCAGAGTTGACTCTTGAAAGATTATACCCTGGAAATCTTGTTGGTCTTTTAGGTGCTGCTGGACTCGAATCTGGCTCTTCTACTGCAAACCAACATGGCTACTTTCCTGAAACTCCTGCCAACTTGAAATCTCTCTCAGAGATATTAGAATGTCAAGGCATCATGGTGTTGACCTATGTTCAATAGAACTTGGGCCAGCCTGGGCCTTGAAGCCTTTTCTGGGGCATCGGAGGGCAAGCTTTTTACAGCAGGTCATCTTTATTTTTTTAAAAACTGGTCCTTACTCTTACACGTTAAACTGCAATCAGACTCACAGCTCTTCTATCCCAGGTATAAATGGCAGGGAACGGTGTTGCTTAATTTCTGTGTTTGGCTACTATTGAAGTAAGTATGGTATAGTGGTTAGAGCAGGGGTCCCCAACGTGGTACCCATGGGCAAAAGGGCATTTGCCAAGATCTTTCCTGGTGCTTGCCAAGTGGGTGGGGCCAGGTGGGGGTTTGCCCAGCAAGGCTTCTGGTGGGCCACTGGAAATCTGATGGGCTGTGCAGACTAAAATAAAGTTGTTTTGGTGGCTCCTTTTCTGCAGTGTGCGTGTATGTGTGTGTATATCTCTCCTTATGTATAATTCTGTTTTGGGGTAACACTTTCCTGAACGTTCCACATGCTCCCAAATCAATTGGGTCCCTGAGCTGTCTCTCAGGAGATGTGCCAATCCCCTGGCTGCATTGCCTTGCTGTGTTTCCTCAGTCCCACCCACAGAGCCGGTGGCCAGCTCAGTCTGGAGGGAGCCAGCGAACGGGATGGATCCTCTCAGTTCCTGTCCACAAACAGCTCTCATAGCAATGGAAAGCCAGCAGCATTAGCCAATTAAGACTTGTGGTTTTAGTGAGGGAAAGTGGCCAGGGAGGGAGGGAGATGGCCATCTGGCCATGGAGACCCTTCAATGTCACAGGGAGATAAGTCTGAAAGTTGAGTCTGCCGAAGATGAGGCAGACCAATATGGGAGGGTCAAATTTCACCCACTGCCGCTTCCCTGGGCACAAAGAGTTCCATGCGGGTGCCTCTGGTGAGGGCTGTCCTCTAATGCTCTGGCGGGCAGAGGCTTCAGAGGCCGAGGCCGAACATGGCGCTGCCGCAGTGGTCGTCGTCGGCTGCATCAGGGTGCAGGGAGCTGGCTGGGCGGCAGGTCCATGGAAGTGGCGCCCAGCCTCTCGCCCTCGGTGTGCTGTGAGGTGATGGACAAGCCCAACAATCCGGCAGCCGCAGGGTAAGGAGGCTGAGGCCGACCATGCCAACACCGTACCGGTCGTCACCACCTGCAGATGGCTGCAGGTGGCAGGGCAGGCTGTGTGCAGATGAGGACTGGCACCATAGATGAGAACGCGACCAAGGAGGAGGGTGAGGCCGAGATCTTGCTAGTATTCGTTGTATTCCTTTTACAATGGCTTTGCTACTAGTATAATATATATATTAAATTTCTCATTCTCTTTCCTGCACTTGGCCTAACTTGATTTGAGGCTGCATTAATAGAAGCATCGTGCCCAAGTCATGGGAAGCATGAGACCACATCTGGAGTCCTCTGTCCTCTTCTAGGTATCACAGTTTAAGAAGAATGCAGACAAATGGAAAAGGCTTCAAAGGAAGGCAACCAAGGCAGACAGGTGTCTGGAAAACACGTCCTGTGAGGGAAGGCGGAAGGAAGTGGGCATGTTTAGCCTGCAGCGGAGGAGATGCAAGATTGTGCTCTTGAGACACCTTGAAGGGCTGTCACATGGAAGAGGTCAAAGGTTTTTTCTCAGCTGCTCCAGAGGATATTGTTGGATATTACACTATCACCGGACTACAGCAATCATTTGTAATTGGATTTTCCTGTGTGGACAAGACAAATCAGTTGTGAATGATTGCTGTAGCACAATATCCAATGCTGTGTGGATGTGGCAGCCTTTGAGTGAGAAGGGGCTCTGGAGTTTGTTAACAGTGACAAGACTGATTCTTAAAGCGACAGTTCACGCCAAGGAGAAATCCCATCCTGGGGGATTCTCTTTAAGGCACTGTGTATGCTCAGGCTAACAGGCCTGCAGTCTTAGCTCCCATCCTCATTCTTTGCCCCAAATACCCATTAAGATCTCCTAGCTGGCTGTCCAAGACTCATCCCTCTTCACTGCAGCTGCTTGTGCTTTATAGAAGATTGCATTCGCAGTAGAAGGAAACATGGAAGAGAAGGCGGCACTGTGTAGCCCAATCTTGTCAGCTCTTGGAAGCTAAGCAGGGCTGGTGCTTGGACAGGAGACCACCAAGGAAAGCCCTGTGGGGGAATGCAGTGACAAACCACCTGTGCTCCTCAGTTGCCTTGAAAGCCCTTTGCTAGATTTGCCATGAGTCAGTTAATGGCACGTACATAGAAGGAAACATGCTTGGTGGAGGCTGTGCCAGGTGACACCCATCACAGCAAGGAAACAGGATTGGCTGGAGCTAAAAGGAATGTGGGAGAAAACATCTGTAGAAATCTGTGTTTCAGACAGCCTTAATTGTGCAGGTACAAGATTGCATCCTAACACTAGATGCACCTCAGTGTGGGGTCTTCCTCTGGGGGGGAAAGCTCTCCAGGTGGAGGAAGAGCCTCCTATGCAAGACGAAAGCTTCTTCCACTGGAGCTTCAAAGTTATTGGCTCATTTCCCAGTGCACTGTGCTCCGTTCAATGAAGCTTCATTACAGGTAAATGCATCTATGTTTCCCTCCTGGCTGTGTCTCCCATCCTGGGACTAGAATGCCTGTTTTCATGCCCTGCTTTCCCCCACGTCCATACTCCCTCTAAGCTGTGGAGTCCTGAGAGCAAAAATTCTACTTTCTGAGTTACCAGCATTAAAGTTGTGAGCAAGTGATTTGGCTACTGCATAAATTAGTTTGCTCTGGAGTCATCCTTCCTGAGCTAAGATAAAAATGTGTGAGCTGAAGGCTAAAAAACTGTGAGCCAGCTCACACTAACTCAGCTTAGAGGGAACACTGCCCCATGTCATCTTTTTCATTCAGATAAAGCTTTACCTGTAAGATTTATGCCTGTTGGTTTGCTGTAGAAAAGCAACAAGGTAAGGCAAAGTGGTAGAAAGTGCCTTCATGTCGCAGCTGATTTATGGTGACATCTGTAGGGTTTTCAAGGCAAGAGATGAACAGAGGTGGTTTACCATTGCCTGCCTCTGAATCACAACCCTGGTATTCCTTGGAGATCTCCCATTCAAGTTCGTGGTAACCCCATAGGATTTTGAAGGCAAGAGGTAAACAGAGGTGGTTTGCAATTGCCTGCTTCTGCACGGCAACCCCAGACTTCCTTGGTGGTCTCTGTGGCAGAATGTGCCTGCTCTGGTCTGCAGGCCCTATTCCACCCTGCCACCACCACCTGATCATTATTGAGGTTTCCCACTGGGAGGATCAGGACTCCCAGCCTCCCTTCCAAGTTCAGAGGCCTTGCCTCAGTGTCTCCCACTGCCCAGTGCCTGGTCACTGTGAGGAAAGATTAATGCCCTGGGCACCCTTGGAGAAATAGCTGCTTGCCAACTGCCTGCCTTCCCCCTGGCTCCCCACTTCAGATAGTGTGTTCGAGACAGTGGAGGTCTATGCAGTACAAAGAACTGCTCCCAGCATCAAAAATTATAAAGTATTTATGACTATGAAAACGTTTACAAGCATACTTTTAGCCCAGCACCAGATTGAGCAAGGAATAAAAAAAAAATATGGTAACATTGCAAATCTGCTGTCCTTTTCTCTATACATGCCCTATCGTTAAAATATAGGACAGGCTGTTTAACTTTAAGAAGCTCTAGTGCTCTACAAAGTTATCATTATCTTGAAGTTCCCTTCAGCTCTCCAGGTGAGCACATGGTCAAAATGGCTGCCTGCTTCAGAGGAGAGCTCTGTGTGCATTCCTAGTCATAGTACCCAAGGAAAAGAGACCACCGTCCTCCTGCAAGGAAATTTTATCATCTCTGGTACTCCACCCACTTGACCCCAGTCAGCCCAGGTCAGATAAGCATTTCCTCCAGTCCCTTCCTGGAGATTATCCCTGGAGCTGTTCTAGCCTACAGTCCTCCAAACTCTGTTCCCTGCCTGGGGAAGGGGGGGGAGAGAAGGGGGAAGCATGACTATCCCTTTTGTCTAGACCTATTAGCATTTGTATGAAGGTGGACTGAGGTACAAGTGAACTGACTCCCTCCTCTGCCTAAAGAAAAAACCCTGTTAAAACGCAAAATGGAGGCTTTGCTCCTTGCCAGCCTCCCAGGAGAAAACACATTTCTTTATAGTTGCCCATCCAAATACTAACCAGGGTGGCTGACCCTACTTAGCTTTGTTCTGAGATATGACAGGATCAGGCTAGCCTGGGCCCTCTAAGTCAGGGCAAGTGGAGCATAAAAAAAGAAAAAAAAAGAAAGGACTTCTGGTGTGTGACACGACGCAATCAGTCAGTAGCGGGGAGCCACTCCGTTACCACCGACTCTTCTGGTCTGTAGGGGGGTTTCTACCATCTACCATCCCAGTCCGCCCTAGACCCCACTGAGCCTCCCGTAGAGAATCGACATGGGTGGCAACCCTTGGCGGCAACCCAATCGCCTTGTTACCTGGGCCAGAAGAGCACTTCAAGACTGACTTGAAGCTTCGTTGAAGTCATCTGGAGCAGGGCCCTCCAACCACATGGAATTGTGGTTTTTCCTTTTTTCCCCTTCTTCTTTTTTGGGTTAAATGGACCAAGATATAGCTTACTCCCCCCTTGCACTGAAAGGAACTTTGCTGTTACACACTGGGGTAGACCGGACACAGGTAGAGGAGGGGCAAAATATACATATTCCCGATAGGCGGCTGAGAGAAGCTGCGCCCCGGGGGTTGTCTTTCCTGAAACCGTAATTTCTCTAATTTAAAAGAATTGCAAAATTTAATTCAAGAGGCGGTTACCACCACAGTTAATCAGGCAGTGGATTGCCTGACTATTGCCTCAGTACTACCACCCATCGTGACTTCAGCAGTAGAATCAGCTTTACCCTTGGTGGTGGAAAGGGCATTAGAACCGATTCATGTGAAGTTAGAAAATCTTTCACAGCAACTTACAGCCCGAACAGAAGAAATTCAAAAATAGACAAAAAATTGTTAACTACGATAACAGGTAGATTACAAAGTAAATCTGATTATATGGAGCAACAAATTCAGGCATTGGAAGACGCCTTGATTAAAATGGAACTAGAGAGAGCTGCCTATATGCTAAGGTTTCAGAATGTTCCGGAAAAGGACGATGAAGACCTTAAACAAGACATGGCACAATTAATATCAGAATTCATCGAATCAGAAAACACTAAAGAAGTATATGAAGGTATGGAGGTGGCCTTCAGAATGAACTCAGCCTTTGCAAAAAGGAATAAATTAACTAGAGAGGTCCATGTAAAATTTTACAGGAAACCTCTACCTGAAAAGATTTTGAAAACAGCAGCCCAGAAGCCCTTAATGTTTCGTGGGACAGAAATTAAAATTTTGAAGGACATTCCCTGGAGGGTGCAAGATAAAAGAAAAAATATTCAAAGCTAGTTAACAGTGTAAAGGAAAATAGAATTAGCTACAGATGGCTTTTAGTGGAACGGGGTGCTCTTCACTTATAAGGCTAGAAGGCAGGAAATTAATTCAATTTTTAAGTTGGAGAACTTTCTTTAAAAACACGGAGAAGAGCTATGCTTCCAAGAAGAAGGTGTAACAGAGGATGAAGAAGAGGAAGACGGAAATCAAGAACGAGGCGCGTCTAACATACCTAAGGATGAAAAGAAAGATTTAAAGGTAATGCTATCACATTGCAAGTATGTACCAGACTTCAGCAACGTTCAAAGACTGAGACCCCCAAAGAAACAAAGGATGGAGAGTAGTAAACTTAAAATAATTTCAATAAATGTAAATGGTCTTAATGCTCCACAAAAACGAAGACAAATTTTCCATCAAATCCAAAAAATGAAGTTGGATGTGGTCTGTTTACAGGAAACACATATTAAATGACCAGATAGGAAATTGGCGGGAGGGCGGGGTAAAAGTCTCATAAATAAATAGCTTGGTAAAACTTTCATTTCTGTAGACAAACAGAAGAAGAAAAAAGGATTGACAACATATGTCAAAGAATCATTACATCCTGAATTGATATACGATTCAGACGGTGAAAGGATTTTATTAGTACAAATTCAGAGACATGTAAAAACAATGCTGATAGCCAACATATATGCACTTAACCAAGGACAAGAAAAATTCTTTGAATCTCTGAGAAATATATTAGCTCAACAAAATTTTGATGAACTGTGTGTTATTGGTGATTATAAACAGAGTTTTTGATAGAGCTACAGATACGAAAAAGCAGCTGGGGCAGCAAAAACAAGGTAATGAACTTCCTAATGTATTCTTAAAAATGGCAGATGAAATGAAGCTGATAGATGCATGGAGGACTAGAAACCAAAAGAAATTGGATTATACCTACTACCCAGCATGACACTAGATATGGCCGAGATTAGATATGGCTTGGATTATGGAGGCGTTTGTTAATGATTTATGGAATGTGGAGATTTTACCTGCAACCTTTGCAGACCACAATCCATTGCTGTTAACATTTCAAGATACGCCTAAAAGAACCAGATGGACAATGAATACTATGTTGCTGCAAAATAGAAAATTTGTACTTGACGCTAAAAAAGAATTCCAAGAATTTTTCCACTACAATATACAGGCCAAGACTGCAATAGATATAGTTTGGAACACTTTCAAGGCATTTGCTAGAGGAATACTTATTCATCAAAATGCAAAGATGAAGAAACAAAATAGCCAAAATTTTATACAGCTCCAAAAAAAAAAAAAGTCAAAGAGCAGGAGGAAAAAATGAAACAGGGACTTTCAGACCATTTAAGATTAAAGATGAAAGACTTACAACACCAATTGAATTGCTTACTCAGGAGATTGCAAAAAAGATTATACGAAACAGATATTTTTTGAAACTGCGAATAAACCATCGAGGTAGCTAAGACAAGAAAAAAAGAAAAGATGTATAAAAACCCTGAGAGATGATCAAGGAGAAAAAGATATTGTGAAAAGATTTTATGAAAATCTATATGGGAAACAGGTCGGCCAAGAAAATTCTAATTTTTTTTCAAAGACAATGTGAATGTTAAGATACTTAATGAGACTCAAAGGAAAATACTTAATGAACCTATTATGATTTTTGAAATCTCAGAGGCAATTAAAAGGCAAAAGAAAAATAAAACTTCAGGGCTGGATGGACAACCTGCGGAATTTTATCAAGTCTTTGAAGAAGAAATAATCCTTCCATTTAAACAGAGTTTGCAAAACATCATCTGTAGGGATGCTATACCAGATTCATGGAATGGTGCACTGATCTCACTTATACATAAACAAGGTACTGATGATAAAGAGATTAAGAACTACCGCCCGATATCCCTGTTAAATGTTAACTATAAAATGTTTGCATCTATCTTGGCCTCTCATTTTAAGCAAGTTCTGGGGCAGGTAATACACCAAGACCAGGCAGTTTTTTTTACCTAGAAGACAAGTTTGTCATAACTTAAGGACTATTTTAAATACCCTTGAATACTTTGAGGCCTATCCAGATAAACAGATGGGGATTGTGTTTCTTGATGCGGAGAAGGCTTTTGATAACATTTGTTGGGACTTTTATGTTAGAACATTTAAAAATGTGGCAAGAATTTTACCACCATTGTTAGAGCCATATATACCAAACAGAATGCTAGATTGTTGATAAATGGGGACTCATCCCAAGTAATTGACATTTTTAAAGGTAGTCGACAAGGTTGTCCATTGTCGCCATTACTTTTCATTTTTACCCTCAAGATTTTATGCGAAATGATAAGAAACGACAACAGAATTAAAGGTCTGAAAATAAAGGGAAAGGAATACAAAATCCAAGCCTTCGCTGATGACCTGGCAATTATATTACAAGAACCGTTGCAGTCCTTGATGAATTTGCTAAACTCTTTTCAGGAATTTAGACAGCTGGCCGGTTTTAAAATCAGTCCCAAGAGAACCAAAATGATGACTAAAAACTGTACACAAGCAGAAAATCAAAAACTACAAGAAGTATCAGGATTTGAAATTCAGAAAAAGATAAAATATTTTGTGTACCTATTACAAACAGAGCATTATGCTCTGAGAGTCAACATCTCCTGGTGATCCCTGGCCCATAGGAGGTCCACCTAGCCTCAACCAGGGCCAGGGCTTTCTCTGCCCTGGCCCCCACCTGGTGGAACATGCTCAAGGCCCTGTGGGATCTTATTCAATTCTGCAGGGCCCACAAGACAGAGCTGTTCTGCCAGGCCTTTGGCTGAGGCAGCGGGCGTCCACATATTGCCCCCCCCCCCGAGGTTGTAATCTCCCACTTACTGGTAACCAGCTAGTTACATCTGTGGGCTGGATTCTCCCTACGGCAAGCATGATTACTGTTTTTATATGTTTTAATCTGTTTTAAATTTTATTGTATTTATTAGATTGTTGTAACCCGAACTGAACCCATTTACAGGATGGGCAGGATATAAGTGCAAAAAAATAAATAAAATAAAAATATTTCAAGACAACTATTAAAAACTCCTTTCTGACATTAAGAGAGAATTTGAAAACTGGAAAGATATGCAGTTCTCTTTATTGGGGAGAATTTCAGTGATAAAGATGACTGTATTAACAAGAGTTTTGTTATTTTTCCAAACCATACCTATAATTAAAAACCAAGAATTTTTCAGAGATTTGGATAAACTAGTGCATAAATTCATTTGGCAGCAAAAAAGACCGCGAATTAAATTAAAAGTGCTTCAGGATAGAAAAGAACATGGAGGTCTAGCCTTACCAAACTGGCATTTATATTATCAGGCAGCTTCCTTGTTGTGGATTAGAGACTGGATTCTACTACAGGATACAAGAATTTTGAAACTAGAAGGACACAAGTTATTACTGGGTTGGCATGCCTTCCTGTGGTATGCTAAACAAGATACTTCAAACATCATATCATTAGAGCCACCCTATTGAAGATGTGGAATGATATAAAAACAATCTTCTACACTAAAATTCCAAAATGGATAGCGCCTTTGGAAGCCTTCAGTAATCCTAACATGTTAGATATAAACCGATTTGGAAGATATGAAGACTTTTTAGATAGTAAGAATGAATTGAAAACACAGGAAAGGTTGCAGAAGCAGGATATAAGTCTAACGTGGGAAAGAATTCAACTACCATTTCGATTTGCAAAAGATAGGCCTATGGGTTTTTATGACAAGCAGAGGGAACTTGATAAAATTTTAATTAACACAGATGTTAAACTCATTGAAAAATTATATAAGTTCTTACTTACATTTGGAATTCGCCTGCTAACTGCACGAGAAATTTTAACGTCCGATTACAATTCTTTAAATTGATCACCTGGTGGTACTTCACACCAGAAAAATTGGATAAAATAAACCCAGCATTGAATCCAAAATGTTGAAAGAAATGTGGAAACACAGGCTCGTATTTCCACTGTTGGTGGGAGTGCCCCGTCATTCATGCATTTTGGGAAGAAGTTCTGGGAATAATAAGTGATATTACATCGCTAGATCTACCAGCTTGTCCCAAACTGGTGCTCTTTGATAGAATGGAGGCAGTCACGGCTACTAGGGCCCAGAAAGATCTTATATATAAACTTTTGGCAGCAGCACATCTAACCATAGCGGCTGGATGGAAAGCCAGCTCTCCTCCCCAGATACAAACATGGTACGACAAAACATCGGATCTATTTATCTTAGATAAGCTGACACAGATCACTCATGTTACAGCAGCAGATACATCAAAGGCATATGGGCGATTTGTTGCAGTTTGGTCTAGGGTGCTTCAGTATATGTCAGAAAAGAACATACTTCCTTCAAAGGCCGCTTATGTCCCTTGGATACGCTTTTAGTTTTATTTCTAACCAAGCTCATAGGATACAGTACATTAGCTCGATCACCATTATAGAAGCTGGTTTTATTGTATCATTCACTAGTTCGTAGATTAGAGAGTTGCAAGAAAGGTTATTATTGTGTAAACTTGTTGGGTTCAGTGGTGTTTATAAGCTTTTGTTCGGCTTATCACTTACTGTAATGATAGATTTTTATGACATGTATGAAACTGCTGTTATGCTGTTTTGCTCTTTTTAATAAAAATTATTTTAAAAAAAGATGTATGATAAGCAAGGTTTTTAAAATTAATTTTCGTTTATTTAAGCTTGAACAAGTAACATATAAAAAGCGTAACATCATAACATCATGTGGTGGAACAATAACCAATAATGAAATCAAGGAGGTTACGTAAGAGCCTTGTCAAGGAGCTGAGAGCACACTTATAATGAACTACTACTGTATGCATGAAAATATACAATTCAAAGGATTTGTATAAAAACACACCACTTGGAGGTTGCCTGAGAGTACCGTCTACTGGCATGGATAATGAGGCTAATTGAGCTATTGGGATACCGAGGTATCATAGGCATTGGTGGATCAAAAGTGGAGCCATGACTCAAAGCTTGGATTTTGTGGCAGAAGATCATTTTCCGTCATGAATTGTAAGTATGGGAACCAGGTGCGCACAAATTTGGATTGCATCATGGAGGATCTTGAGTGAGAGTTGATCAGGGTGTCATTGATTTTATCCATGATGAACTGTTCCCACACTTTATTTCTCCATTCTTCCATCGTTGGAGGTTTAGGTGATTTCCGCTGCTGCAAGTAGGTATGTTGTTAAATGCTGGAGAGATTCTTCACCTTTTGCTGGATCTCTAAGATGTAGAATAGTTTCTGGTGTCATCGGAAGCGCTTGTGAGGTAATCTTGGTTATTTCATCAACCACGTTCTCCTAGGTTTGTAAATGGGGACAACTCCACCAGGAGTGCATGTAGTCTCTCACTGCTCCACAATTCTTCCAGCACAATGAAGAGTAGGTGTTATTTATGTGGTGTAAGCGACTCGGGGTGTAGTACCATCTTGTATATATTTTAAAAAACTGGAATCTGACTTTGAATATCTTAGATCTGTTAGCCGCAGTTGACCAAATCAGCGTTCTGTCAAGTGTTTACCCATGTCTTTATGCCAAGCAGTTTGGTATTTCAATTTTGATGTGCTGTATAAATCTATGAGAAGTTTATATATCTTTGAGAGCAGATGTTTTGAGTGTTCTGAGTAAGTTTCCAAGAGTACTTCAAAGTTTGACTTGGTTCTCTCGAAAACTCCAGTGTCCGACAAATGATCTATAAGACTTTTCAACTGGTAATAGCAGAGCCAGGAATCTGTTTATTAATCTTGTCCTCAAACTGTGATTTTTGCATGATTCTTCCACGATGAACAAGATCCTAGAGGGAGTTAAAACCCACTTTTGTCCAATCCTGAAATGCACTTGGTTCTTGACCTGGAGGAACCATCCCTGATGTGTAAAAGTGGAAAGAGGTGAGATGGAGGGTACAAGGTGTTGCCTCTGCTCATCCCAGATCTGTAGAGTATGTGCTAAGTAAGGGTTATTAATGACTTTATTGGGTCGCTGAGAGGAGCAATATTGCCTTGTTCTATAGACATCCAGTTAGTCTGTGATGTATCTTGCATCATCTGCATAGCGTTAGAGATGGCTGTTGCTTGATAATAACACCTCAAGTTTGGCAACTTAAGACCTCCCTTGTGTATAGGTTGGGATGCGACGGTCAAGCCTCGATTTTTTTGAAAGCCCATATGAACATGGTTAAAGTATCTTGCCATGATTTCAAATCGGCATCTGGGATCTTGATGGGCAGTGCTCTAAATAGGAACAAGAAACTGGGAAAAATAAAACTTTGAACCAGATGCAGTCTGTCCGGTAGTGTAAGTGTGAGGGCATTCCAATCTTTTAAATGCTTTTGGGTGTCGTTATTTAGCTTGTAGAAGTTGCAGGATATTAAGTATTTGAGATCCAGTGGTATCTGAATGCCAAGATGCCTCCAGGAGGATTGTACCAATGGGAAGTTGAACTCTTTTTTCAGAGCGATTTTCATCTGTGAAGGTATGGAAATAGGATATATTTCTGATTTTTGTGTGTTGACCCGAAGACCTGAGACTTTTTCAAATCTCTCCAAAATTTGGCAAATGATTGGTATTGATTTTTGAGGGCTGGAGACATATAACATAAGATCATCTGAATACACTGTCATTTTGTGTTCTGTTCCATTAATGTGAAGTCCCAAGAAATCTTTTGCCTTATGAAGCACCATTGCAAAGATCAGAGGGGAAAGCGGGCAGCCTTGTCGTGTTCCTCACGAGGGGTGAAAGAAGTGTGAGTTGTGTCCGTTGACTCTAATTCTAGCCGAGGGGTGAGACCATATAAGGTGCAGAACTGTCATAAACCTGGGACCAAAACCCATCCTTTGAAATAATTCTGACATAAATGCCGGTTCTATAGAATCAAAGGCCTTCTCAAAGTCTAGTGCAAGAATTAGAGAGTCAGAAGAGTGTTTTTCCCCAGATGTGATGATGTTAAGTGTGCGCCAGATGTTGTCAGTCAGTTGTCTGGTCGGGATGAACCGATTTAATGGTCTTCAGACGATTTGCCAGTAGTGTAGTACGGATCTTTGCGTCATTGTTGATTAACACAATTGGGTGATATGAGGCTGGATTCGAAAGGTCCTTTTTGTCCTTAGAAAGCACAATGATGGAGGATTCTAGCCAGGAAGCAGGCATTTGGCCTTTACTGAGTACTTTGCTGCAGACTTGGAGGAGAGATGGGGTCAAAATATTATGAAAAGATTTATAAAATTCAGCCGGAAGGCCATCTGTTCCCAGAGACTTGTTGACTTTCAGATGTTTAATGGCATCTTGCAGTTCTTGAGCTGTGACTGGACTATCCATAACCTCAGAGTGCACTGAGGAAAGGCTGACCAACTCAGGGTAAGTTGAGATGCTCTTCGTGTCAGGGTATTGGGTTTGGTATAGTTCGTAAAATCTTGCAAAATCCTGAGTGATGTCATTGGGTGTGGTGAGGATTTTCCCTGATTGATGTTTTAGAGTACCCACTGCTAATGATCTTCCCCCCTTTTACTCTCCAAGCCAGAAGATGTACGTTCTTCAGAGACTTGCCAGTAGCGCTGTTTTGTGTATAAAAGATTTCACTTGATTTGCCTGATTTCCATGGATTCTAATATCTTTAGTTCAGCTAATAATTTGGCATAAGTTTTCTTATTTCCCGTGTGTTTATGCTCTGTTTCTAAGACGGCAGTGTGTTGAGATGTTCCTACTTAACCTTTTCTTGTTCTTTTTTCAGGTGTGATGCTAGCGAAATTATTGAACCCTGGATTACACCTTTCGTTGTGTCCCAGGTATTGGCAGGTGTCGTGTCCGAGACGGGATTCTCTTCAAAAAAATGTTTAACATCTTCTATTTTAGATCTCACTGTTTCTTTCAATAAAAGATTTGTATCCAGTGACCATTGCCTGTCTGTGTGAGTTTCTGGGTTTTTCCAGAAGGTACACTCTATTCATGCATGGTCTGTGAGATGGCGTGAGCCAATGTTTGCTGAAATCAACAGTGGAAGAAGCGGCTTTGAGATTAAGAGATAATCTATTCTCAAAAAGTTGTTGTGTTTTGCAGAGAAAAAAGAAAAGTCCCTTTCTGTGGGATGAAGTATCCTCCAGGTATCACATAATTGAAAGTTGTCAAACAGAATAAAGAGGTGGGTTGTCGTGCGAGGTGAACCTGAGTGTCTTGAAGATGTGTTGGATCTGTCTATTGTGTTGTCTGCGGCAAGATTTACGTTTCCAGCAACAATTAATTCGCCCTCTATGAATGATTTTAGAGAAGTGAAGGTCTCTTGTAGAAAAGTAAGTTGGTTTTGATTTGGAGCATACACCGACGCCAACGTCATCATTTGACCAGCAATTGTTCCCTTTGCAAATAAAAATCTGCCCATGGAGTCCACTCTTATGTTTTTCAAAACAAAATTGAGAGTCTTCGAAATCAAGATGGCCACTCCCCGGGATTGAAGTTGTATTGGAAACAGCGGAGTTTTCAGTATTGGAACTGTGTCAGATCTTGTGTGTGTTTCTTGAAGAAATAAAGTAGACGTGTGAAGTGATTTCACATATTGCAGCACTTGTTTCTTCTTGATTAAATTGCCTAGACCTTGGATGTTGACTGAGCTTATTTTTAAGTTATCCATGACCAATATGGGTTCAAACAGGCAACTGTGCATTGAGTATATTACCTGGCTATTAGATTAACATTATTTTCTAGTTTTGAATAATTACCAAACTTTCCTGTTAACTGCTACTCCTATCAAATTAATAAAAGAAATTATGATCAAATTATTAGTTCAGTTGATTGATGTATTAAATGCTAGGCTAAAATCAACAATCAGAAACAGTCAATTAATCAAGATTAAAAAAACAGACAAGCAGTAAACATTAGATATGGTATAACTTTCAATGTAGAAAATTCATTATTGTAAACAATATGAGAACTATTTATGAAACAGTGGTGTCAAATTTTCCTAAAGTTAAATATAAAAATCAATTAGGTGAATAACAATTTTCCTACTCCCTATAGCATGCTTCCAGTGGTGTGCAAAATTATGAACAAAACTTATTGAGGCAGACTCAGCATGGGTTCTGTAAGGGAAGATCTTGTCTCACTAACCTGTTAGTGTTCTTTGAGGGGGTGAACAAACATGTGGACAAGGGGGATCCAATAGATATTGTTTACCTTGACTTCCAGAAAGCTTTTGATAAAGTTCCTCATCAAAGGCTCCTAAGCAAGCTCAAAAATCATGGGATAAAAGGACAAGTCCTTTTATGGATCAAAAACTGGCTAATTAATAGAAAACAGAGAGTGAGTATAAATGGGCAGTTCTCCCAGTGGAGGGGGGTAAGCAGTGGGGTACCACAGGGATCAGTACTTGGTCCACTGCTTTTTAACTTGTTCATTAATGATTTGGAGTTGGGAGTAAGCAGTGAAGTGGCTAAATCTGCGGATGATACGAAGTTGTTCAGGGTGGTGAAAACCAGTGAGGATTGTGAGGCACTCCAAAGGGATCTGTCAAAGATGGGCGAGTGGGCGTCAACATGGCAAATGGGGTTCAATGTGGCCAAGTGCAAGGTGATGCACATTGGAGCCAAAAATCCTAAATATAAATACACATTGATGGGGTCTGAACTGGCAGAGACAGATCAAGAGAGAGATCTTGGAGTTGTAGTAGATAACTCACTGAAAATGTCGAGACAGTGTGTGACTGCAATAAAGAAGGCCAATGCTATGCTGGGGATTATTAGGAAGGGTATTGAAAACAGATCAGCCAATATAATAATGCCCCTATATAAATCAATGGTGCGACCTCATCTGGAATACTGTGTGCAATTCTGGTCACCACACCTTAAAAAGGATATTATAGCTTTGGAAAAAGTGCAGAAAAGAGCAACTCGAATGATAAAAGGGTTGGAACACTTTCCCTATGAGGAACGGTTAAGGCGCTTAGGGCTCTTTAGCTTGGAGAAAAGACGACTGAGGGGTGACATGATCGAGGTTTATAAGATTATGCATGGGAAAGAGCAGGTAGAGAAAGAGGTACTTTTCTCCCTTTCTCACAATACAAGAACCCGTGGGCACTCCATGAAATTGCTGAGCGGTCGGGTTAGAACGGATAAAAGGAAGTACTTCTTCACCCAAAGAGTGATTAACACATGGAATTCACTGCCACAGGAAGTGGTGGGTGCTACAAGCATGGACGGCTTCAAAAGGGAATTAGATAAGCATATGGAGCAGAGGTCCATCAGTGGCTATTAGCCACAAGGTATAGATCCAACATTGGCGTTTCTTATGTTCTTATGAATAGATTTTAATATTATATTGGGATAGATATGAATTAGATTTATATGTGAAGTTATAAATTGTAGTAAATCATTTATGTTCAGAAATAATTTAAAAATTAATTTCCCCCCTTCTTAGAATAATAAAATTCTCAAGAAAAGTACTCTATAATACAATGCAAAAATAGAGTTGGACTCTTACAAACAACAAATAATGTATTTATCTATAAGCCTTGTACGTGGGTATTGTGTCTTAAATATATGCAATGAAAACAACTTAACCCACTATAACTTCAAGTTATAACTGGACCGGCTTCGGTGCTGTAGAACTGAAGGCAAAATGAAAGTTAATAGCTTCCTTGACTACATGAGCAAACTTCCACAAGTTGTCACTAACAACTAAGAGGCAAGATAAACCAAAAAAAACCCTTTCTCCCCTGCCAAGTTGATTCCATAGAACTCTTATTAGCTAAATCAGTAAATAATCAATGTAATTAATTATGAGCTTGACGATAATACACTTGATGTTGGGTTTCCCTCTGTCGTAACAGTATTGAGTTATTTAAAGAGCCCAGAAATTGTTCTTTAAAGTTTGAGTAACTTAGCGTGCTTTGCATCAGGCGGCGGCTTCATCTGCAGACATTGGTGACCCATCATGGTGCGGTTGTGGGTTTTTTTTACCCATCGGACAGAGTTGGTGAGCGAGTTAAGGTGGCATGTGCTTTCATGCCCGTCTAACAATCTGAGAGACTCCAGGAGGTTCATTCCCGTCTCTTCGTCTGATACCAGAAACTGAGTGCCTTTGTGGGAGACCTGCATTTTTCCCATGTCAAGCCATTTGTAACAGATATTGGCAGCTTGCAACCGTGTTGAAATTGGCTTCAGTATGTTAAGAGCTTCTTTGGAGACATCTGGGAACACCAAGATCTGTGTATTATTGAAAAGTATATGTCCCCTCGATCTGGCCTCATCTAGGTTCGTTTTTTTTGGTCCGCCAGTCTGCAAACTGTATTATGATGTCCCTGGGTCCCGTTCTTCTGGGATTATTCAGCGCGCCAAGTCGGTAAGCTTTTAAAATGGCCGGCGCCATTCCCTGAGCTCTAGTAGTGACAGAGGCAAGCCATTCGGAGACAAAATCAATTAAATCTTTACCTTCCTTTGCTCCCTCCGGAAGGCCCCTTAGCTTCAAGTTAAGTTGTCTAATCTGCAATTCCAGAACAAGGAATTGTAAAATGATTCTCGTGTATACAGCTCCCTTACGTCGTCTTTAAGTTAAAGTTCTAGATTTAGAGCCGACTCCGCTGTTTGTGAGGTTTTGTTAAGGGAGGCTTGTATGCTTTCTAGTCGTTCTCTCACTGGCTGGATTGTAATATGGAGTTGGTCAGTGAGTCTGCGCTCCATATTTTCCAGCAGTGTTGGTAAGTCGGCCATCATTTTGTTCATGTCTCTTTGCTGAGGCAAGTCCTGAGTTCCCACCATTTTTGTCACGCCAGTGTCAGAGTTCTTGTTGTCTGTCTTAGTGTTTTTCGGCAGGGCAAAAGTGTGAGACGATCTGAAAGTCGGTTTAACGCTAGAGGAAGGTTTCCCATGATTTCTGCCCATAATCTGGAGTCGAAGAGTCGATTTGTCAGCTTGTAGGATAGGCGGAAGGGAAGCGGGAGACAGAGCTCAAGGATCAAGTGACTGCCATCTTCCCTGGCGTCACCACACCCCCCATGATGAGCAAGTTAAGGCTCCTATGATTTCTTGGGCTAAAAATTTTGGTCACAATATTGAACTAGATATGCGGGCCAGAGTCTGACAAACTAACATGAAATATACTAAAGCTGTTTTTCTTAAAGAAAATTTATATAAAATGTTTTACAGGTGGCATTTGCCACCTGATAGATTGGCCAAATTCTACCCTAGTATGTCTAACAAATGCTGGAAATCCAAATGTAAAGTTGGTTCCTTCTATCACTTATGGTGGATCTGTGATAAGTCTAATTTTTTGGGGTAGAGGTCCACGGCCTGTTATCACAAATATTGGGGGTCTATGTGCCCTTTAATCCTGAAATGTTTTTGCTAAATATAATTCCTAAACAGTTCCAGAAATTAGATTCTTATTTGATTACCCATATTGTAACCGCTTCTAGAATTGTATTTGCCAGTGAGTGGGAAAGCGAAGAATTACCTTCAAAACAGGACATACTTAGTAAAGTATTGGATATAGCCGAAATGGACAATCTAACAATGCGACTCCAAGGACGAGAAGAAAATACTTTCCAAGATGTGTGGTCAAGATTTTATGAGTGGATGCAGAAAAATAATTAATTTCCAATATGTGATTTTATAAAATACACTGTAAATAGGAAACAACCGCTATATAAATTGAGGAAATTTGTATTAAATTGTGTAGTTGGTGGGTGGGAACCTGTTTTATGTTTTCTTTGTGGCCCTGTTCATTGCTGTATGTTGCGTGTATCAGAAAAGTAATAAAGAATCTATCAGCAAGGAAGGAAGGAAGGAAGGAAGGAAGCCAGCCCTAAAGGGGAAGTCTCCTTGCGCCTCCGCCCAGCCCTTGGAGACAAAGACCTTTAGGTTTTTTTAAATTTTCTTTTTGTAACATCCAGCCTGATGGGGAGTTGTGATACTCCTGAAAGCTGGCACACTGTTACGTGTGTCATTTGGTTGGTCCCAATAAAAGGTCTTATGCAGATTGCGTTCTGGTTAGGAGGGTTTTACTTTTGCACCTGTGGGGCTGCTGTCAACTTCAGCCTGCATTTGCCAGTCCAAGAGCCCTCTGAGCTGCAAGCATCATCCTTGGATTAGGACCTGGCAGCCCTTTGGCCTTTGTTGTTCCCCCACACCTGAGAGGTGGTGACCCTCTCAGCGCCTGGTCCACTGCTGAGGACATTCCGCATTTAATTAGCACCTTGGACAGCGCCCAAGGAGCGGCCTGTTATTGAACTGTGCTCAATGCCTGGCAAGGAGACCTGCACAGTAATTAGATTAGAATTGGAGCAGGTAAATGGGATGTCAATAGGGCACCTGCTAATTCTTTTCTTTCCTGGAGATGAGTTGTATGAGGTGGGAAGGGGATCTCATGGCTCCCCAGCCTTGGGGAGGAGAGGCAGAGCCATCTGACCACTGGCTGCTGCTTGTAACCGACCTTCCTGCTGGTGGACATGGATCTCAGAGCAGATTTCCCTTGTCCTGCTCCCTCCACGCACTGTTATCCCTTCCTTGGATGGAAATTCATGGCCAGCCAGCCTCCTCTTAGGATGTACCTGGCGCTGCTGAATAGCACTACTTTGGATGCTAGTTTAGGCATCTGTGATTACCTCTTCAAAACAAAATGTCCAGAGGAATACCCTCACTCCAGATTCTTCTGTTCTTGTTCACTGTGCAATGCAGGTATAGGTAACTCCCTGAGGCACGCAGGCCAAATGGCACCCATGAAGGAGCAGGCAGGTGGTGTGGCTTGGCTCCTGAGGGTGCCATATACCGGGACAGAGGGGGTGAGAGACTGCAAGGTGTGCCAAGCAAACAGGCTGATATCAACCCCAGGGACCAGGTGAGGAGAGATTGAGCCCCTTTGTCTGACCAGGCAAACCCACAGTCACCTGCACTGAGCAAGAGACAGAAACCCCCCCCCCCCCGCCAAAGCACTGCCCCAAACAACCTTTCAATCCAGGTGTGCACCATGACTAGAAAGGACAAGGGTGGCTTCTTTAGGACTCTAACCTACCTCATAGGGTTGTTGTGAGGACAGGATGGAGGAGAGGAGAATGATGTAAACCGTTTTGGGTCTCCACTAGGGAGAAAGGCTGGTTATTAATAAAGTAAATAAATAAAAATATAAACAAGGATTGCTTGATTAAAATCGCCTTGCCAAAAGAAGATTGCAGTGGCTAGGGGAGGGGTGGCAATGGCTCATCCCAGGGATGGCAGTTGGTAGCCCTAGAGATTTCTGACTGTTGGTAGATGAGGAGTGGGTGTGTGGCCACATCCCTCATGATGGTGCCTTCTCACAGCTATGTGAGGTAGGGTAGCCTGAAAGAGAAAGAATCACTCAGTGAACTTCACAGATAAGTGAAGATTTAATCCTAGGTTCAGACATGCAACCTGCTCTTCCCTCCCCCCCCACCTGACAACTGTAGTAGTACAAGTAGGCTTTGTCACCTGATTTTTAAAAATGTATAGACCAGAATCCAGGCCTGGGGAAATGGCTCTATGCAGGGTGAATTCTCACTGATTTGCTGTGCCTTACTATAGGGGGGGGGAGACCAGTCGTTTATTGGTAGGGTTGCTAACTCTGGGCTGGGAAATTCTTGGTACTTTGGGGGTAGAGCCTGGGGAAGGTGGAGTTTGGGGAGGGGAGGGATCTCAGCAGGATATAATGCCAAAAAGTCCACCCTCCAAAGCAGCCATTTTATTCAGGGGAACTGATCTTGGTAGTCTGGAGATCAATTGTAATTCTGGGAGCTCTCCAGGCCTTACCTGGAGGTTGTCTGGGGTGCAAAATTATACAGATGTGTGCTAGATGCCCGCAGAACAATACAATAACAAAAGAGACTAGATTAAAGCCATAACATCATTTAGTGTCTGGTAATAAAAAACAACCACTTATTCCTTCATAGAAAAATACAAAAGTCGATAAGATTTCACATAGCAGTCTGCTCCATACTCTCTATCTTCCCTCTAACAGTCTTGTATTCTCAAAAGCAGTCTGCTCCAAATTCAATCAATCTGTATCTCTCTTCCAACACCTTTTCCGGATATTTAAGTGTTTCAGACCTCTGGTCTTTCCTCAGGAACCAATCTATAAACAAAGAATTCCAGTTATCACTGGAAAACAAAGAATATCCAGTTACATTGAAATTATACTGGCTTATCAGTCTCTATGAAACAAAGTGAGTACAGAAATTGATAAGTAAATTCCCTGTATAGGAATCTTGCATTCAATCTGACATTCAAGTTGACACTTTCATTGATTCTGAAAATACATTCACATTAGTCACTATAACATTAATTGTTGGACCAACACTTATTTAGGATTTCCTCTGTAATACAGGCATTCTTTCTACTGGAGAGGGGGTTCCTTAGCATCAGGCAGCTTTGTTGGGGACCTGGTGGGAAGACTATGGAGGTAGGATTGATTCCCTCATCCATCATCTGCCTATCTTTTCTCCTTCCTTTCTCGCAGGACTTCTGGGTTGCTGGGTGAGGTCCTCTCCCATGCCCAGCCCATGAAGGTAGCTGGGCATGTTCAGGGCCTCTCTCATCTCATCTCCTGCCAGCAGTCAGTTGCCTAGCTCTGGGGTAAATCATCCTTCAACGAGGAAGAAGGGAAGGTGATCTCCGGTGAGCTAATTGGGTATGAACCTGTGTTAAAAATTTGTATAGCCTAATGAAAACACCAGATCAATTCCAGAAGGTAATAGTTGCCATTAGATCAATAGCACGTGCCCTGTGTTATGGCAGTGGTTGACAGAAACACTGGGGAAGTGTGTTTGAACAGTCTGCTCCACCGCAAAATGCTGCAGAGGCCAGAGGGGGAGGGAAGGAAGAGGTAACTTCCATGACTTTGAGCCAGGTTTCAAGGCATTTGGTGTGAATGAGCAAAATGCCCCTTCCTTGTGATGGCTAATGGCAGAGGGTGGGTGAATGGATGGCATGCAGCAGGTTCTGTGTGTGTGAGAGAGAATGCAGTGTCCTTCTGTGTGCATTAAGGATAAGGGTCTTCTGCAGTGAAGAGTACCTCTGAGTATGCTCAGAGTGCCTTCCTGTCGCAACTGAGTAAAAGCACAGCCAGCCCTCACATAGTTCCAGGGAAAGGCCTGCCAGTGCAGTAGGGCAAACTGCAGGTGACATCTGTGATGGGAATTTGTTCACAAAATCCAGGTGCTCCTGGGGGGCATGGATTGGGGCCATGCTGCTGGGACAGGAGGGGCCAGCCTTCACTCCATTTCCTTGATTGAAAATCCCCCCCCCTTGCTTTGAGCTCTGTTAAGAAAACAAGGCAGGGGCCTGCATTGTCCCCTAGCAAGAGATTTCCCCCCAAAAAAATAGTAATTGGGAGAATGGGGCAGGGGCACTATTTTACTTGCTCCCCTGCCCCGCTTCTTTTACATGTCTCAGCAATCCCCAGCATCACATGTGAGTTCATCCCTCAGCTTCCAGGGTCCTAGATTTGTGGTCCAGAGTCTGAAGCTGGACCCTGGCCAAGGGAGCTCTCCTTACAGGGACTCTGTGAGGTCAGGCCTCCAGAACCGGTAAGTGTGTGTGGCCCCTATGGTTGGTAGAAGGGGGAGAAGCCTCTGAATGGCTGCCGATGGTGGCATCTGATGTCAGCCACTCTGGCCTTCTGCCCATTTCCTTTCAGCCTCCCGGTTCCCCAGCTGGCTTCAGAAATGCAGACATGGAGATTGCACCTTCCAAGTTGACATATGGGTCTGACCACCACCACCCCAGCCCTAGACTAGGGAAACTGGAATTTGGACACATCCCATTGTTCAGACCAAGAATATTGCATGTTACATGCTGTCAGATTGCAGCTGACTTCTGGAGACCCCAGCAAAGGGCTTTCAAGGAAAGGGAGAAGCAGAGGTGGTTTGCCAAGGCTGTTCTCTGCACAGTCTGTCTTGGTGGTCCCCCATTCAAGTACCGACCCTGCATAGTTACTGAGATCTGATAAGATCAGACTATACCATAGCCTTCCACACCCTCAGATCAAGAATAGGTTCATCAAGAACATTGCCTCTTCACATTGCACAGGGCAAATGCACCAGAAACGTCGCCAGTTTACTCTGTATATGCTCAGAAACTCACTGGTTCAGATATTTAGCCGGGGTGCCTCTCTCTGACCTGAACACCAAAAGAGGCAGTAGAAAAGAGCACGAGTCCAGTAGCACCTTAAAGACTCACAAACTTTGTGGCAGGGGATGAGCTTGTGTGAGGCATGAAAGCCCATCCCCTGCCACAAAGTTTGTGAGTCTTTAAGGTGCTAGTGGTCTTGTGCTCTTTTCTGCTGCTACAGACAGACTAACACGGCTTACCCATCTTGATCTATCACCCGAAGAGGTGAAAGTGAGCAGTGCTCTGGTCTCCTTGGAATTACCACGTTCTTCCCAGCCACTTCTTTACCCCAAGCACTGTTCCATCAGCCAAGGGCACTGCCAGTATGGGAGCCTGACTGAGGAGAAAAGCACATTGGGAAAGGAGATGCTGCCAGGGGAGGGTAGTCCTCTCCCCCTTGTCTTTCTTCCTGTCCGGGGCAACTCCACATAGATAATTGCTTTGCAGGGCAGGAGAAGGGAGCTCCCCCCACGTTCCTCTGCAGAGACAGTAAATGGCAGCGGTGACTCATCATGAAAATGTGAAACAAATCCTTCATGAGCAGAAGGCAGCCCCTGCTTCTGTCCTTCCCTTTAAAATGTAAATGTCAAAATCATTATCCTGTAGCAGAGCTCAGCCATAACTGCTTGAGAAGCGGTGGGGGGGGGGGACACACAGAGTGGCCTGCTGAGAGACTAACTTGGGAGGGGAGGAATTGAGATGTTCTAGCAGGGTCTTGTGGAAAAGGAATGACTGCGCTCTGTGCTTTTCTGGGATCTTGTTTGGCCTTTTGCCTGATGAAACCTGGCTCACTTGCTGGAGCTTTCTAACTGCATGAGAAAGCAGATGGAGCAGGCTGTCTCGCTAGCATTCTCTTCTCAAAAGGTGGTAGCCCAATGCTCTTATGCTTTCTACTGAGTGAGAATGTTTGGCCACTTACATCTGGCAGAGGCCCTCCAAGGACCCACTTACATCTGGCAGAGGCCCTCCAAGTGTTTCCCAGTTGGGTAGCCCATGATCCTTTACAGTGAAGATGCCAGGGATCCAAATTGGATCTGTGTTCAGATCACAAACACTACCTGTGAGCTAGGGCCTCTTCTCAGAAGCTTGAAGCAGAGCATGACAATTGTAGCCATCCCTGTGGTTTAACTGATGCCCTGCAAGGAGCTTATAACTCTCTTATGGACTTACAACTTAATAACTGGGCTGTGCAATAAGCCAAGGGAAATGGAATGTATGGTGACCACAAGCTGGTGCCAACTACCTGGACTGTGAACACGTGCCCAGATGAGAGAAGCCTCCTCCTGAGATGATGTGCCAGACCAAGGATGGATCCATGGGTTACCTGCCACCTCTCACCTGCAATGCAGCAGAGATTAGCCAAGCACCCTGGCCACAAACAGCACACAGAAGCCAGTAAAAGCATGCTGTAGAGGAACGCCAAGCAAGGGAAACCTGAACATCTCTACAAAGACTCCATGAACAGAAACCTCTGTCAGCATGCAGGCACATCTCCCCCCCCCCCACCTTCGCCAGATACTGCACATATGCTGCTCAGTATAACAAAAGAACTACTTGCATAAAGGGATTAGCCGGCTGACACATACCCGCCAAACCCATCACCCAGAGCAATCATCGGGCCATCAACGCTAATGGCCCTGGCCACTTCTGCTATTGTCTCCTAAAGGTGCCACTGTTAGTAGTAATGGAATCAATATTGCCCAACCATTAAGCCCCCATCCTCCTGAAACCAGTTTTGCTTAAGCAACTTCCTGGGGACGTGAGGAGGGGAGGTGGCCAGTGAAGCCCACCTCCAAGTCCAAATAATGTATAAAGAGAGCAGGATCCGCCATGCTCTCTCTCTCTCTCTCCCTCTATACCTGACCCCATCCTATCTTGCTGACTCTCGCTATAAGCGCTTCCCAGAGTCTCTCCCCGTGTTCTGCCAGTTCAGAATATGACCCCTTTCCCCTTATAGTCTCCCCTATTTTTCTGCTGTAAGGATCGCTTCATCACGTCAGGACACGTCAGTATTGCCCAACCAACAAACTCCTGCTAATGCGAATGTCTCTGTACCCTTTCCGTCTATTTTTCTTAGTACTGTATTGATTGAGTGCGTGGTTGTGTTTATTTGTATGTGTGCATATTCCCCAGTAAAGAAACCATTTCATTAAGATTTGGTCTCTGCATCTATTTCTGGGATTACTGGAATAAGCGTAGTGGTTAAGTGTGAGGACTCTAATCTGGGAGAACCGGGTTTGATTCCTCCCTCCTCCACTTGCACCTGCTGGATGACCTTGGGCAAGCCATAGTTTTGACAAGAGCTGTCCTTGAAAAAGAGCAGTTTTTGTCAGAGGTCTCTCAGCCCCACCTACCTCACAGGGTGTTTGTTGTGGGGAGGGGAAGGGAAAGGAGTTTGTAAATTGCTCTGAGACTCCTTGGGTAATGAAGGGCAGGGTATAAATCCAATCTCCTCTTCTTCTTCTTCTTCTTCTTCTTCTTCTTCTTCTTCTTCTTCTTCTTCTTCTTCTTCTTCTTCTTCTTCTTCTTCTTCTTCTTCTTTATTATCGGGGACCTGCCTACCTGAGGGACTGCCTTTCCCCACATGTTCCCCAGAGAGCACTGAGGTCAGGGTCGCAAAACCGTCTGACACTCCCTGGACCGAAAGATGCCAGATTGGCATCGACCAGGGCTAGGGCCTTCTCAGTGGTGGCTCCACACTGGTGGAATGAGCTCCCAGAAGACATGAGGGCCCTGCAGGACCTCCTACAGTTCCTCAGAGCCTGTAAAATGGAGCTCTTCCACCAGGCTTTCGATTAGTAGCTGCCACTAATATATTGACAACATCTGAATGGCCAACAACTGAATTGTTAAGGCTCATGTGTTAATAGTAATAAGAACAGCTAATGATACCAGTATGGCCACATTGTACCACCTTATGCTATCACCATCTATATGCAACAGCACTTTATATATAAATCTGATTGTTTTTCTGAATTTTACACTATTGCATTGTTTAATGCATATATGTTTTATCGTATTGTATTTTAATCTGTTGTAAACTGCCCTGAGCCTGCCCATGTGGGGAGGGCAGAATATAAATCGAACAAAATAAATAAATGCTGTTTGGTAATCAGAGGTACAACACCTGTGAAATTGGAGGCACCCTGTAGTTCCTGTGGGCAGCCATAGATCTCTCCTCCATGACTTTGTTTAATCTAAAACAAAGTTTGAGTCCAATACACCCTTAAGACCAAGTTTTATTCAAGGCATGAGCTTTCGTGTGCATGCACACTTCCTCACTTCCTCAGATGCAAATTCGTGCATGCACACGGAAGTTCATATTTTGAATAAGTCTTTGTTGGTCTTAAAGATGCCACTGGATTCCAACTTTGTTCTACTGCTTCAGACCAACACAGTTTAACCCCCCCCCCCGAGTCTCTCCGCAAAAGCGGAGAGGCTCAGGGAAAAAGGAGGGCATGTCTGACCGGCTCCCCTTCCTGTCTCCAGCCTGCACGATTTTCTCTGCGCAGATCGCGCAGGGAGGCCGGGCATTTAACTCTCCCTCCTCGGGAGGGGGCGGGGCCTGGGCTCGTTACTGCCAGAATGCCGCTTTTCAGGCAGGAAATGACCCCTGAGAGATTCAAACCTGTTGAAAAGAAGAGCACTCTTGGAAGATGTGCCCAAATTATGGCACTGAGGCACTCTGCAGACTTGCCAAGCAGAACATGTCTTTGAAACACGGTAAGAACTCCTTGACTGGGCTGGTCTTTGGGTCTCAAGGCTAAGAGCTTGGCTACCTGTTCCACTAATTGGTCTAGAAGCAGAAGCCAGGCTTTGATTCTGATGCTCCCTCTAGGATTAGCAGAGAAAGCTGGAAGGAATCATAAGCAGCAGCCCCTGGCTGCCTACGCTACACTCTGCTTAGCTACTAAAAGGGGGATAAGGTAAGCAGCCATAGACAGAGGAAGGCAGGCAGCCAGGGGCTCCTCTATCCCATAGTGTAGGTGTCCCCAATGTGGCTCCCATGGACACCGTGGCACCTGCCAACACCTTTCCTGGTTCCTGTGAAGTGTTTTTAGAAAGTGGGCATCGTAGGGTTGCCAGGTCCCCTCATCGCTCTGGTGGGGGGATTTGGGTGTGTGTGCCAGGGGTGGGGGGGGACACCCAAGCCCCGCCCCCAAGAGCGATCACCCGCCTGGCCACGAGTGAGGTGGGGGCCTCATGCACGGGACTGGGGAAAATCACCCCATGCGCTGTGACCCTCACCCTGCTTGTGTGTGTGGCCCTGCAACTGTCTGTCTCCTTCCCTCCTACTGGATTTAAAGGGCCCTCCAGCTGATTGGTGGACCTCGTGGTCCCTGCCGAGCAGCTGAAGCATTTTATATCTGGCAGGAGGGGAGGGAGAGGGGTGGTTGGGTGGGTGTCTGCTCTTGGGGGGTGGGGCTTCCTCCACCGGCCAGCTGGTGGATTGGAGCCCCCCCAAAATGGTGGAAAACCCACCTGGTCCTGGGGGCTGGCCTTCTTACGGCGTGGCCATGTGGGACTTTTGCCCAGCAGGATTTTTGATTGGCCATTGGAGATCTGATTGGCTGTGCAGCTTTTAAAAATGTTTCTTTGGCACCAGGTGCTGCCACAGCACAAGGATCTTCAATGTGTGACTGAAAATAAGCTGCAGCAGCTATTTAGTGGCTGTTCCACCTCCAGTGGCAGCCATTTTGTGGCTGCACTCACCATACTGTGTCAGAATTTCAAAGGCGCCTGCAGGCTCAGAAAGGTTGGGGACCCCTGCCTTATTGTTTGCCTGCATTCCCCTGCAACTATCTTGGCCTATCCCCAAGGGTCCTTTTGGATTCCTCAACAGTGTGAACATGAACGACTCAGAACCTGAATTACATAGGTCCACTTTTCATGTGATGAAGGCAAACAGGTTGCTAGGATCTAAACTGGTGTAATTTAAGGGGAAGAATTTTGAGGATTTCTTTTTTAAAGTAAACTTTAAAGGCTTTTTCTTTTGTTACCTGCAGGGAGTCTTTGGGATGGGGAGGGCCATGCATAAATAGAAATGCCATGGATTAGGAAAACTAGTTCTCTGATAGAGGGGGGGGGGGCTTGCATCATTTGTACTTTCACCAAATGACAGCTCCCAGGATTCGAGGGCAGCCGCAACAGTTGACCTGGATTACATTTGACTTTGTTTTTTAGAAGTGCCCTGAAATATTGGATGGAGTCAAATTTTGGAGCTCAACAGAGATTTTAAAAGAACGTGTCCATCATACTGTCTGAAAGAGGGTGTGCTCGGCTACTGCCCTACATGGGTATACAAAATTTAATCAGGTTGCTCGAGTCTTGCAAAGTTTACCTTGTAATAACTTGGATGCAGCTCAGCTCTTACCGTGCTCCCAAACACTGGCAGAATATTAGCGCCTGCTTTTGAGATGCTGCCTTCAACCTGGAAACCCATGACACCGTTTCTGAGAAGTGTGGCATTTATGGAACTGGCTTCCTCTCTCTGCTCTTTTTAAATTAGTGGGAAGTAATTGAAAGCAAGCAAAACAAACCCTCTGGATGCTATAAATTAAGAACGCAAATGCTTCCCGTCTCCCAACATAACTTTAAATAAAAGCAAACCCTCCCTCAACCCCATACCAGCCTTCGAAACACATTGCCAAGAGATTTCAGCAGGAGAAGGACTTTATAGTCCAAAACCCCATATAACATACTCCACATTACCTAGCGCTCATTTAAAACAATTATGGTTTTTATCTTTGGGTATTAAAAAAAGATTGTTCATTGTAGTTTAAAAAAAAGCATATAGGCTTAGAAAAATACCTCAGCTTAATTTTTATAGGTGGGTGGGAGCATTGTTGTATTACTGGGAATGTTGATACCTTCCCACAAGCCCTGGCAAACCTTAGCAGCATGTGCGCTGGGCCAGGGAATTGGGCCAAAATGGGAACCAGGTAGAATTAATCCAATTGATCAATTATGTAGTATTCACATACATTGATTTGCCATCTTTTCAACAGCCGTTTCACCAGTTTCATCCCTCCACCGGTGGCCAGGGAGGACACGGTAATTCTAATTCTCACCCACAGTTACGTGTGTGGGTGGGTGCTTTAAGGCAGAATGGTTCATTGTTGGGATTTCCCAATTTGGATCTTTAACTTTTAAACTATTCCCCAGTGCAAGCAATCCAGGTGTCCATTTGGAAAGCAATTGTCTTCAGGGCATGTAAATCAGAGAAGATGCTAGGAATGGACTTCTTGGATTGCTGTGTGGTGAGGCCTCAGAAGGGTAATCAAGAACTCATAATCACAGAGGGATTGGGGGAAATCAGGCAGGCCCTAGGGCCTGGGTGGAGCCAGTGGGGAGATGGAGATGGGGGCAGAAGCCCCTGTGGGGAAAAAGGGGCGAGTGAGCAGGAGCAGGAAAACAAATGCTGCAGCAACCAGGAGAGGGTGAGAGCCAGTTTGGTGTAGTGGTTAAGTGCACAGACTCTAATCTGGGAGAACCAGGTTTGATCCCCCACTCCTCCACTTGCACCTGCTGGATGACCTAGGGCAAGCCGTGGTTCTGACAAGAGCTGTTCTTGAAAAAGAGCAGTTACTGTCAGAGTTCTCTCAGCCCCACCTACCTCACAGGATGTCTGTTGTGGGGAGGGGAAGGGAAAGGAGTTTGTAAGCTGCTCTGAGACTCCAAGTGAAGGGCAGGGTATAAATCCAACCTCTTCTTTTTCTCCTCTTCTTCTATCGGGGAGCAGGGCAGATCCAGCCTACATGACCATGTGTGTGGAGCAGGGGATGTAAGGCTATAGTGGCTATGGTTGCCAACCTCCAGGTGGGTTCTGGAGATCTCCCAGAATCACAACTGATTTCCAGACCATAGAGAACAGTTCCCCTTGAAGAAATGTAAGGTTGCCAACCTCCAGGTAGTTGCAAACCAAAGAGAGAGATTACGTGATGGAAGTTGAAAGGAAGCAAACAACCGTGATGTATAGTGCCAAAAAAAGGTTCTTCACCAACTTGTAAATTCTTTTTTCAGTATTCAGTTTACTGGAAGTAATTCAAACAGCATCAACACCAACGAATGCATATTACATCTCGTTTCGTGTATACCTTTATCAAAGTGGGTAGTATTGAAATACCTATGTAATGTTAATCCATTTGGCAAACACTCTAGTCATATCTCATAGTCACATTCCACAAATCCATTCACTGAATACTGAAAAAAGAATTTACAAGTTGGTGAAGTGTCAGCTAACGCTGCCATGGCTTTGAATGTGTAGGCGCTCGCCTTCCTCCCTTCGCCTCCCCTTGTTACTGTGCTTATCTCCCCAGGTGTCCTTGAGGCTGTGAGCGCTTCTCTCCTGCTCTTCCCGCTGGGAATCTAACAGCTGTGTTTTGGCCCGCGCTTGGTAGAGCTTGCTTATTGGCTTCGTAGTATCAGGGGGTCTTCTTTGAAAGGGGGTATATCCCAAGAGGCCCTCGCTTCTCCCGCCATTCCTGACACAAGAGTTCATGGTGTCTCAAGTACTTTCTCTCTCAATAAACTGAATCTACAGAAGACCTGGTGTTGAGTGTGATTGACTGGGAAACCTGACATGAAGAACCTTTTTTTTGGCACTATACATCACGGTTGTTTGCTTCCTTTCAACCTCCAGGTAGGGGCTGGAGATCTCCTGGAATAACAACTGGTTTCCAGATGACAAAGATCAGTTCCCCTGGAGAAAATGGCTGCTTTGGAGGGTGGACTCTATGGCATTATACCTTGCTAAGGTCCCTCTCCAGGTATTTTCCAACCCAGAGCTAAGGAAATGGTAGCTTTGGAGTGTGGACTTCATGGCATTATAACCCACTGAGTTCCCTTCCCAGACCTAGCCCTCCCCAGGCACCACCTCTGAATCTCCAGGAATCTCCCAATGCAGAGCTGGCAACTCTAGTTGGGACTTTGTGGCCTGACACTCGGGGGTGGCCTTTATGAGGTTCAGACTTCAGAGCCTATTTCAAGCACAGAAGAGCCTAGAGAGGAGCAGTATCCACTTCCTACAGGCAGGGTGCTTGGCCTGGAGAAGGCAGACTCCAGATCTGGGTTCTGGGATGGCTGTCTCTGGCTGTGGCCTCTGGCTTCTGGGTTCCAAGCCCTCCAAGTCAGTGACTTGCCCATCCCCAGCTAGCTTGTGTCCGACTGGCTGCCGCTTTTTCTAATCTTGAGTAATTGGATTTACAGTGAGTGCTGTATCCAATTACAGAATCCTAATTAAAGGACCAAAGTTACAAGTGTGATGTGTCTCGCTTTCAGCAATTATGATTAATTTTGCCAGAATACACACGCAGACGTTGATTATGGGATCTGCGGGCAAACAGGAGCTGAATGCTGATAATTGAGCCATCAGCAGGGGGAAGGAAAATATTTCGGCACTCGAGAGATGCTGGCGTTTCCTTCTAGGTCTGAGTTTGCGGGCAGACCTTTGTGGGCTGGCGCTGTCAAGACGGATGTGCAGAAGAGATGGTATGACGTGGAGATGAAGCATCTGCCTCTCTGAATCATCATGTTTCTGGGGCAACAAGAAACGGGTGCACAGAAAAGGGGCATGCAAAACCAGGTTCAGGGAAGGGGTTTTCTGCACCCACAGAGTCAGGTGTAATGTGGCACACCTTCCTCTGCAGGGTGTGGCTTATTTGCTAGTCTCACCTGGGGCTAGGGATGCCAGCCTCCAGGTGGGACCTGGGGTTCCCCCGGAATTACAGCCCATCTCCAGATTCCAGAGATCAGTTGTTCAGCTATCAGCTTTCTGCTTCTTGTTTGTGAACTGGATTTGGGGGAGTGGATATTTGGACGGTGAATGGACCCTGCTTGTAGCAGAAGGCTGATGGATCTGATTCTTTCAACTTATGGCTTTGTCAGGTAAGGATCACAACCTGCATCACAACCAGGCCAGGGCTATGAGGATCCCATACCTAAATCTTGATTCCAGAACGGCTTTTTCTGCTCCAGAGGCCCAGAGGGCAGATGATGCAGCTGACTAACTGTAAGAATGGCTGAGCAGTGGAACAGACTGCCTTGGAGGTGGTGGATGCTCCTTCGCTGGATGTTTTCAAGCGGAGGCTGGACGACCATATTTTGGGTATGCTGTAGGGCTATCTTTAGGCTATGCTCCTGCAGAGTGCATGGGGCTGGACTAGATTACCTGCAAGATCCCAACTCTAACATTCTATGATTCTATGACTCCCAAGAACTGGCCAATTCCCATATAAATGACTATCAACGTTCAAGGCAAATGCTTAAGGATGCCCTGTCATTGGCCTTCCAGAGTAACTGCCTGTCCACTGCGTGATACAGGATGTTGGACTAGGTGGACTTCTGGTCTGATACAGCAGGGCTCTTCTTATGTTCTTACATTCTTAAGTACTGGAAGCAAAATGCTCCTGCACTGCTTAGCAGAAGGCGAATACACTACTCCCCCCCCAAGCCAAATGTTCTTTGGGATTCTTTACTGAGTTGGATCAATGCATAATGGAAGATTGCCTTGCCTGGTTGCTTCCTGCTCTGTCTTGGATGGTGAATTTGACAGCGGTTGGAAGCTGGAGGTGGGATGAGGTTCACCTTGAGCCGTAAGCTCAGCGAGGAGTTATAGCAGGGGTAAACATTCTTAATTGTTGTTATAAGAACATAAGAAGAGCCCTGCTGGATCTGACCAGTGGCCCATCTAGTCCAGCACCCTGTCTTATGCAGCAGCCAACCAGTTGTGTGGAGAGCCAGCAATAGGACACAGAAGTCCAGGCCTTCCCTTAATGTTGCCTCTTGTCACTGGGAATGCCAAGACACATGGTAGCTAGGATTCAGAGACTGACTGCTTCTGAACATGGAGGTTTCAATTAGTCATCATGGATGGTAGTCACTGATGCATCTATCCTCCTGAATTCCTTCTATCCTTTCCTATAATACGTTTCCAAAGCAGTTTACAAAATATAAACAGATAAGTCCATTCCAGTTGAAGTTCAAGCAGTAATCAATTGACAATGGAAAATCAACAGCAGCAGAAGAGATTTCCAACTTATTGAAACCAGGGCCAGGTCTCTGAAGTCCTGCCAGAACAAGCATTTTTTCACTTGTTTCCAGCAGGAGGCAAGACCTCTTGGGAGTAAGGGTGCGGTCACACATGCCAGATAAAATGGGGGGGGGGAAAGCGAGGCTATTTCCTCCAGAGGAATTTGACCCGCAGTTGCACCATCACACGCCCCTTTGAAGCTGTGGGTGCAGCCTGTCAGTGTGTGATCAGACGTAACTGCGGATGAGTTGTGGGCTTTTTGTGCCATTTGTTTCCTATGTGCTTAAATGAAGAATCGATGAACCGTGTCTTCGCACTGAGGGCTCCCTATGGAGTTTGCAATGATGCGCATACTGCAAAGGGGGAAAAAAACAATGGCACAGAGTCGGGATGGCCTGATCAGTCCATCCCGACTGCATGAGAGCACGCTGGAGCGATCAGACGGGAAAGTCCATCCGTGGCCTGTTGCAACCCGTTTACTACCGGATTTTCCCCAGTGTCTTTTAACTCCACTTCTGCGGTGGAGCAGATCGGGTTGCCGACGGTTGTTGGACGCTTCCCAGATGTTGTTGTCAGATTGCACCCTTTAAATCCACCCGGCATTTGTGCCTATGTTGGGTCTAATTGTGCGTATGATCACAGCCTAAGTTTGCCACTGCAACCCAGGGCAACTACTGAGAAGGCCCTGCTGCCAGAGGCGGACAACCTTGCATCTACAAACACCAGCCCCTGAGTGGCCAATCCAAGCATGACTTCTGCTGCAAACTTACAGAACTATTTCTTTAGAGCCTGACCCTGTGGGGAGGAAAGTGTAAGCCTGAATGGAACACAATGACTCTTCTTCCGAACCAGCCCCACCACTCTAAATGTTGTCTGTGCTTGAGTGCTAGAGGAGAAATCAAATCTTTCTTTGCCCAGACATCTCCTTTCTGGGTACGTATGTTGAGTACATTGAGTACATTGCCAGTTCTCATCATCTAGTACTCTCTCTATTCTATCTCCCCCCGCCACCCTTTAAGCTGGTGGGTGGGATTGCAACATCTGAAACAATGAGGTTTTCAAATGCCTTTCCCCACTTCCAACCCCAACTGCATCTCACCCAAGAACGAGACCTAAGAATCTCTGCTGAAGAATTGTAACTGAAATAGGTTACCCAGGGATTTCTGTGCGGGAGGAAGAAAGGGCTGCGTGTGTGCTGGCCGCCTCAATGAATTTGTTTAGAGGAGTGGAAGGGGACAGCACAGGAGATTGTTCACTGACATCTCAATAATGGATTTGAAAATATAAAAGGGGAGGAGAAAGAATGCCCTGCATTTCCCCCCTTTTTTCCTTTCCCCACCCCCCCAAAGAGACAATTTGATGGAAACAAAGGAGCAGGGAGAACTCACAGAAGCAGGCAGGTAATTATAGGCCTTGCCGGGTCTGATTTGGGTAAGCGTGCCTTCATCAAAGAAAGGAAAAATTAGGGGGAAGAAAAAGGCATCGTTTGTTCTTTGGAGAATGTCAAGATCTGGCAGAAGGGGCTGTGGGGACCAAACCCCCCCACTTAAACTTCCAAAAGGAGCCTGAAATTAACAAAACAGAAAGCAAGAAATGAGAGCAGGTATCAAGAAAAGCTGCAGACAGAATGTGGGAGTCTGGGGGACCAAACTCTGGCAAGTGATAAAGAGGCAGTTGGAAGGCACGAGGGGGGAAAGGGAGGATGTGGAGAAGAAAAACAAGCGCGTCATTGGAAGTGGGAGACTGTGTGAAATATACTGGGTTCAGACTCGTTCAAATGATTAGCTCATAGTTTATTAGTGATTCAGCAAGAGAAAGAAGACTGAGAAACCCCTGGCCAGCCGGGTATTTATGCCTGAAAAAGGTTACACCCAAAACACACCCCACTCCCAACTATAGGCTATTTACACTACATTGTTTCCCAGTTGGGTAACTCTAGGATCCCTGTCACCCTACTGGTCCATTCTAGGATCCTAGCAAGCTATTGTTATGCATCCCCAAGCTAAGTCCTTTTGCAAGTACAGTTCAGGCTCGATACATAACACTGTGTCTTTGTGGCAATTTTTTTCGGGTGTCACCTGGTTCCATATCTCGGGCCCTGTATAGCTTTACTAAAGAGTTTGCTCCTTCAACACTACCACCAGCAGGTCTCTTGCTCTGTGAAATGGCCTCACCAGTTCTCCTTTGCTGCCTTTAGGCCCACCCAGAACACGACCCAGTGCCACCTCGTTATCCACCTTCCAACTCCAGCTTTAAATTCACTTCTGTTGTAAAAAAAATAAATGAAGTATGGTAACTAGGGGAGGGAAGGCAGCATGGTATAGCCTGGTATTATCAGAACTTGGAAGCTAAGGAGGGTCAGTATTTGGAAGGGAGACCACCAAGGAAGATTCTACAGAGGAAGAACATGGCAAACCACCTCCCTCTGCTTCTCACTTGCTTTGAAAGCCCCTTGTTGGGGTTGATATAAGTTGGCTGCGACTTGACAGTTTTTTTTAGACATAAGCACATGGTGGCTAGGATTGCCAGCCTCCGAGTGGGCCCTTGAGAGCTCCTGGAATTACAACTGATCTCAGGACTACAGAGATTAATCCCCGTCAAGAAAATGGCTACTTTGGAGGGTGGACTCTATGGCATTATACCTTGCTGAGGTCTCCCCTCCCCAAACTCCACCCTCTCCAGGCTCCACTCCCCAAGTCTCTGGAAATTCCACAGCCCACAGCTGGCAATCCTACCATTGGCACCTGAAAGACTAACCAAAATTTATTCCAGCAGAAGTTTTTGTGAGTCAGAGCTCATTTCCTCAGTTGCCCTGGTAGGTTCATCCATTAGACAGAAGTATTTACAGTTAGAGCCGCAGACAACGCAAAGGGAACAGTGCTGGTGAGGGATGTTACAGAGGCCAGTTAAAACAATATCCAGTTGTTATGTAGTGGGAAGCCGCATGGAAAGACGACGGACAACGACGTGGTGCATAGCACGCTTTATTAGGTACACAACAAGACATGCCGGCAAACGGCCGGCAGGCTAACTATATACACACCTGGGGACACACCCCTGGTCACCATTGGAGGGTTTGAATCTCCCGCCAAGGTTCCCATTGGTTCCCCAGTGGAGGGACTAGAATCCTAGTCCCCATTGTTGTCCAGGACTGAAGCTCAGGGATATGCGCTGACCTCCGGTGGTGGTCAGTGGACACAACACCCCTCCCCCCATAGTCCGGACCCTCCCCTAGGTAACATAGTCTTTTAGGTACGCTGGGGGCTGTCGTACCCTAGTGGATCGTCTGGGGCCCTGTGCTGGGGCCACCGGGGTTCTGACCTCCGGGGTGGACGTCTGTGGTGGAGCTGGGGCTTCCGCAGCTGCCAGTTCGGGCTCTGGGGCCCCCGCCTCTGCTGCCTGGGGCGGCCTGTCTCTGAGTGCGTCCTCGGGCGCGGGCGTGGTTTGCTCAGGGGCCTCGATGGGGTCCTCTGCTTCCGATGGTACTTCCGATGGTTCGTGCTCGGGGAGCATTCGCCGCCGGAGCTGGTCGATGTGCCTCCGGAGGACCTGGCCGCACTCAGTGGACACCTCATACATGACGGTGCCCGTTGGTCGGATGATGCGGCCCGCGAGCCACTCCGGTCCCCTGCCAAAGTTCCGGGCGAACACGGGCTCCTCAGGAAAGAACCCGCGTGGCGCTTCCCTCTGCTCTGTGGGGTTCCGCTGTCCCGGAGCCCGATCGGGGTGTAAGCGGTCCAGCAGGATCGTGGGCCTCCGGCCCATCAACAGCTCGGCGGGGCAGCGGCCGCTTACCGGGTTCGGCGTAGTCCGCTGCGCTAGGAGGAACCTGGCGATGCGGCATTCCCAGTCCCCCTCCGATAGGCGGCTGAGGGCCTCCTTCGCCGTCCGGACCATACGCTCGGCTTGGCCGTTGGTTGCCGGGTGGAAGGGTGCCGTCCTGATGTGCTGGATCAGGTTGCCGCTGAGGAATTGCCGGAACTCCTCGGAGGTGAACGCCGTCCCGTTGTCTGAGACGATGGTGTCTGGCAGACCGTGGGTGGCAAAGATCTTCCTGAGGGCACGGATGGTCGCCTTGGTGGACGTCGCGGAGACGGGGCTGATTTCCAACCATTTGGTGTAGGAATCCACCGTCACCAGAAACAACAGTCCATGGAATGGCCCGGCGAAATCAATGTGCAGCCGTGACCATGGGGTGCGGGTGGATTCCCACGAGGAGTGCGGCGCCCCCGGCGGGCTGGGACGCACGGCTTGGCAGGTCTGGCACCGCTTCACCCATGCCTCTACCTCAGCGTCAATGCCGGGCCACCAGACGTAGCTTCTGGCCAGTCCTTTCATTCGTACGATGCCCGGATGTGCCTCGTGTAGCGCCCGTAGGACTCCCTGGCGTAGGGCGCTAGGGACCACGACCCGGTCTCCCCATAGTAGGCAGCCCTTGTGAGCCGACAGTTCCTCTCGGCGGGCCTTGAAAGCAGCGAACTCCGGCCCATCCACCCCTGTAGGCCACCCCCTCACCACCCAGCTCAGCACCCGGGATATGATGGGGTCCCGGGCCGTGCGGCGGGCGACATCAGCTGCTTGGAGGGGAGCGTCGGGGAGATCCTCCACCTGGAGGATCCGATGGACGGGGGCCGGGTCCACCACGATGTCTGGCAGGGGAAGGCGGCTGAGGGCGTCAGCGTGGCCCATGGCCTTCCCGGGACGGTGCACGATGCTGTAATCGTAGGCCGCCAGAAAGATGGTCCAACGCAGGACGCGCGGGGAGATGACCTGGGGTGTTCTGCGGTCCGGTGCGAACAGGCCGAGGAGCGGTCGGTGGTCGGTGGCGATCGTGAAGGGTCGGCCGTAGACGAAGTCGTGGAACTTCTTGACCCCGGCCACGATAGCTAGACCCTCGCGATCTATCTGGGCGTAGTTCCTCTCTGCCGCAGATAGGGTTCGCGAGTAGTATGCGACCGGGACCTCCCGGCCGTCGGGGAGGCGATGTGCCAGCACTGCGCCCACTCCGTAGGGTGATGCGTCGCACGCCAGCACCACCGGCAGCGACTCATCGAAGTGGGCCAACACAGAGTTAGAAATTAAAAGTTCCTTGACGGACTTGAAGGCTGCGGCCTGCCGGGGGCCCCACAGCCAAGGGGCCGTTTTGTCCAGCAAGCGGTGGAGGGGTTCCGCTACCGCCGCCTTGTGGGGGAGGAAGGCGTGATAAAAGTTCACTATGCCGAGGAAAGCCTGCAGCTCCGCCTTGGACTTGGGCGGCGGCGCTTCCACGATAGCCTTTACTTTTTCCCGCGTCGGGTGGAGGCCCTCCCGGTCCACTGTGAAGCCTAAAAAATCCACCGACGGAACCCCCAGGCGGCACTTGTCCAGCTTGACCTTCAGCCCGGCGTCCTGGAAACGGCCGAGCACGGTGCGGAGGCGGGTCGCGAAGTCGGCGGGCGTGGCAGCGGCGATCAATACATCGTCGAAGAAGGGCGTGACGCCAGGGATCCCTTTGAGAAGAGAGTCCATCAATTGCTGAAATAGTCCCGGCGCCACGCTCACTCCAAAACTCAAGCGCTTAACACGGAATGCCCCCCGGTGGGTAACTATGGTCTGCGCTTCCGCAGTTGCCTCGTCAACAGGCAACTGCTGGTATGCTTGGGCAAGATCTAGTTTCCCAAAGATCTTTGCCCCGCCCAAGGTGGCCAGAACGTGGCTGACTACAGGGACCGGGTACGCGTGGTCCTGTAGCGCCCTGTTCAAAGTACATTTATAGTCCGCGCAGATGCGGACTGACCCATTCGGTTTCTTTACTACAACGATGGGTGTCTCCCAAGCGGCGTGGGAGACGGGCTCTAGGACGCCCTGCGCCACAAGGCGGTCCAGTTCCGCATCTATCTTGGGCTTGACCCAGGAAGCCCAGTCTTGCGGGTGGGCTATGTCGAAGGGCGGAAGCAGCCCTAGCCTGGGAGCGGTAGCCATTGTGCGCGTCGGTGGGGTTGCGGGAGGAGCGGTCGAGCTGTTCGGTTCTTCGCTCATCGGCACGGCAACTTAGCGTCCTCCTGGTCCCTCGCGACAGCCCGGCTCAAATGCGGCTAAATCCCACCTTCGTCGCCACTGTTATGTAGTGGGAAGCCGCATGGAAAGACGACGGACAACGACGTGGTGCATAGCACGCTTTATTAGGTACACAACAAGACATGCCGGCAAACGGCCGGCAGGCTAACTATATACACACCTGGGGACACACCCCTGGTCACCATTGGAGGGTTTGAATCTCCCGCCAAGGTTCCCATTGGTTCCCCAGTGGAGGGACTAGAATCCTAGTCCCCATTGTTGTCCAGGACTGAAGCTCAGGGATATGCGCTGACCTCCGGTGGTGGTCAGTGGACACAACACCAGTCAAAACTTGGAGCGGATGAAGACATCTGTTGTGGAGTTGCTAGCTTGACCCCTTGGCCTTCATCTTGAGACCAAACAAAGCCCAAGCCTGCGTGACTGCTCATGACTTTCATATTCTGCTCGTGGGTCAAGTCTCAGGTGTATATGCTCATTTCTCTGGGCTTCCTATCAAGTTCACAGGCTCCTCTCTGGGGACAATTGCTCACTAGCTGAGCCATGGAACTCACAAACATGCACACGCTGTGCTCAGGCAGCCTTCACTCTACTGGCCAGCCCTCCCAGAATCTGCCTCCCTGAGGGAGTTTCTTTTCTCAGTCTGGGATAACACATGCTGCGTTGGGTAACTGGCACATCTCTCCAGGAAGTCTGACACCATGGAGGAATGGCAGTTGTTCTTTGACTCATCTGGAGTGAATCTAAAATAGGTACCTTCTTGGTTCAGGCCACAGGCAGAAAGAATTGGAGACCTCCCTACATACTTATACATTATTCATTTTAGCTACCTTGTTTGTTCAGGCTGTGAGTGGAAAGAATTGGAAGCTTTTCTGAATACTTACACACTATTTTATGTACTTTATTTATACCCTGTCCCTGCCTTTCTCCCCACTGGGGGACTCGAAGTGGGGTACATTGTTCTCCTCTGCTCCAATTTGTCCTCACTACAACCCTGTGAAGTAGGTGAGAGTGTGTGATTGGTCCAAGATTGCCCAACAAGCTTCCATGGCAGACTGGGGATTTAAATCTGGTCTCCCAGCACCTAGTTTGACACTCTAACCACTACACCACACTGGCTGCAACAGAGAGCAAACCAAGAGCTTTCTGTCTCAGTTTCCAAAATCTCCTAGAACAAGCACTTAGTTGAGAAGGCATTTCGATTCTTAGTCGCTCTCTTATTGATTTCAGATGGGCACTCAAAATGCAATTTTTGATTTTTCTGGAAACTGGGAAGTGGTTTGAACATGGAGTAGGCATGGAAAGGCCCAGGTTCAAATCTCCATTCTGCCTTGAAGCTCATTGGAATACCTGGGACCAGTCAGCCTAGCCCACAGGGTTCTTGTGGGGATAGAATGGAGGAGAGCCATGAATGCTGCTGTGATCTCTGGAGAAAGGGCAAGGTTTTGTTTTTTTTAAAAAAAGGCAAGATGTGGATTCTGTTTTATTCCCATTTTTTTAAATTTTAGTAGGGAAATGTGCATTCAAACACATGCTAGAAAACAGAGCAATTATGCCTGTCCGCTACGCTGCCATATGGTTTTGTGGACTGGGGGGGGGCACCCGCCTGACCTGTGTACGACTGGGTGCCACATTCCTTTCCCTGCTTGCCTCTCCTGTTATCTGTAACCTTGTACCACTTGTCTAGTTGTAATGTCTTCATATTAATCAACTGTGTGACTGGTTTCCTTTCCCAGCTCAGCTGCATCGGTTATTCCTTCCCGCCCACGGGACAAAGTGTAGCTCAACTTCAGTTGGATCCCTTCCTTGAACGCAGTGACTTGGCAACAGTGATCCATGCAATGGTCACCTCGAGATTGGATTACTGTAATGCCCTCTACATGGGGCTGCCCTTGTCGCAGATCTGGAAGCTTCAGCTGGTGTAAAATGCCGCGGCCAGGCTGTTGATGGAACTCCCTAACCGGGAGCACATTCAGTCTGCACTAAAGGCATTGCACTGGCTGCCGAGGACCTACATACCTGAGGGACCGCCTTTCCCCATATGTACCCCAGAAAGCACTGTGACCGGGGATCCAGAATCATCTGGTCCTCCCGAGCATTAAGGAGGCCAGGCTGGCAACGGCCAGGGCTTTTTTGGTGGCGGCTCCACTCTGGTGGAATGAGCTCCCAGAGGAGACCAGGCCCCTGTGGGACCTTTTACAGTTCTGCAGGGCCTGTAAAATGAAGCTCTTCTGCCAGGCTTTTGGAGGGCCCCCCCCCCCCACTACTATTACCACCAGGGATGCCAACTGACAAAGTATGGCGAACAGCCCTGATCCACGGGACCCCAATAACTGCTGATTCCCCCCTTTTATGACATCTGAAGTACCTTCTTAGGACATCTAAAGCAGACCAGCGGTACGATAGCTAAAGCAGACCAGCGGTACCGGCGCATAAGATTAGCATTTTATTATTATACCTGGTTTTAATATAGTATTTTAATGTTGTATTTATTACCTATATATTTGGGTATTCTATCTGCTATAAGCTGCCCTAAGCCAGCCTCGGCCGGGAGGGCGGGATAAAAGTTTAATTAATTAACAACAACAACAACTGACCCCTCTATTCACTATCAATCACCTCTGCTTTCATAGTTCTGTATTAGTTCTGTATCGCTTGCTCTTTTTGAATGTTTAGTGTGCTTGTAATTAGAGACCTACTTTAATAAAACCTATTTAATTTACTCTTCAAATCTGGAGCCTTCCTAGTGTGCCGGAGCTCAGTATACAAGTGGTCTGTGATTCCTGTAGCCCTCTGGCCTATCCTGCCTCATAGGTAATTTCCCCAAACAACAAGGCAGGCCATTGGCGGTAACAACAGGACACAATTACAGGGGTGTTGTATTCACTCCAGAGGGGTCTCTGTGTTCGCTGGCTGCTGCAAACACCAATGACAGTCTTGTGGCTCCCAGAAGCTTTTCTTTCAGAAGAAGCATCCGTCTGATTGACAAAGTGGGCTGTGGTCCATGTACAAGTAAAAAACTTGTCAGAGCCATGAGACGCCCGTTTATTTTTGTATTTACTGTAAACTAGTAAGGGAGGGAAGGCACCACATTATAGCCCGATCTTGTCAGATCTCAGAAGCTACGCACAATCAGTACTTGGATGGAGGACCAAGGCTCTGCAGAGGAGGACAAACTGGTGCCTAAGCGGGCTGCAACTTGATGGCACTTCCAGACTTGTAAGTATCTTTGTCAGTGGTGTTGTCCCCCACCCCCCCCGAATAAAAATTTTTATGAGTAGCAAAGAGTTTTGTAATGTTTCAGGCCAAGAGTTTGCTACATATTCCCACAATGCAACTGAAACTCTCACTTCCTCCAAAGAGCTCAGGGTAGCTTACACTCTTTGCTAAGGTTGCCAACCTCCAGGTGGTGCCTGGAGATTTCCTAGAATTACATCTGATCTCCAAGCTACAGAGATTGGTTCCCCTAGAGAAAATGGCAGCTTCAGAGGGTAGACTTTATGGCAATATGCTCCAGCCCCCCTCTCCCCAAACCTCACCCTTTCCAGGCGCCACCCCCCCAAATCTCCAGGTATTTCCCAACCCAGAGCTGGCCACCCTGCTCCTCCACCACAACAATCTTGTGAAGTAGGTTAGGCTGCTAGAGAATGACTGGCCCAAAGTCACTGTGACGGAAGTGTTGAGATCATTCCCAGGGTCTGGAACACATCAGACCCCTGTTACCTGAATTACTCCAATGCAGGACAACAGTGAAAGAATTTATGAAAGCTTTTATTCAAATAAAGTGGAGAAGTAAGTTGCATAATGAGCAATCATCCAAGCTTCTCCAAGGGCAGTCCTTTGAGTCACTATTTTTATCCTAACATGGCTGGTCCCGACCACCCTTTCTCCCTCCCCTGGGCGGAGAAGGGCAGTGTTACAATCCTGTTAGGTTATTTCTGTAGTCCCCCCAGACCCTGTGGTTAGGCCACAGTCTCTTTCGTCGCTTTCAGACACTGAGCACATTTCCTGTTTTCCTATTACTTTCTCTACAGAAGTGACTTTCCTTGTTGGGAAACTCCGTTAGATGAAGGGCTCCCTGGAAAGAACATGTTAAAGGCTGTCACCTCTCAGAGACCTCCAGAGAACTTCTAGACTGACCCTCTGAGAAGATTTCTTTCTCGTGCAGTACTAGGCCCATTCAGAAATAACAGGGTGTAAACCCTGGAGAACACCTTATAGAAAATTGTGTCCATGCAGTCTACCATGCAGGGAAGAGATTAGCAGAAATATCTCAGAGACATATACTGTACTAAATAAAGCCTAAAAATAGTCTTTATATTTAAAAGGCAGAGAAAGGGTTGGATTTAAAAGGCAGAGAAAGGGGGAGGGGGGAAAAAGCAGTGCAAACCATGTCACAGCACACAGACTTTCAAATAAAAAGCAATACATTTGGTCTAACTTAGCTAGTCACACTAATTAGACTGTGGTAGATTTCTTAACAGCATGTGCAGATTTTCTTGCAGTAATATTGGAGGGGTCTTTAACCCCTGCCTACCACTCTGTGGTCATCAGATTTGCATGGTTCCAATGGAGACAAAAACAGACAACCCCATATTTATGGGTAGTGGAATCTGACCTAAGCCAGCCTTCTTTATAAGGCTGATTAGCTGTTTTAGCCAGTCCAAGTAAAAACCCCACCTCTAATGTCAGGGGCTAATATTACCAATCAGTAAATTACCAAAATGATAGTCTCTCCCATCGAGTAGCAGTTAATGACTCTGAATGATCATGACAAACTGTTGGTCCCATCAACACTGATTTTCCTTTGTCTAAAGAGGATTCTGTTTGGCAAGGTGGTCTAATGTGGAATGGGAACGAATGAGTTATACTAATGAAAGCCCCAGGGGGGGCAAGATCCCAGGCACTCTAAGCACCTGTCTTTAAGGTAAAGGTAAAGGTTTCCCTTGCTCAAAAGCCAGTCGAATCTGATTCTAGGGCACAGTGCTCATTTCTGTTTCCAAGCCGAAGAGTCAGCACTGTCCAAAGACGTTTCCGTGGTCATGTGGTCGGCATGACTAGATGCTGAGGCACACGGAATGTTGTTACCTTCCCACCGAAGTGGCACCTATTTATCTGCCTGCAATTTCTTGCTTTCGAACTGCTACGTGGGCAGGAGCTGGGACCATAGACGGGAGCTCACTCCATCATGCAGCACAGGTCTCGAACTGCTGAACTACCGACTTTCCTGTCTTAAGTTCAGCGTCTTAACCACTGAGCCACCTGTCTTTAGTTATACTAAATTTTAGGGGTTTCTGTCACAGTGACCTACTGAGCTGTATTACTAAGTAGGAATTTGAACCCGAGTCTCTAGCATCACTGTATAGCCATAGCATTCCTCCTCATTCTCACTGTCTCTGGCCCCCTTCCCCCAAGCATCCCATCCCCTTTATTTCGCATTTACCACTGATACAACACTTATACAAGCTTCTCTGGCTCCATCCTCTCCTCCTCCATCCCATCACAGACTTCCTACTTCTCTGAGGGCAGAGCCCAGTGGAGCCCAGTGGCTTCAATCCAGTGCCACTCTAGGATCTGGGAAACCCAAATCTGAATTCCCATTTTACCATGGAAGCTTGCTGGGTGACTTTGGGCTTAATCATTCTTTCTTAGCCTAACCTACCTCACGGTTGTTGTTGGGAGGGTAAAACAGAGGAGGGAAGGATGATGTTGTAAGCCACGTTGGGGAGAAAAGCGAGGCATAGCTAAACAAAGAAGTAAACTGTGTAATGGCGAGCAAATGGGCACTCACCTGGCCAAAATGGACTGGCCTGCTTGATGCCAGATTCTGGCCTTGCCCGCTGCTTCTGCCATCCTCTTCTTGGACCAGTGGCTCCTGTTTGGTAAACACTTTGCTTCATTTCTTAAATGGCATACCTGCGGCCCTTTTAGAGTTGCTAGCCTCCAGGTGGGGCCTGGGGATCTCCCGCTTTTACAACTGATCCCCAGCCGAAAGAGATCAGCTCCCCTGGAGAAAATGGCTGCTTTGGAGGGTGAACTCAATGGCATTGTACTGTGCTGAGGCCCTTCCCCTCCCCAAACCCCGCCCTCTCCTGGCTCCACCCCCAAAGTATCCAGGTATTTTCCAAACCAGACTTGGCAACCCTAGGCCCTTTCAAACCTGAAGTAATCCGCTTGGGCGCAAGATACCGTCCCCATATTTCTGGGGCAAAGAGCTGTCACTAAATAGAAAGTTCTGGCTTGTGCTTCAGCAAAGCGGCCTGCCGCCTTCCCCGTCTTCCTGGGGAAGAATCTGTAGAGAGGCTGATTGAAACAGTTCATTAGGGGCAATTCTGAAGCTCTGCTCATGGGCCTGGATGTGAAGAAGCACCTGCTTTCCTCTGGACAAGTCCCTTGCAATTTATTTCATCAATTTGTTTTCCCCCTTTTCCTGAAATAAAATAATTGGCTTGGCTATCTTCAGAGAGAACAGTTTCAAGATGCTGCTGGCAACTGGATGCCAAAACAGCCTGAGTGTTGTCCTCAGACAAGAAAGAGAGGAAGGAGAAAGAGGTCTGAGAGATGGGAGAAAATTAAAGCGTATGGGGGGGGGGGGATGCCTGAAGGTAATGGCCTCTCTTTGACAGGGCAGACAATAGACGTAAGCAAGATTCTCCCTTTTGACTCTGACCTTTACTCTCACTAGCTAATTAGTCTCCAAAATGACAAAAGTCTGACAGGGAACATTGCATGCTTGGCCCTGCTCAGGTACGGATCCTGGACAGTGCAGAGGCCAACTATGCTGATGAAGATACCAGGGAATGACTCTTCCAGGTGCCTTCCTCTCACGCCACTCTTGAGAGGCATGGAAATTCATTTAATTCCCTCAGATTGCTTGGGCTAAGGCAGCCATTTTGTTTCCATCCTCTCCCCCAACTTGTTCCTTAAGGGAAGACTAGGAACCTCTTTCTGCCAGCTGAATGGGAACTGGGGTGGGCTCCATGGCAGGCATTCCCTGCTCCTACTCACCTCTCACTGGCCTTGTGCACAAGATACAGTAAATGGACATATAATTAGTGTACAATGTACACTTGATTCTTCCTTATATGCATGCTGAACAAGTCTCATCTTCCAGTGAATGCATGCACAGTGAAACTTTGATTGAGACCCCACATTTTCCCAGGTACCAGTCCCTGGTTTCATTTGTAAACTGGCCCAAGGCCAATCCGAAGGCTTTCTTGACAGAGCAGGGATTCAAATCTGGGTCCCCCAAATCCTAGCCCGACACTCTGATCACTTCAAAGCATGCCATCAGAGGCCATGTAAAAAGCCTCCTCTTTGGCATCCCATTTGCACATTCATTGGTCTTCAGTGGTCCAACAGTTGCACGCAGATGTCAACCAGCCAGTCCTGAGACCACCAAAGAAGTCCAGGGCTGCTACAGGGCAAACCACCTCTGTTCATCTCTTCCCTTGAACACCCTATGGGGGTCACCATAAGTCGGCTGTGACTTGACAGCACTTTACACTGATGTAATCCTTTCTCCGAACATCAGGCAAAAAACTTTGCTTCTTTCTTACAAACAGATGTACATATTAGGAGGTACGTGCGTTCACGGTAACACATGTACTGGGTTTCAGTGATGCATCTTGAATGGAAATGGCCTAGAAAGCAAAGGGGGAGGCAGATGTTTACCAAGTCCAATTTCCCACAAGCAGCTGCACTGTCCTCGCTCTTCCCTTCCCCCGATTGTATTCATCAATTTCCCACTACCTGCTGCATGGTAGTTTCCCCCTTATCTTGTCAATCTCAAAAAACAAGGATCTAGAAGACACGGGACAAAATTGGGGGATGCTGTGGGTCAAAATGTGGCTGTGCAGCAAGTAGTGGGAAATTGACGAATACAATCAGGGGAAAGGGAAGAGCGAGGGCGGCGCAGCTGCTTGTGGGAAATCGGTCCAAGTGTTTTTCCTCCAGTCATGAGCCCTGCAGATCCCATTCTAGCAGCCTCCCTTGCTGATCTCCAGAGATCAATTCCTCTGGGGGAAATGGCTGCTTTGATGGGTCGACTGTATGGCATTATATCTCACTCCAGGTGGAGCCTGGAGATCCCCCAGAATTACAACTGATCTTCAGCCTCCTTTGCATCCTTATCTGTTGAGATTTCTTACCAAAAGGCCAACCTAGATATGATCTGTTTCAGAGACACTGCTCTGACTTTCATACATGGCTTTGAGGGCGTGAGATCATGTCTCTGTTTTTTCCATCCCTGTCACTGTGTCCAGTTTGCTTCTGGGTCTTTCAAGCAGTCTGTACGTCCCAGCAAAGACTGCTGTCTACAATCTAGTGTCCAGATTGGGTCAGAAATAGCTTGGCCTACCTGAGCTTTACCCCCATAATTTTGCCCTGTACTTGTTACACTCTGCAAGGTCATTGAGAGCTCTCATACTGGAGCATCGCTCCAGTGTAAAGGTTCTCCAAATATGCAATTGTTTTTGACAATATTTGGAATAAAAGAGGCGGTTGTATCTTTTTGTGCATGTGAAGAAATAGCTCTTTCATCTCCAGCACACCCCTCTATTGACAGATGGGGGATAAAATATCTCTTCGGACCACATCCTGATTTATACCTTCTGTCCATGGAGCCCTCAACTTTCCCCTTAACTTCAATGTACTTTTCTCTTTCCTCGCTTCCTGAAAGCAGTGCTATCTGCATGAAATTGGCCTCCAAACAAGACAGGGAGGGAATCTGTCGCTATCAGGGTTCTCGGATGGCATGGGAGGCATTTCGCCCGCCTGTGGATGAATAAAAGGAAGCAAAAGCAATCATGGCCTCTGTCAGCTCTGGCTCACGAAAATGATGTCGCTTTGCAGCCTGTGATGGCTTGTTGGGATTGCAAGTGGAACAAGATGAGATTGGGTCAGAGTGAGTTTGTAGAGAGCCGTAATGGACCCGGGGAGGAGAGAAGGGAACAATACAGCAAGGCCGTTTGCGTTTGTGAGGAAAGCTGCACTTGTCCCAACGCCTGAATGGGCTGCATTTTGCCTGATGTTTGGAGAAAGGATTATGTCTGTGTAAAGTGCTGTCAAGTCACAGCTGACATGGTGACCCCCCCCATAGGGTATTCAAGGGAAGAGATGAGCAGAGGTGGTTTGCCACTGCATGCCCCTGTGTAGCAACCCCTGACTTCCTTGGTGGTCTCCAAGAACTAACCAGGTCTGACCCTACATAGGTTTGGGGCTAGGGCCAGAAAAAGGATACCAGTGTCAGCTACACTGCCATAGTGAGGGAGGGGAGGAAGGGAGTCTGCTGGGTGAACATCTTCCTGTCCAGGAATGTTAGCTTTCTCTTCACTCATGGCCCTTATCCAGTTTCCTGACCTTGATGCTTCACGCTCTCTCCTTCCCTGGGGACCTGTAGTCATTTCTTTGCACGTGTAAGGCTAGCACCTCTGATTGGCTTAACTCCAACAGAAGACCCCGCTTTGAACGTAGTATATCTTTTCCCCTCCCGCCTGGTGGATTAGCTTTTGCACAGGATGTATGTACAGATGACCTGCTGCTACTGAACTCAATAAACTTGATCCTTCTAAGGAACATTGTTGAGCCTGAGTGCTGTGGGACTCTGACAACCAGAGGACAAAGTCACTGGCTGAGATCAGACTCTCTTGGTGGCCTTCAGGAGAGAGTTGCTCCCACACTCAGGACTGGCTGGTTGACATCTGAGTGCCAACTGCTGGATCACTTAAGACCAATGAATGTGAAAATGGGATGCCAAAGGGGAAGCTTTTTACATGGCCTCTGCTTTGCAGTGAAGCAATTAGAGTGTCAGGCTAGGATCTGGGAGACCTGGGAGACCCAGATTTGAATCCTTTACATACTCTTACCCTAACCTACCTCACAGGGTTGTCATGAGGACAAAAACTAGGAGAAGGTTGGCATAATAATGCTCAGAAGACTAAAGAGTGCTACCTAGATATTATATATGTGGCTTGGATCCCACAGTACGGTTGCTTTCGCACTAGAGCTGCCTCGATGTTGTGCCGCCGTTTGCACCGATACTATTGGTCAATTTCACACCCAAAGCTGCGGGGCTGCATTTTGACTCGCGGCTTCGCCCGATTTCCCCCACAGTTTTGTGATCCTGTTTTTTGAGTATCACGAAACTGCGGAGGAAATCGGGCGAAGCCGCAGGTCAAATGCAGCCCCGCAGCTTCGGGTGTGAAATTGAACAATAGTATTGGGGTCAACGACGGTGCAACATCGAGGCAGCTCTAATGCGAAATCAGCCTACATTTCCGCTGAAAGAAGCGATTTCTATCAGTAGAGTGAGATTGCTACAGTAGAGCGAGTCCTCGCTTTGTGATGGATGGTTGGACAAGTTCCTTTCGGCCCTGTATGTAAAATGGGAGTCATAGTGATACTTTATAACCGTGACCATTGGCTAAAAAATCTTTAATCATTTGGTTATCAGTCTTTTAACCAATAAAGTAAATGTAAACAAATGTGACGCTCCATTTCTACACCTGTTGTTTGTCCTGTTGGGAAACGTTCCCCACCCCCTCACAGCATTGTGGTGCCTTTGTGCACATTCTGGGGTCTCCCTGTATTTTCTCCAACCTTTCCCAAACTTCAATCTTCCAGGTGGGGCCCGTGTGTGTGTGAGTGTGTGTTAAGCGCCTTCAAGTCACTTCTGACCTATGGCAATCCTATGAATTAATCATCTCCAGAACCTCCTGTCATTAACAGGCCTTACTCAGGCCGTGGCTTCCTTGATGGAGTCAATCCATCTCACATTCGGTTTCCTCTTTTCCTGCCGCCTTCAACTTTTCCTAGCATTATTGTCTTTTCCAATGACTCATGTCTTCTCAGAATGGGACCATAGTACGATAGCCTCAGTTTGCTCATTTTAGCTTGTAGAGACAGTTCAGGATTGATTTGATCTATAAAATATACTGGGTTCAGACGCGTAGAAGTGATCAGCTCATAGTTTATTAGTGATTCAGCAAAAGAAAGAAGACTGGCTATCCCTGGCCGAAGCCGGGTATTTATGCCTGAAAAGGGTTACACCCAAAAGACACCCCACTCTCAACGATAGGCTAGTTACACACTATTGTTTCCCAACTGGTTTACTCTAGGATCCCTATCTCCCTACTGGTCCATTCTAGGATCCTAGCGATCTATTGTTATGCATCCCAAGCTAAGTAATTTTGCAAGGACAGCTCAGGCTCAATACATAACACCCCTCCCCCCAAAGTTCAGAGCCTCTTCAACTGACAAAGTCCTTTAAGTACGCGGGTTGATGCCGCTCATGGTTCGAGTGGTGGGGTTCCGCTGACGGGGTTGCAGGTTCAGGAACCGTGTCGGGGGCCGGACCTGCCGCCGGACTGGGAGAGGGTGGTGGTGCCGGGACATTGTTGGGGCCACCAGTGGCGGCTGGCACTGGCATTCCACTGGTGGCCTCCGAAGGCTATCCGTTGATTTCCGGCTGGGCGCTGCTGGTGGGCATGTTCTCTTCAGGCTCCGGCTCCTCTGGTCTTAGCAGATGCTTGTCACTGTCTTCTGGTGTGTATCCCAGGTTCAGTGTTGGGGAGACAGCTACGGAGCTGGTCTATGTGCTGGTCTATGTGCCTGTGGAGCCTCTGGCCATTTTCTGTGGATACCTCATATGATAGAAGCCCAGTCACCCTGATAACCTGGGCGAGGACCCAGGCTGGGCCGCTGGAGAAGTTGTGTGCAATTAGCCATATTCCCGTGCACAGGAGAAGGAGCCACAGGCCGTTAGAGCCGAAGCTTGAGAACCGGAAGTGCTCCCACGGTTCCCTGAACCCCAGACCCTACACACCACCTGCAAGGCCAAAGATAAGCAAACGTTACAGAAGCACAGAAGGAATGCAGCAGTACTTGGTACACAGGGCAAGCAAGCACCCCACCCCCAATCCTTATGGCAGCATAGCTGACACTCTGTGCATCACGATTGTCTGGGCCTCTGCAGTGGCATTGTCTATGGGAAGCTGCTGGTAGGCCTGGGCCAATTTGCTGAAAACCTTCGCACCCACCAAGGATGCCAAAGCATGGCTGACTACTGGAACAGGATAAGTGTGGTCCTGTAGGGCCTTGTTTATGGTGCACTTATAGTCCATGCAGATATGGACGTCCCTATTGGGCTTCACTGGGATGACGATGGGGGTCTCCCAGACGGCATGTGCCACTGGCTCTAGAACCCCCTGTGCTACCAGGTGGTCCAGCTCTTCATCTATCTTGGGACGCAATGCAAATGGGACGTGCATGGACTTCATATAGATGACGTGTACAGCAGGGTCGAGGTCTAGGGAGACTGACAGACTGGTGTAGTGACCAAGCGTCCCATTGAAAATGACCGGGAACTCGTTGCACACGTTGCTGAAGTTTGTAGGCTGCACGTGATGCACTCCCATCACCCCAAACCCCAGGGGAGCAAACCATGACAGACCCAGTAAACTAGTAAGCTGCCCTTCCACCACCAACAAATCCAAAAGTCCTTCAGGGTTCTTATACTACACATGGAACTTGCCCCACCCTTTAATGGCCACCGGGTTCTTTTGGAAGTCTCTGAGGGTGAAGCCAGCGGGTTTTAGGCGAGGACCCCCTTGCGGGCAGAGCCTCCTGAGAGTCTCTTCTGATATGATGGAGATGGAGGACCCTGTGTCCAACTCCATTTCCCAAGGGGCCCCCCTCTATTAACACGGTTACTTTAATTTTGTCAGGAGTGTCCTAGGGCAAGTGTAATACCTGGTGTTGGTGGACGGCTGTATTGTGGAGCTCTGCTGATTCCTGGTGAGCAGTTGGATGATGCCGGTTTCCTCAGGAGCAGCAGGCTCATGCAATGTGGCCTTGTTTTCCACAGGTTCGGCAGATTGCGTCACAGAAATGGCAAGAACGGCATTTGTGCTCTTCACCGCAACTGACGCAAGGCGCTTGAGCAATAGTCTTCATGGGCTGCGGGGCGGTCGCAGATGGTGGGCGTGAGTCCTGGTGAGCCGGCCAGCGTACCTGGAGTATTTCTTCCTCGTCCGAGGCATTGGAGACTGGGGATGTGGAGGCCTGATGCGTGGAGTGGCCCTGGCAATCCCGTTGTGCCTTTTCAAAAGCTGTGGCCATGCGTAGTCCCTTGTACAGTTTGAGTTTGTCTGTACCGATGAGTTTGCGGCGGAGTTTCTGTTCACAGACGCCCCAGACGAACTGTGTTAAGAGGGTGTCCTCGAGATCTGGGAACTTGCAGTTTATGGCCAGCCTGTGGAGATCAGCCATGAAGTCGGTGGCCACTTCACTGGACTTTTGGTGGTGCACCAAGAAGTCCATGCGCTTTGTCATCTTGGTTGGTTGAGGCGCGAAATGGCCGGTGAGGGCCTTGATGAGTTCATCGTACATGGCTTCTTCAAGGGTTTTAGGAGCGATGAAGCCCTGGCCGAGGCGTAGTGTGGTGATACCACATGTGCTGATCAGGAGCGATTTTTTCTTGTCGATGTCGTCTATGCCTTGGAATCAAACAAGTACTTCAGTTGCTCCACCCACACTTCCCACAGCTCAGGGTGAGTGGGGTCAAACACAAGAATGATTCCTGGAGTGGCAGCCATGACCTGTAGAGCAATGCGATGCGTGGAGTCCTGGAGATTGTTTTGCAGTGCGCTACTGGAGGCTGGGTCAGGCTCGCTCATCGAGATCCCATCCTCGTCGCCAGTGAAATATACTGGGTTCAGACACATAGAAATGATCAGCTCATAGTTTATTATTGATTCAGCAAGAGAAAGAAGACTGGCTATCCCTGGCTGAAGCCAGGTATTTATGCCTGAAAAGGGTTACACCCAATACACACCTCACTCCCAACGATAGGCTATATACACACTATTGTTTCCCAATTAGTTTACTCCAGGATCCCTGTCTCCCTACTGGTCCATTCTAGGATCCGAGCGATCTATTATGCATCCCAAGCTAAGTCCTTTTGCAAGGACAGTTCAGGCTCATGGTGCCACCACAAGTGCCAGTCTGTCCACATGTAGTCTGCCTACACGGGTGGAGAATCAGTTTCCCTCAAATTCCACCCTGCAGGGGATTCAATATGTGTGACAGGAATGTAGTGAGTGTGCTTCCAGAACATAGCAATTATTCTTTTTTAATGGATATCTTTATCCACCATAAAATATCTTGCATACCAAAAATATTTTGCAATAATATTAGGGTTGTTATTAAGATTAATAAAATGAATAATTTAATAATCTTCTAGCAACCATTGCTGGAAGAGGACACTGTCTCTGTGTTGCTTAGCAACTAGTACTATGAGGGGGGTGAGGAGTGGAAAGAGATGAAGCTCCACAATCTCTCTGTGGCCACCACCAGAAAAGAAAATTATTTACTTGTTTGCCTCCCCAGTGGGGACCTAAACTGGTTTCCAGCGTTCCTCTCCATTTCATCATCACAACAACCCTGTGAGGTAGGCTGGGTTGAGAATGACCGGCCCAAGGTCATAGTGACCTTCTGTGGCTGAGTGAGGATTCAAACCTGGATCTACCAGGTCCTGGTTTGACACTCTAACTACTGTGTCCACGTGTTCCAAACTCCTGGAAGGAGCTGAAGTCCTTAATTTCATTTTGTCTTCACTTCCATTCACATAATATACAGGGGGGGGGGGGACAAATTCTGTGTGGAGAAGGGTACCCAACTGGCCAGAAAAACCCAGTCTGGCCTACTATTATGCTTTTAACAAAAGCATCGGGAATTAGTAATGTAATGTATCCGCCATTACCACGTGCGCGACCGTTGGACCATGCGGTCAAGCACAAGCCTTTAGCTTCGTTCAATTAGAACAATAGCCAAGCGGATCCTAGCCTGCACCAATCAGAGGGCCAGGTCCGCAGCCGAGAGCCTATGAGACTCTCGGCTACTGTAAATAACCTATAGGGTGAATAGGGGCGTGTTTTGGTGGTGGGTTTTCTGGGCATATATACCGGCCTGCGAGCCGGCTGTCTTTGTCTTGTTCCTGATTGAATAAAGTACTCTTGCTGAAATCACTCCACGTTTCTGAGTACTTTTCACTGGCGACGAGGATGGGATTTTACCTTTCCTAAACAGACCCGGAGGAGACCCAGCAGCACCGAGCACCGATCGCGCCACCGCCGCAGTCCGCCACCGGCGCCGGAGATCAATGCTCCTTCGCACAACATCTCGCTCCATAACCACCGGCATCTCGCCACGCCGCGCTCACAAGCTCAGGGCCAGCTTGAGCCTCCCTGCACCACGCCTCGCCTAGTCACGTCGCTTCGTTGAGCATCAGCCGCTCGGCCGCATCTCATCTCGCCACGCCACGCTCCTCGCCTAAGCCAGCCTGCGCCTCGTCTCTTCGCTAGCCTTGACGGTCCCCCACAGCACGCCTCGCAGCCTCGCCGAACTTCGCCAGCTGCGCCTCGTCAGCTCACCTCGCCGACGGCCCGTTTCCCGCCAAGCGCAACCGCGACCTAGCGCACACGCCAAGATGTCGGAAACAGGCTCCTCCTCCTCCACGTCATCCGCTCCTTCGGGTGCCGCAGCTGCCGCCGCCTTCGTCAGAACCTCTCACGAGGGCATCACTCCCTTCGACCTGGCGCACCCCGAGCGATGGACCACTTGGGTGATGATCCTAAAAAACTACCTCGCATGTTTACGGGTCACCGACGCGGGTATGAAGAGGTCTCAGTTCATACGCCTTTGTGGAATGGAGACCCTCCTTCTCCTGCAGGACCTGATTTCACCCAAGGAAGTAGAAGGGGAGACTTTTGATGACATCATCGCGGCCCTCACCGCTCACCTCGCCCCGAAGCCCACAAAGTTGGCGGAGCACATGGACTTTTTCGCAAAAGTCCAAGGTCCGGAGGAGAAGGCTGCCGATTTCCTGGCCAGCCTTCGGAAGGCCGCCACGCAGTGCGCCTTTCCCAGCCTGGAAGACACACTGCTCAACCAGTTCTTGGTGGGCCTTTGAGAGGCAAAATTGAGGAGGCGACCTCACACTGGCACAGGCTTTAAAGGACGTGGCGGCTTTTGAAAAAGCGCACCCGGGACGCAGCGGACACCAGGTCCATCGCACCCGAACCGTCTCAGACTTGGCCGACTCCGAGGACGACGAGGTCCTAAGATCCACCACAAACCCTCGCAACCGCACCGTTTGAGAGGCACCCCGCAAACGAGGACATCAGAGCCAGCCCCACCATGTGCCAGCTGCGGAGAGGCGCATGAGCGCCGGAACTGCCGTTTCCGGGACGCCGTCTGCCGGTCCTGCAATAAGCAGGGCCACATCGCGAGGGTCTGCCGCAGCCGCCAACAGCAGCCCAGGAAGTCCAGCCACCAGATGGAGCCGATCCACACCGTGGACCTGCACTCGCTCGACCTTCA
>NW_015164182.1:1140046-1160434 GCF_001447785.1 Gekko japonicus
CTAACGGGGACGTCCGGATTTGCGCGGACTATAAGTGCACCCTGAACAAGGCCCTGCAAGACCACGCCTACCCCGTCCCCGTGGTCAGTCACGTGCTGGCCGCACTCGCGGGGGCCCGCATCTTCGGGAAGCTGGACCTGGCGCAGGCCTACCAGCAATTGCCGGTGGACGCCGCCACGGCGGAAGCCCAGACTATTGCCACGCATAAGGGGGCTTTCAAGGTCCACCGGCTCCAGTTCGGGGTTTCCGTGGCCCCGGGAATTTTTCAATCGTTTATGGACTCTCTCCTTAAAGGTATCCCAAGAGTACAGCCCTTTTTAGACGATGTGCTGATCGCCGCCTCCGACGCCGCCTCCTTCGCCGACCGCCTCCGCACCGTCCTCCAACGATTCGACCAGGCCAGGCTGAAGGTGAAACGGGAAAAGTGCCTCCTGGGGGTCCCCAAGGTGGAGTTCCTGGGATTCGCGGTGGATGCACAGGGCATCCATCCCACGGCGGAGAAGACGGCGACAATCTCGAACACTCCAGCGCCCACGTCTAAAACCGAACTTCAGGCCTTCTTGGGCCTACTTAACTTTTACCATTCTTTTCTCCCTCTGAAGGCAGCGGTGGCGGAGCCGCTCCACAGGCTCCTCGACAAGGGCGCTCCGTGGGTCTGGGGACCGGCTCAGGCTGAGGCATTCCGGGCAGTGAAGGAGCTTCTCGTCTCCAACTCGGTCCTCGCACACTTCAATGAGAAGCTACCAGTGGTCCTGGCCTGCGACGCCTCCCCGTACAGGGTCGGGGCAGTCCTGGGGCAGAAACTGCCGGATGGCCGGGAGGTTCCGGTGGCTTACTACTCCCGGACCTTGTCGGCTGCGGAGCAAAATTATGCGCAAATGGATAAGGAGGCGCTTGCGATTGTGGCCGGGGTGAAAAAAATTCACCATTACCTATACGGCCAGCCCTTCATGTCTTGAGGGACCACAAGCTGCTCCTAGGGTTGCTCGCCCCAGACCACCAGATCCCCCAGATGACCTCGCCGTGGGTGACCAGGTGGTCCGTCTTCCTGGCGGGTTATAACTACGTGCTCCTGCACCGCCCCGGGAAGGCAATAGGGCACGCCGACGCTTTGAGCCGCCTTCCTCTGCCTGCGATGGATCCGGACCCGGCCCCAGCCCACCAGATTGCGCTCCTGGATTCCCTGCCCAACCAACCGGTCCATGTGCGTGAGGTGGCCCGCTGCACCGCCCGGGACCCGATCCTCTGCCGCGTCCTGTACTGGGTGAGAAGGGGGTGGCCAGTGGTCACTGCGGGGCCAGAGTTCACGGCCTACGCCTCCCGGAAGGACGAACTATCCACGCACAAGGGTTGTGTGATGTGGGGTGGCCGGGTGGTGATCCCCTCCCCCCTCCGAGACCGGGTGCTGGCTGCACTGCACGAGGCTCACCCGGGCGTGGTGCGGATGAAAGCCCTGGCTCGGAGTTATGTGTGGTGGCCAGGCCTCGATCAGGACATTGAGGGACAGGCGAAACAATGCCAGCCCTGCCAGGCCTCCCGACTGGCACCTCCCCGAGCGCCTGCGCGGGCTTGGGAGTCCTCCCACAAGCCCTGGTCCCGGCTGCACTTGGACTTTGCAGGGCCGTTCCAGGGACAAATCTTTTTCATCCTGGTCGACGCCTACAGCAAGTGGCTGGAGGTGGTTCCCATGCTGTCAACCTCCTCCAAGGCGGCCATCAGAGCATTGCGGCACATCTTCAGCGCCCAAGGCCTTCCGGATACCCTGGTGACGGACAACGGGACGGCTTTCACCTCCAGCGAGTTCCAGGACTTTACAAGGTACTGCGGGATCTGCCACGTCCGGTCAGCGCCGTTCCACCCGGCAACCAAAAGTCAGGCGGAGCGCATGGTGCGCACCACCAAAGAAGCGCTTCGCAGGTTCGACGACAAGGATTGGGACTACAAGTTGGCGGTGTTCCTGTTTGGTCAGCGTACGACCCCACACACCGAGACTGGTCGCAGCCCGGCTGAGCTCCTGCTAGGCCGCCGCCTGACCTCCCGGCTGGATCGGCTACATCCGGACCGGGCCCCCGAGGAAGAACCGACAACGGAGTCACACACCGCTGCGAGGGGTTTCTTCCCGGAAGACCCCGTCTACGCCAGGAACTACGCGCAAGGGCCACCCTGGATCCCAGCTCGAGTCGTACGGGTGCGAGGACCTCGATCCTACGAGGTCTCCTGCGAGGACGGCCTAATACTTCACCGCCACATCGACCAACTAAGGCGATGGGTCCTCCCGAGCGAGCCCGAGGACCTGGAGTTCACGGAGCCGGACGAAGCGATGGCCCATGCTCCAGAGCCGCCGGCCCCAGCCTCCGTTCCCGTCCAGGTCGTCCCGGAACCTCCTGTGCTGCAGTCACCAGAATCACCACAACCAACCTCCCCGCCACGGGCCCCTGTAGCAACCCCGACCATCACACCAGAACTCCGTCGTTCCACAAGGACCAGGAAGGCCCCAGCGTACCTCCAGGACTTGGTGTGTGGGTAGTCTGGACTATGGGGGGAGGGGTGTAATGTATCCGCCATTACCACGTGCGCGACCGTTGGACCATGCGGTCAAGCACAAGCCTTTAGCTTCGTTCAATTAGAACAATAGCCAAGCAGATCCTAGCCCGCACCAATCAGAGGGCCAGGTCCGCAGCCGAGAGCCTATGAGACTCTCGGCTACTGTAAATAACCTATAATGTGAATAGGGGCGTGTTTTGGTGGTGGGTTTGTCTTGTTCCTGATTGAATAAAGTACTCTTGCTGAAATCACTCCACGTTTCTGAGTACTTTTCAAGTAATTAAAATAAATGTATGAGGATAAGCACTACCTAAGATCGCCAACCTCCAAGTCTCCCGGAATGACAACTAACCTCCTGACTACAGAGATCAGTTCCCCTGGAGGACATCTAGTAAACCGGAAAACAGGCTGACACTCAGTGCTTAGGATGAAATGAAATACAATTTCTCCACTGTATTTAACAATGTTATTTATAATAGCTAATACATCCACATTGTTACATATTCTGTCTTTCATATGCACACCCCAAATACAGAAAAAAAGTGAGTTCAAAAGTACAGGAAAAAAGTGGGTTGACAAAACTCCCCGGAGTTGATTTTCGTTTCGTTCACAACTTCATCCGAACATACTGAAGCACCGTGGTAGTCTCTCTTGAAAATCTACTATTCATAGTGTCTTCACATGATATTCCATGACATGATTTCAAATATTAGAACGTATCCTCATCCATTTTACTGGAGAATCTTATCCCGGGCATACAAACAAATAAATTTGCCTTACTGTGTCCCAGGGGTCGTTTCGTAGAAAAAGAGCTAGGGGAACTCATTAGCATAACTCATTAGCATATGCCACACCCCCTGACATCACCGGACGTGTGTCATAAGGCCACACATCCCGCCCCCAACGGTCCTGGCCGCCGCCGCCAGCCTTGCAGCTCCACTGCCGAGCCCCATGAGGGGCCCGGCGGTGGACCTGCAAGACTGGCGGGAGGGTGAGGAAGACCCCCCACGGCCCTCCCTGGCCCCAGGCAGGCAGGGGTGGGGAGAGGCAGGGAGGAAGCAACTTACCCTCCCTCTTCTCCTGCCTCCTCCTGGCTGAATGAGGGCCGGAAGTGGGGCGGCCGGAAGCAGGGGGCGGGGCTTCGTCATGTGCCCCGCCCCCGTACCTCACCCGGGGGAACTGCGATCCCCCCCGAAATGACCTCTGCTGTGTCCCCTGGAAGACATGGCTGCTCTGGAGGGTGGACTCTACAGCATCCCCTCCCTGGTGAGTTCCCCCCCTCCCCAAACTGCCTTCCCCTAATGTCTGGGAGTTTCCCAACACCGAGTTGGCAGCCCTGGCATTACCACCTACTAATGCTGGAAGAGCAAACTGTAGTTAAAGGCAGAGGAGCAGAGGAGCGGGCAGTTAAAAAGCAAGCAATCCTTAATTGTGTTTCTGTTGGAAAAGGGTTTTATTGTACTGGGTTTCTTTCATTTTTGTTTCCCCCTTTGCAAAGTGCTTGTCCTCGTGTGCAGGCGGACTGTACACTCCCGCTTCTCTTGCACGTGCTGAGCTGGTTGATGCAAACTCAGCATCCTGGGAGAGGGAACAGCTGCTAAAGGGATACTTTGCATATGTTCAAAATGTGTGCCTGTTATCGAAACAGTGCTTTCTTGATTCCCAAAGACTCTTTTGATGGGCACAGTGCAAAGAGGCCTCTGCCTGCTCTCTGTCTGCCTCTCATCTGTGGCCTTCTCGGAAGGTTGCTGAGCCTGGGCTCTGAAGCCTGGCTTCGAAGTGGCACTCTGTGCCGTGAAGCAGACGTCTCTGTCCCTCTGCCAGCTGTCTCTGTCCTTGCATCCCCTCCCCTCTTCCCCAGCTCCGATGGTGCTCTTGTGGGGCTTTGATCCCTTCCCTGCACAGAACTTGCTGGTTCATCTGGACTCGGACTTATTAAAATAGATGAAGGCTGCTCTTTGATCTTCATTCAGCCTCACCCGCAGTAAGGCTTTGAGCACAGGCCTCCTGTTTCCCTGCGCCAGGGCAGATCCTTTGGCTGCTGTTGGGAGAGGCTTGCAGAACTGGGAAATGAGCTTGGGTGGTAGGCAGCTGTTAAGAAGACACTTGGTGGGGTTCAACTCCCCCCCCCCCAAGTCTTACTGTCCAAATTGGCAGCCCTGGCTCCCAATCTGGGATGCACGTAGATTGAGTGTAGTCACTCAACAGTGAGTGGATTGGAAAGAAGAAATCTGTGCATGTTCAGAAGCACTCTCATCTTCCAAGACTGGCTTCCAAGACAGGTTCCAATGCTGGGCTCTGGCTTGATTGAAGCTGTGGGGATGGGTGTGGGATTCTGGGTTGGGAAATTCCTGGAGATTTGGGGGTGAAGACTGGGAAGGATGAGGTTTGGGAAGAGGAGGTATCTCAGCAGGGTATAATGCCAAACAGCTGACCCTCCAAAGTAGCTATTTCCCCCAGAGGAACTGACCTGTCATCTGGAATCAGTTGTAATTCTGGGAGATCTCCAGGCCCCCCTAGAGTTTGGCAACCATAAACAGCACATTAAAGGGCTTGACAAACTGTGTGACAAATTGACGGCTGGACATATTGTGCCTCAGTTTTGACCTCTGCCAAATGGACCAAATAGCATTCATTTCTAGTTTTATTTTTATTTTATTTACTTCATTTATAGCTTAGCTGAGACTTAAGGCAGATTAAAAAATATAAATACAATTCATCCAATAAACCATGTAGTAGGATTTGGGATGGCAGAACTGAGAAACAATACAAACAAACTTGCTTACGGCATGCCACTCCATAACGCAGAAAGTGGGTTACAAAGGTTGAAGTTTGTGATGAGAAGTGTCCAATGAGACCGAAAGAACATCTGAACTTTTCACAGACCCACTTCTTGGGAGTCTTCGTCACTCCATGTCTACCCCCCCCCTTTCAAGTTGCAGTTTGCAGAATGGAAAGATGGAGCAATCTGCCCATCGTAGGGTTGCCAACTCTTGCTGGGGAAATCCCTGAAGATTAGGAGGCAATGCCTGTGTACGCAGAATTGGGGGAATTATTTTACCTGGCATCTATGAGTCTGCCGTTTTCTCCAGGGGAACTCATCTCTCTTGTCTGCAGATCAGTATGTAATACTAGGCCCCACCTGGAGATTGGCAACCCTACTTGGACAGAGCTATGTGCTTGTAAGAAACACAAAACGAAAACCTGAGATGAAGGACAGGTGTTAAGGAAGCTGTTGGGAGGGATGTTGATGACCTTGGCTCAATGGAGGGGAAGGAGAGAGGCTTCCTTCTTGCCTCCTCCAGTTTTTTAAAATCTTGAAGGGCTTTTCCTTGTCTGCGAATGGACTGTAGAGAATCAAACGGCTTCCTCATCTCCCTGTGAAGAAGGCAGCTGTCCCTGAGCGGAGGAGAGCCGGAGCGCGCAGGAAGTAGGTCAAGTTCCCATTAAAGATGGATGTTTCTAAATGCACACTGGGAAACCCACAAGGACACCTGGGTGAAAGGGACTTTCTCCCCAGCCTGCCTGCCGTCCCTCCCTCAGACAGAAATATAGGAGAAGCTTTGGCTATATCCCTCACCTCCCTATTGTGGGGAATCAAGTTGCCACCTTTCTTTTTTTACTGTCAGGGATCCATCCTGGCTAATAGAAGAGGCACGACCTGCAGAAATTCAAAAGTGACAGTGTCCCTTAGCCTGTAGCTGCTGAAGGCACCAAACAAGGCAGCCAAGGGGCAGAGAGAAGCCATCTCTGCCAAGCACTCGCTGTCCCAGGACGGGTTCTTGGAGCAGCCAAGCCACAGGTGACTGCTCAGGGCTGCACAATGAGGATGGGTGCTGATTCACTGCAAGGGTGCAACTCCCAGCCATCAGTGGCACACGCAGTGACTGGCAACCCCCTCCTGGGCCCATGCCCCATACGGGGATCCAAGCCAGTACTGTGGAAATGGACCTGACCAGCAGCTGTGCAGGCCCAAGAGGAGGTGGGATTATCTTGACTGGGGCAATGCAATACTTTGTGTTGCTGTCCTGATACACAAGGAGTAAGGTTGCCAACTCTGGGTTGGGGCATTCCTGGAGATGTGAGAGTGGAGCCTGGGGAAAGTGAGGTTTGAGGAAGGGAAGGAGCTCAGCAGAATATAATGCCTCAGAGTCTACCCTGCACTGCAGCCATTTCCTCCCAGGAAACTGATTTCTGGAGATCAGTTGTAATTCCTGGATATCTCCAGGCTCCACCTGGAGGTTGGCAGCTGTAGGTAAAGGTAAAGGTTCCCTTGCTCAAAAGCCAGTCGAATCCGACTCTAGGATAGTGACTCTAGGGTTGCGGTGCTCATCTCCGTTTCAAAGCCGAAGAGCCAGCGCTGTCCGAAGATGTTTCTGTGGTCAGACTAAACACAAAGGTGCACGGAACGCTGTTAGCTTCCCACCGAAGTGGTACCTATTTATCTACTTGCAATTTCTTGCTTTCGAACTGCTAGGTTGGCAGGAGCTGGAACTAGAGATGGGAGCTCATTCCATCATGCGGCACCGGGTCTCGAACTGCTGAACTACTGACCTTTCACAGCCTGCAGTTCAGTGTCTTAACCACTTGAGCCACGGCAGCTCCTGGCAGCTGTAGGGCTTAGTCCTAAATAGATAGATGTGTGTGTGTGTGTGTGTATGCACATGCACAAATGTATGGTGTACTTTCTCAGCCACCAGAAGAAGTACAAGATCCCTCTCCAAGAAGGATTAAGTGAGGATGAGTGAAAGGGAATGCAGGGGCGGCGGCGGGGGGGGGGGATTGGACAGAAAAATAGAATCCAGTGAGGACTGGAAACTTCCTTTTTGTTAAAGGAATAGAAGCTCTGTTTCACAGGAGTCCACACAAACTGTAGGATTCTATGCAACCTCCAGAACCACAACACACTGTATGCCAGGAATTGCCTAGGGCAATATCTGGGACTGGTTGCATGCCAAGATTCTGTATCAACGTGGCACTTGGTATAAAGTACAGAATCCAGAATACTGAGGATTATTTAGACCTCGCAGCTGTGGAGATAGAATTGTGCAGGAAGTGCTAAACTGGGAGTGGAGGTTAGGGTAAGGAGCACAGTGGCTTTTTTTGGGGGGGGAGGTGTCAAGACAGCCAGGATTTCAGTGCCCTGCAAACTCTCTGTGCCTTCCCAGGACTGGCAGAATACTCTGTGGAAACCACACAAATACAGAGCAAGATCTGAGACCAGTAGGACCTGAAAGACCAACAAGATTTCCAGAGCCAAAGCTCCCTTTGTCAGATATAATCAGGAATCAGGAAGGGAGTTTTGATTTCCAACAGCATACACCCTGGAAATTTTAGCGGTCTTTCAGGTGCTACTGAACTTAAATCTTGCTCTTCTTCTGCAGACCAACATGGCTACCCACCTGAAACTGGGCCTGTAGCCACGGTGGGGCATCTTGGGGCTCCGCCCCTAAACTTACAGCTACGTCCCACAACATTCTTTTAGAAAACTTTTTAAAATTTATTTGTATCCATTCAGCCGTGCCTCCAGCTAGCCAGTCCTGCGGCACCTTCTCCAGCCAGCTGTAACATTCCTGCACCTTCTGTCTCACTGCATCCTGCCCAGGTCCCAGGCATACCTGCCCCCAACATTCCCGCCACCGCCTGCTTCAGGGACACTGGAATCGGATCCTGCCTGGCTCTCCCCTCATACTGGCTGCCCAAGTTTCCCCACAGCAGATCTTGCTTCTGCGGCGTAATGTTCCTGTGCCTTGTGACTCACTACTGTGCCCTACCCAGGCCTCAGGCTGCGTGTGAATAGCTGGCTGGTCACCTTCTCCTGCTGGTCATGGCACCCCATGATCTCGCCAGCTCCGCCCTCCCTGTTCCCATACTGGTGTGATTGAAATCCTCACTCGGCTTGGCTGCGACGGATCCTGCCCTGGAGAATGGTAGGCTGCACTTCTTTTCACAGATGTGGGGGGTGGGTAGAGCTACAATACAATTCAAGTTAAAATACAATTCATGTTTTGAAGAGCTGCTGCAGGCAATTCATGATTTATTTTATTTTATTGGGGGGGGGGCCTTGGCTCACAAGCCAAAAAATCCCTGCTACGGGCTTGCCTGAAACAGACAAATATATGCAAATAAGTTTACTCTGCATGCCTTTTCTCCATGCAGAACCTGGGGTTAGCCTGGGGCAGAATTTTATTTATTTACCGAACTTATATCCTGCCTCTCTGTCCTTACAAGGGCAGCCAAGGCAGCTAACAATTTAATACGCACACCAGGAAACGCATGGAGATACCCAGGGCATCCTCTGAAACCTTTTCTGGTGCCTGCCAAATCTTTTTTCAAAAGTGGCAGGACCAGGGGGGGCTTTTGCCCAGCAAGGCTTCTGATTGGCCTCTGGATCTTTGATTGGCTGTGCAATAATTTTAAAATGTTGCTTGGCAGCACACAAGGATCTTCACTGAGCGACTGAAGGCGGGCTGGGGCAACCATTATGTAGTGGGCTCCATCTACAGCAGCAGCCATTTTGTGGCTGCACCCACCAGGCCGTGCCGGGATTCCAAAGGTGAACTGCATTACAAAACCATTAAAACAAACGCCTCTCTCAAATATATATCATTAAATCAACTTTTTAAAAGACTTTAAAACAGTTAAAACACAAATAAAACACTTAAAATATATACAAAACACAAAACATGGCTTAAGATGGAGAGATCATTGAAGGGAATGGCAAACGAAACAAAAAAGGATTCACTTGCTGGCGGAAGCCGGCAACAGAAGGCGACACTTTTAACGTGTTTTTCCCCCCTTTAAATTCAGACTGTATACAAGCTTGTCGGTAACCCCGACAATCGAATGAAAGAGGCAGACTTTTTAGACAGCAGAAGGTGAAAATAAACCAGAAAAGGAAGATGAAACGGTCCTGAAACAGAGATTGGGGTGGGGAGCGAAAGAACTGCGGAGAAGAACATCGCTCCGGGGACAGGAACAACTTGCTAGCCCTTCCAAGGCGACGCGTCTGGATTTGCTAAAATATGAATAATTAATCCGGCCCCCCTGTGGGGCCCGCTCTTCATGTCTTCGCCGCCGAGCGCGGCACTGCGGGGGCTGCATTCCCGCCACGCTTATCTGATTAATCGCCACCGCCAGGCCGCCGAGCGCCTTTGTGCGCCCTCCAAGAAAGGCAGCCTGCGCTCGGCGGCGGGGCCCTGGATCGGCCCGCCGCGCCGAACAAAAGCAGCCACGCGGGCTGCCTTCAAAGGGGGCGGGGGCTCCTGCTTCTTGCTGCGTTTGTGCGGCAAGGAAAACAATTGCTAATCAGCGGCCGCGAGCGTGTGACGGTGGGAGTCTGGCAGGGAGTGCGCGGAGGGGAGAGAGGCACGGCTGTGCGTCGCGGCGAGAGGCCCGCGGGCGACTGCTGGCTGCGCCGATTTGGAGGCTGGGGGGTCGCGGTGGCTTTGCGGAGCCTCCCTCCGAGGGGGGTCTCTGAGCAAGTCACCTGGGCGTGGGGTTGCCAGCCTCCAGATGGGGCCGCCTGGTGATCTCCCAGTATTACGGTTGATATCCAGACTATACAGATCAGTTTCCCTGGAGAAAATGGCTGCTTTGGAGGGCATTATACCTTGCTGAGGTCACTCCTCTCTACCAACTGTCCCCCCCCCCCCAGGCTTCACCCCCTAATCTCCAGGAATTTCCCAACCCGGATAGTGTTGCCAATCTCCAGGTGGTGGCTGGAGATCTTCAGCTATTGCATGTGATCTCCAGGCAACAGAGATCAGTTTACTTAGAGAAAATGGTCACTTTGGACGATGCATTCTATGGCATTATGCCCCATTGAAGTCCCTCCCCTCCCCAAACTCCTCCCTCCTCAGGCTCCACCCCCAAAATCTCCAAGTATTTCCCAACCCAGAGCTGGCAACCCTTCCTGGGCATCTGCTTGGGGCTGGCATGGTCAGGAGGGCACATCAGGGGCTTGACTGTCTCCCAGTGATCAGTTGCACGGGGAGGGAGGGTGATGGACACAGTGGGATGGGATCCAAGGCCCTGCAACTGCTGTTTTTGTTGTCCTGCCTCCATGAGACCAAATTGGACAGGTAGCATTTTCTGATTGCCCGGCCCTGGAGGGTATGGGGAAACCTTACTTGGTGGCGGTGGAAAGTGCCATCACATTGCAGGTGACTTTTGGTCACCCAGTAGCGTTTTCAAGGCAAGAGATGTTCAGAGGCCATTGCCTGCCCCTACATAGTAGCTAGAGATGTGAAGGCCTGGAAAAAACCCAGAGAAATTCGGGAATTTTTTTCCCCCTGAAGCCTTTTTGGGTTTTTTCCGAAAAATTGAAAAAAGAAAAGAAAAAAAAATGATTATGGAACGTTTTATTTTAACATGATGAATAAAATATTTTAAGACAAGGTGTTCAAATATTTTCCAAATCATTTCTAATATATGGTATCAGATTGATCTAATTTCTGTGCACTGAGGACAAGCAAGTCCTAGGTTACAAACTGAACTCTCCAATGCAAGGACAAGACACATTTCTTCCTTTAGGAGGTGCTGTTGTCACAAGAAAAAAAGGTTTCAGTTTTGTTTTTGCATGTGGGTGGGTATTCTGTTTGTAATAATTGTTTGGATACACTATATTTTTAATATGCTAGTTGTGATAATTTCATGCCAAGTAAAAATGTCCATAGTCATATTTTATGTTCCTAAAGTAACAGAATGACTTGCAATCTAGAAAAGACAAAAGAAATGCTAATGTAGCATTTTATCAAATTTTCCAAATTCGGTTTCCCCCGAAAAAAACCCGGGTTTTTCCCCGAGCTTCAAAATTTCTGGAAATTTTACATCTCTAATAGCAGCCCTGGGCTTCCTTGGAGTTATCCCATGCAAATACTAACCAGGATCCAACCCAACTTAGCTTTCTGGGTCTGACGAGACTGGGCTAGCCTGAGCCATCCAGCTCAGGGGTAAAAGCACTCTCTGTCCAAGCTCATGTGGTCCTTTCCCGTCTCCCGTCGTGGTGTCTGTTGCAACACAGAGGATGACTCTGCATTGGCTTTTCCCTCCGTTGTTTTACCAAAGGTGCAGCTTAAAACCACATTCAAATACCCCTGAACGGCCATAGGTCTATGCAGAAGGTACCATGAAACCCGATGATCAAAGAAAGTGAAAGCAGCATGCAGTGCAGAAGGGAATTTCTGTTCCAGCATGGGTTTGGTAAAACAACAGAGGGAAAAGGCAATGCAGAATTGCCCAGAGTTTGAAGTGGGACTAAAACCAGCAGAAGGCGTTTGACTGGAGTCCACAGTGTGGCTGCGAAAATGAGGGTGCAAACGCAGGCTTCTCTCATACCACTTTAATGCAGGGCTCTCAAACATGTTTGTGCTGCACGACCATATTTGGGGGAACGTTTTAATGCTTTGGAGATAAATGGTGATGCCTGTTGTCTGTAGCTCAAGCCACTCTTCCAGGCACTGACACCGGCTGGTTCAAATCCTAGGAGCTGGATCCGTCTGTTAAAGTCCCCTGTCGGCGCTATGAAGGAACTGGACCAGGCTGGGGTGTGAACTGGATCTCGCAAGAAGAACAAAGAGGCCAGAGAGCCAGCAGCCAGCAAATGTACAAATTTTAAGCTGTTTGCTCTGATTGAGAAAAGGGGAAGTGTGAAGAAAGATGGCTGCCAGTGGAGGCCAGATTCCAAGGCCCTCTGAGTAAATATTTGCCCAGATTGTCAGAAGGAGGTGAATCTGGCTAATTACAGGTAATTAACTATTTGGAAGGTGGTGGTTTCCGGTTCCAGTTGGAAAGGCCATGCAGCGCTGTGCACATCGCCGTGCGACTTGGCAAGCCAGCTGCTCATTATCCCCATGCACTGTTTTGAGAAGCACCAATTTCAGGGCCACGTGCTGTCAGGTTTGCTTGTGAGAGGCGTTCCTCATCTTGGAGGTGATGCTCTCAACCTGCCGTGCAGGGAGCAGCGGGGGAACGTGCTCCAGTCAGGCCTTCAGTGAAAGAAAATGGATGCGGTTGCTAGAGGGATGGCGTGTTACTCTTCTGCTGCCTACGCACACCTGTGAACATCTGGGATGATGAGACCACCTCTTTCCCAGAATGCAGGAAGTCTCATTTTTGATTTCCAGGAGTGAAAACGTCAGGCTGTAATTTCCAAATAATCGTGACTGAAGACACGGCTGCTGGCTGTATCTTTGGGGCCGGGCTGGCTACCAAACAGCCTTTGCTCCTGCCTCTCTGTGTCAGCGGGATAAGATGTGCTGCATTGGTGCAATTGGTTGTGCATGGATCAGGTTCCCAGATGCCATGGGTGGCTTTCTGTTGAGTCTCTGCATGATTCACTATGCTAGGCATACCTACTAATCAAGCACAAGGAGATCAGTGATTCATGCCAAAATGCAAGGTGTGAGGGGGCTCAACTGTTGTGGGCTGGTAACTCTTACTCGAATAATCTCTAAAAATAATCCTTTTGGGATGTCCAGCATAGTGAAGCTTGTCTCCAGTTTTTAACGCAGAGAAGAGCTTGCGTCAGTTATTGGAAATTGGCAGCTGAATTCCTGAAAGCCTTTTAGGAGTTTCCAAAGGAAAAATGCGAGAAACGTTCCACTCCAAAAGTCATTTTCACAAGCTGTAAGAACTGCTTCAAATCCTGAGCCCTGCAATTCAGGATCTACTTTTATTTATTGTTTCAGTCTTAGAAAATATCACTGATCTATTTAAGGATTTATACGTCACTTTCCCTTCTGCTCAAGCCAATATAATAAAAGATACATGCCAATGCAAATGCAACAATTTAAGGCCATGTAACCAGTGTTAACAGAAAGAACGCAACCAGAGCTCAGAAACGTGATCTGACACATTTTCGTCACTCCCATCCTATATTTAAAGGTTTTTACAGGCTTTATGAAGTCCAAGTAGCAAAGTGGCCTGCCTAACCGTGCTAGGGAGCAGATTCCAGAGGGAGGTGCAACCAATGTTCCCTCCAAGCTGTGGAGTCTCGTGAGCAAAAATTCTACTTTGTGAGCCACTGGCATTAAAGTTGTGAGCAAGCGATTGGGCTGCTGCATAAATTAGTTTGCTCTGGAGCCATCCTTCCTGAGCTAAGACAAAAATGTGTGAGCCAGAGGCTAAAGAACTGTGAGCTAGCTCACACAAACTCAGCTTAGAGGGAACCCTGGGTGCAACCCCTGAAAAGGCTCTGTTTCTCCCACTTGCAGTTTTGACGTGGGAGGAATGGACTGCCAATAAAGATTGCTAATCCTGATTTCGAGAGATGCACAGGGTCTAACGAAGAGAGTTGACTGGTTATGTGTATCCTGGCCTGGAATGGTATTAAAGGTTAACATCAGAGCCCATAGTTGAAACTGGAAGCAGATTGGTAGCTGGTACAGCTGCTCTGATATGGGCGAGGGTCTTGATGGGCAGATTGACTCTGTTTTTAAAGCACATGAATTTCTGTGGACACAGCTTGGGGAACCAGAAGAGGGCAAAGAGGAGGAAGAAGAAAGCAAATCTGATGGCGAGTTGGGCTCAGGGTCTTTGGACGAGGACTCCCCTTCTGAAAAGGGGGCGGCTGCCCCCAAAAGCCCTTATAAACTGAGGATTAGAAAAGATAAGAATAAATAAAGGCTAAGGACTCTGATTTGTGCCTGAAAAAATGTTGAAATAACTTGGGGATGCTCTGGGAATTTCTTTAAACAGTTAAAGGGATGGTTAAACGATAACTAATCTAGCATTACCCACTAAATTCATTGTATTATTAGTAGCTTTTTGAAAATAGCATGGTGTTAAGCTGATGCATGATCTCCTACTCGTGGGTTTTTAGTTAGCTGTGGGTCTTTTTTCTTTATTCCCTAGATGTAGTTCCCTTTCCTATATTTTCTGTTGTAGTTTTGTAGTCTGAAAAAAACCCCAATAAAAACCTCCCCCTAGGGGGATGAAAAAACACGCACAGACACAGTTTGTGGCGCTATAGTAGCATTACCTGAGCGGAATAAACGGGCCCCTCCAGATGAGAACACCTGCCTCCCGTGGTGCAGTCATCAGCAGCCCGTGCTATTCCGCAATGGAAGTGAAATAAACAGATACCGGGGAAAGTCCGGTATTAACAAGTTTTTCAGGGTTCCCTCCAGGTTTTCTGACATCTGAACTCTCCTGCAGTGAAAGGAACCTGGAAGGGACATCTGAACTTGCAGATCTGTTTCCGCCACTGTTTCTTATTTGCTGCCTATATGTGCTGGTGCATGTTCATATATGTGCATCCATCCACTTGCATTTAAACAAAACCCACTCTTAGTGCTCATCCTGTGGTTGCAGCACAACACTAATGTGGATGCCCTTCCCCCAGGACGGCTGCGTGGGCAACCCACCACAGGGTACAATTTTAATCTGTACAGAAGTGTTTGGGAAATCGATGTTACCAACAGGAGTTTTCAATTGGACTGTACTATATTGCAATTCAGTCCAGCACAGTTGTGTTATTTACAGTACGGGAATGCACTTGATGTATGGTAAGAGCTGCCTGAACATAGGTCAGGCAGGATACAGATTTTCTTAATAAGAAAAAAAAGAAATTTCTGCTCCAGATGACTTACAGGTAGGGTTGCCATCCTCCAGGTGGGGTCTGGAGATCTCCTGGAATGAAAATTGATCTCCAGATATCAGCTCCCTTGGAGAAAATGGTTGCTTTGGAGAGTGGACTATATGGCATTATACCCTGCTGATGTCCCTCTCTGCCCCAAACCATGGTCTTCCCAGGCTCCACCCCCAAATCTCCAGGAATTTCCCAAACCAGCGCTGGCAGCAACTTACAGTGAAGGCTGAGAAGCAGTCAACCAGCTTGTGTGAAGAAACACATCCATATTAAGACACACAAAAACTAGATGTCAGAGAGAAGAGTCCCAGGTCTTTCCCCTGATACTCTACTTTTCTATGTCCAGGGACTTTTTTTTTGTCATGGGGACTCCCTGTCCACTCCTGCAGTCCAGGAACACGTGTATCACTTCCTCCGCTGTCTGTTGGTGAGAGCCTGTTACTGAAATGTTCTGGGGCTAAGCCTGCCTGTAGAATCCTGGCTGTGGAAGTCCAGGGCTAAGGTCCCTGGCCCACGTGGGAATCCTGCTCACCTCCTCTGTCTTCTGCCTCCTGCCTCCTAGAGAACCTGCCATGATTAAGGAAGGGCTGGTGCCATGTACTGATCAGGCTGGTTTGCCACAGATAAGGTTGCCAGCTCTGGGTTGGGAAATACCTGGAGCTTTGGGGGGTGGAGCCTGGGGAGGGTGAGGTTTGGGGAGGGATCTCATTAGGGTACCATGCCATAGAGTCCACCGTCCAAAGCAGCCATTTTCTTCAGGGGAACGGATCTCTATTGTCTGGAGATCAGTTATAGCAGGAGATCTCCAGGCAACCGTAGCCACAGACATGAATGCATGGGGGCGCTTGAAGAAGACAGCCTGTTTATTCTTTACCCCAGGGGAACACTGATCCAGGGTGTTCAAAGGTCAAGTCGCTGCAGTCGGAAAGATCTTTGCATTAAGGAGCCCAATTGCTGTCTCTTTGACAGTTGCTTTTGTTCACCACAAAATGCACGCTGGCGTCAGAGAGAAAATGGGTATGCACCAGCCATGCGCATCTGAGTTACTGATACCCCCAAGATGTTCCTTGTCTTTCTCTCCCTCCTTTGAAGGTCCCTGTTGCCGGAGGCCTCCTTGACCCTGGAAAGGGAAATGTTAAAGGGAGAGATGAGGCCTGCCAAGGCTCTATGTGGCAGCTGAAGTTTGGGAAGAAACAGCTCTGCTTATTAGCTGAATGCTCCCACTGCGTGCTTATTGACTGCTCAGCTTGTGGGCTGCTGAGCTTTTGAGGCATTTGGCCTGTGAAAACTCTGGACAGATTGTTTGTGATAGCCAATGCTTTTTGCTGGAAGTGTATGGTGGCCAGTTCTCTCCCCCCCCCCAATGCTGTTGCTTCATTTGCCAGAGCAATTGTGAAACTTGTGATTTGTGTTGTACAGCAAGGAACCCTTTTCTCCCTGGAGGTGGAGATGGGGCAGGAGAGCTGAGGGGAGAAATTATAGCTGGGCCTGGGGTTGCCAACCCCAAGGTGGGGTTTGGAAGTCCTGTACAATTACAACTGATTCAGACAAATGAGATCCAGACAACAGAAGTTCCCCTGGAGAAAATGGCAGATTTGAAGGGCAGACTCTATGGCATTGGTGGGGTATAGTTAGGATTTTTGGCTCCAATGTGTATCACTTTGCACTTGGCCACATTGAACCCCATTTGCCCCATTGACGTCCACTCGCCCATCCTCAACAGATCCCTTTGGAGTGCCTCACAATCCTCCATGGTTCTCACCACCCTGAACAACTTTGTGTCATCTGCAGATTTAGCCACTTCACCACTTACTCCCAACTCCAAATCATTAATAAACGTGTTAAAAAGCATCGAACCCAGTACTGATCCCTGTGGTACCCCACTGCTTACCACCCTCCACTGAGAAAATTGCCCATTTATACTCACTCTCTGTTTCCTAATAATTAGCCAGTTTTTGATCCACAAAAGAACTTGTCCTTTTATCCCGTGACTATTGAGCTTACTTAGGAGCCTTTGATGAGGAACTTTATCAAAAGCTTTCTGGAAGTCAAGGTAAACAACATCTATTGGGTCCCCCTTGTCCAAATGTTTGTTCACTCCCTCAAATAACTAACAGGCTAGTGAGACAAGATCTTCCCTTACAGAACCCATGCTGAGTCTGCCTCAATAGTTTTTATTCATCAGTGTCCCTACTAATTCTTTCTTTAATAACAGTTTCCACCAACTTACCTGGTATCGATGTCAGACTGACTGGCCTGTAATTTCCTGGATCTCCTCTTGAACCCTTTTTAAAGATGGGAGTGACATCAACTACCTTCCAGTCCTCAGGAATGGAGGCAGATTTTTAATGAATGATTACATATTTTTGTCAGGAGATCCACAAATTCACATTTGAGTTCTTTCAGAACTCTTGGATGTATGCCATCTGGGCCATCTCCTTTCCCTTCCCCTCTGCATGTAGAAAACAAGTACTTCAGGGCAAAAAGTTCCAGCATCAGCTATCCCTGAGTCTTCCGTTTTCTACAAGCAAGAAGTGTTTTAATACAGATGACTTCTATTTTAGTTGGTTTTAGAGGCAAAACTATGAGGTTTCCCCCCCACATGCTGTATTTTATGATTGTACAGCTACAAAAATGGTTAACCCCCCCTCCCCGTATTGTTTCAGCTTGGAAAAAAGGCATGGGGGGGGGGAGGCAGGAGTCTCTCTTCCCTCCATGCCTCAGGTCCAATCCCACTGCTTTTTAATATGACATTCCTTGCAGCTGGCGTGTGACTGAGGAGAAGGTGAGTTGGGTCTGGAGAACCTGGACCTGATTCTTTTAAAAGCCTCAGGTCTATTATGGCCCATAAATGGAGAGTGAGCTAACTCTCTTGGCTGCAAGGGATATTTACCTTTTGGCTAAGAAGCAGGAAGCGGGATTTAGGAAGCAACCTCCATCTGGTTGCTGAAGACCCACTTATTTTGTGTTCAGCACTAACTGGGTAGTTTGTGATACGGATGACCAAACCTTCAGAGCTGGCCTGAGAGCTGCTTGCCCTTGGCCAGGGGAAAAAATGTCCTTTGCTACAATGGCTTAACTCCGCCTTTGTCTCTGTTCCCAGGAGACAACAGAGACTGCCGCAGAGCCCAAGCACTGAAGAACAAGGGCTTTTGAAAGAAGAGACGGTCAGAAGACGGAGAGCGAGAGAGAGAAAGGAACAGAGGACACCATGCCCTTCCTCTGGACCAGAGCCTGCCTTTGAGCTGAAGATATGGGGTAGTGAACAGTCAGAAACATATGGCTAAAGCCATCTTTATGGGACCTTTCTAGATGACATAACTTAGAACCACATTGTCGGTGCTAGTTCCAGCCCAGTGCTAATTGTGCAGGATCCTCTCCTTGTGCGATTAATAGGGGCTAGTGGCCTTGCTACGGAAGGGATCAGTGCTGGGTTTGCTTTTTTTACTCACCCTTCCTTCAGGGATCTCAGGGCAGGTCATCCTGTTTTATCCTCACAACAATCCTGCAAGGTAGGCTATTCCAAGGTAGGCTATCCCTTCTGCAGCGATCTTCCACACAGCCATCTGCTTGGCTGAGCAGGTGTTCAAACTCAGGTGTCCCCAGTCCAAGTCCAACACCCTACCTGTTACGTATCACAATGGTTCTATTGTCTGTATTGCCAGTTTGGTGTTGTGGTTAGGAGAGAGCCAGTTGGTGTCGTGTTTAGGAGTATGGACTCTAATCTGGGAGAAACGGGTTTGATTCTCCACTCCACATGCAGCTGCTGGTGTGACCTTGGGTCAGTCACAAGTTCTCTCAGAGCTATTCTCTCAGGAGCAGTTCTCAAAAGAACTGCCTCAGCCCCACCTACCTCACAGGGTGTCTATTGTGGGGAGGGGAGGGGAAAGGAGATTGTAAGCCGCTCTGAGACTCCTTCAGGTAGTGAAGGATGGGGTATAAATCCAGTCTGCTCCTCCTCCTCCTCCTCCTCCTCCTCCTCATAGCTCAGTGGTAGAGCATCTCTTCGGCATGGAGAAGATTCCAGGTTCAAGCCCTGGCATCTCCAGTTTAAAATGATCAGGACATTTGTGATGTAAAACATCTTCAACCTGGGGCCTTAGAGAACTGCTGCCTGCCTGAACAGACAGTATTGATCTTGATGGACCAAGGCTCAAACTCATTAACTGGCATCTTCATATGTTCCGAAAGAAAACGGAGCTCTAAGCCTGAGAAGAAAAGCAAGAAATGCATACAAGTAAAAAGAGGCTGAAGATCATAGCAAAAGAGAGCTCACCCAGCACATTGCTCACTCACTGGGTAAACCCACATTCCTCCTGGCTTATGTACATGCTGTCAGATCACAACTGACTTATGGCAACAACTCCAGCAAGGGGCTTTCAAGGCAAGTGAGAAGCAGAGGTGGTTTGCCATTGCCTTCTTCTGCAAAGTCTTCCTTGGTGCTCTCTGCTGAAGTACCAAACCTGCTTAGCTTCTAAGATCTGATGAGGCTATACCACACCATTCCATGTTCTTCCTCCTGGTTCAGCAACCTATGAATTACCAATGTGCATACAGTTGAATCAGTTCCTGGTTCAATTCTCACATTGTGTCTATCCCTACACACTTCAAGCAGGCTATCTGCCTCATTGTTTTTAAAAGTGCTGTGTGAATGTCCATCCTTGTTACATTATTCATTTTTAAAAAATGGAAACCGCAAACTGCTCTGGGGATTTGGGGCGTTTGAGATTCATGATGACATGGCAGGTCGCAACTAGCATTGCCAACTCTGGGTTGGGAAATACCTCGAGATGTTGAGAGTGGAGCCTGTAGAGGGTGGGGTTTGGGGAGGGGAGGGACCTCAGCTGGGTATAAGGCCATAAAGTTCACCCTCCGAAGCAGCCAGGGGGACTGATCTCTGCCATCTGGAGATCAACTGTAATAGCAGGAGCAGGGCTCTTTTTGTAGAAAAAGCCCAGCAGGAACTCATTAGCATAATAGGCCACACCCAACAGTAGAAACTCATTAGCATATTAGGCCACACCCTGCCACAGCTCATTAGCACATTAGAACGCACCCCCATGTTACCAGAAGTGTGGTTATCCAGCCACACCCACCTTTTGCTTGTTATTCTGTTTACCTTGTTTGTTGTCAAAACACAGGGCATTTTTGTAGCAGGAACTCCTTTGCATGTTAGGCCACACACCCCTCATGTAGCCAATCCTAATGAGTTTCTGCTCTTGGGAGTGGCCTATTATGCTAATATTCCTGCT